>NC_069502.1:901800520-902135768 GCF_027579735.1 Bombina bombina | reverse complement strand
AGGTCCTTGGGGGTCGGACCCTACTCGGTCTCTGTACGGGACTAGTGTCGGGTCACTCAGGTGGCTTGGGCGAAGTAGGACGGGGCACCCAGGGAAGTCGGTCAGGGGAATAATAGGCTGGTTGGGCAGTAGGTCTGGGGTTGGAGGCTGAGGCAAGGGGGTAGTCGGGATGGCTAGAGGCCGGGATGGGGGGACCGGGTCGAGAGGTAGTCAGGGAAACTGGTCTTAACTATGGTCCCAGTCCTGGAGAAATGCCTTGTTGTTGGGTCTGCTGGTGGGTGACAACTGCAGCCACATCCGGGAGAGTATCTCCCACAAAGACGGAGACAAGGTGGCCGGGGTCATTGCCTAAAAGAACCTCAGCCGGCAACTTCCTCAAAATGCCCACATGCGCAGCACGGGCACCTGCACCCCAGTTCAAATAGACTTGTGCTATTGGGAGCCTGGACAACAGCGCCGCCAGCCACTCGGATACCGATGGTTTTCCCTGAGCGGCTGAAGTTGGGGGCCAGGTGAGGCTGGATCTAGGTGAGAGTAGCACCAGTGTCCCTTAATTCCTGGGCAGCCTGTCTGTTGACCAGAACCTCCTGGCAATGATTCTGGTGATTGTCCGCAGATGCTGTTCCCACCTCCTGCAGGACCCCAATCTCCTCACTCACCCATCACACAGAGTGGTCTGGGTGGTCCTTATAAGTGTAGTGGGTGGCCGCTTGGTAGTTTGGGGCTGTAGCTCAAGCCCACTGAAAATTGGGGGGTGCCTTGGCTGCAGGTGTGGAGAGGCTGCAGTTGTCTTGTGCGGTAAGTGGTGTTGGAGGTGTCCCACCTGTCCGCATTCAGAACACTTGTGGGATTCCGTGCGTCCCCGACTTGGGGAGCAGGGATCAGACTAGGTTGCAGTTGTCGGGTAGGTATGGGGGCCCGGCCTGGACCCAGGGTGGCGTGGGTCTGGCGCCGGTCATCCACGTATAGGACGGCCTCCTGATCAGCAGTCCTTGGTTTCCTATCCTTAATCCAGTCCCGGATCTTGGACGGGATGCGGAAGTAGCATTCCTTCAGGAGGATGAGCTGCAGTGCCTCCTCCAGTGTGCTTACGTGGCAACCTGTAATCCAGGAGTTCAAGGAGTGGGCTAACCGGTGGGTCCACTCAGTATACGGCAGCCTGTCTTGTCTGTGTAGATGCCTGAACTTCTGTCGATGAGCCTCTGGGGTGAGCCCGTACCAGGTAAGGATACGTTCCTTCACCCGGTCATAGTCCTTCTCCTCCTCGGGAGGAACAGTCTGGAAAGCTTCCACCGCCTTGCCGGCCAGCTTTGCAGCCAAGATTGGGACTCGGGCTGTCGCGGCAATCCCATGCAACCTGCACTGTGTCTCGAAGTACTGGAGGTAGCAGTCGACCTTTTCGGCCCCATCATCCTTAAATGCCCGGAAAGCCTAGTAAGGTAGCTTCCTGGGTCTTGGTTCGGGTTCTTGGGGGGCTAACACGGCTCCCCTCAGATCTTTCTGGAGCTCTCCAGCATGCAAATCTGGCTGGCCTCGGATATAGTCCTAGCGACAGCTTCTGGGGACGGGTTGGGTCCCAGGAGGGATATTCTCCATCGGATTTGATCATCCAGACTGGAGGTCATAGTCCCCTGGGAGGAGGTGTCCATGGTGTTGCTGTCTCGGCTACCACCCGCTTCCGGGGGCCCTAGCTTGGTCATCTGCCATCAGCTCGGCTATGATGAAGTCTCTTGTCTTGCTGCCGGTAGCTATTCCTCTAGTACGCAGCAAGGCTTTCAGTGCTTCTATCCGGAGCCGATCATAGCGCTCCATCCACAGAAGTCTTCAGGTGGTGGTTTGAACGTTCCAGGTATATGGAAGCATCCCACCGCTGCCACCACTGTGACGTATCCCTTGCTACCCTGACTGGGTAGCTCAGCCAAAACGATCTTTCAACACCTGGAACCAGCCGCTATGTAGCGGTGAAAGAGTGATTTCAGCAATCACCACCCAAATAACTAGATAACTAGCATTTAGGTGGGACAAACACACATTTATACAGGAACTCATCTTGATAAGACAAAAGACAATACCACAGTTTTCCCGCCATTACTGCCCCTCCAGACAGGCTGGCGCCTCCATAGCAGCCACAGAGTCCCAGTACCCAGGGGTGGCAGTTTCGGTTGATCCCGGTAGTGCAGCGGAACTTCCAGGGTGTAATTTTAAAGCTCTCCCCAGGTCCCCAGATGCCACAGTCCAAAAAACGGTGTGATTTGTTACTGGGGACTGAAGTTACAGAAAAGATTGGGGAGTAGGGGTGTCCAAAACCCCCAGTTCCCCAAGTAGCTCCCCTTCTGCAATATTACCACCCCTTGTCCTCCCTAGGGGCTACCCATCCCCAAAAGAGTGAAGCTGGGGTGACCAGGGGAAAAGTTAGCGAGTGTCCTGCTGTTCTGTGGCCGACCGGGAGTTTCAGGAGCCCGGTCAGCCTGAGAGGAGTTAGGCGGGTGTCCCTTGTGAGCGTCCGCCCGGGAGTTCCAGGAGCCCAGCCAGCCTAGGAGGGTTTTTCCGGTCAGAGACCAGCTCTTTTCTGCCAAAGTAGGAACACAAAAACAAGCAAACAAAGACTCCTAGAGATCGCGGTTGCTCTGAGGAGCCCAAATCCGCTGAGAAACAGGGGTGAGGTAGTAAGGGTTCAACCCTTGCAGCATAGTGCCTGTGACAGGTTAAGTATCCCTTATTTGAAGTAATCACACAAAATATAAAATTTAAGGTAAACTTGATGAGACATATGGATGCATTAAGAGAGGTACTGTAAATCTTCAAGTTCCTATTACATTTTTTATTATAATTTTTTTAATTGTTTTTCAAAAATAAAATTGAGCTCACTAATAGCACTGCAGAATTTTAAGATATAGAATATTTATCCATGAATAAGTGGAAGCCTTATCTACATTTTTTGTCTATGGAGAGACATAGAGACACTTAAGCCACTCCTGTCTTCCATATTAGCTCATTAGAACCAACAAAGTTATACTGAGGCAAAAGGCTGATACCATCATGAATGAGCACATCTGACATTAAAATAGGTCATTGACACCCTTGCTCCCATGAGCAGAAGTCTGCAGCCCCCAACAAGGACAGGACCAAAGTCTCCAGGAGCATTTGTGTATAGCTCACTGCTAAAGGAGCTAATGAGAAATTCTTACTCCAAGGAACCATCTCAAACTGAGGTTGATGAAACTTGGGGATCAGCAGCATTGCCGCTAGCTCTCGGCACTGTCAGTTCTGCCATCACCTCTCTTCTCAGAAAGAGCACAATCCATGGATGGCTGCAGATCACTGGGAAGGTCTTTGTGGTAAGCAGGGAAGGCTCTGCTAGTATACATACTACAAACACCTTCTGCAGGTATTTCCATTATGAAGAGAAAACTGGAAAACTATACAATATAAATCTGTAGGGCAGTGTTTGGGGACCTCACAAGGAAGAAGGTGCCAAAACGTAAAATCTAAATCCAGGATCAATTGATCCACTATATTTCCTTAAAAAAAAAGTCTCAACCCTCTTCTACATACTGTTAATGTCAGCAAAACACAATTGGGTCAGCTTAAATGCAGGTATTTGCGATAAATATGTGGAGCACTTCCTCATTACTATCCAATTCCATTTTGTCTAACTGTAAAAAAAAACATGTTATCTGGTTTACTCTTTGTTGTTTTCATAAACTGTGGGTCAGCAGCAGGGACAACATGGGTTGCTGTGTTTTGTATTTTGGTGCACATACATAGCTGACTTACACTTGGGATATTCTAGTGTAATCTACTTACAGAATTTACTTATATGCTTCTTACAAGAACCTAAGTCACCCTGTACAATTTTCTAAGATTTGCTTAGCATTTACAGTGGCATCTCTTTTTAATAATTTTATGTCACTTGAAATCAGAATTTACCAAGTGTTGGATTGTTCACCCTATGATAGGGAACACAAGCTGGGTTATGACCAGCAAGTGATTTTACTTTTAATAACACTGCTACTTATTAAGCTGAAATAATATTAATCCTGCTTGGTACAAAAGGAATCACAGGGTTAGATTACAAGTGGAGCGCTAATTTAACGTGCACCCATAAATGGGCAAATTTGCCCGTTTACTGGCGCACGTTACATAACAAGACATTACATGTGGCTGGTTATTGCTCTAAGGAGCACTTTGCTGTAAGGAGCACTTTGCCCTAAGTCAGACCTCTGGTTAATTAAAAAATGTCCCAAAATTCCCCCCATAATAAAGTAAATAGTTACTTGTATAATAAAAAAATATGAGCATCTTTATTTTTTGTAAAAATAACTGCACAAAGCAGTTATAAGGGGTTAAATTGAGGGGATGTGGGGTGTTAGAAGAAAAAAAAACAGCACTAAAAAGTGTCTTTACATAGTGGTTTATGGGGGACTGTATTTTTACTGTTAATATATATGTATATTTTTTAAATTTGCAGCTGCAGGACTTACCCTCTGTGCTGAGCTAGTTTCTCTGCCATGTCTGATGGCATCAGAATGAGGCTCCCTCTGGAGCCTATAGAAGCGCGCACTCGTGAGTGCAATGCTTCCAGGCAATGCAAATGCGAGGTTCTGTACGCGTTTGCTTACTTTTTAATACCAGCGCACATTTTGCGTGCACTGTTAATACTGATTACTCGTACTTTAGCCCTTAGTGTTTAAGGAGCCAATCTGGCAAACCTACCATTGATGAGATTATGACAGATGTCTAAAAGCCAGAGTCACCCAAAACATAACAACACAGCAGAACCACAAGTCCTCCATCGACCTCTCTTTTTATGGCCGAAGGGCAAAACCTCTCTCGTCAAGGCCAGAGCACAGACAAAATGGGACCTCATTTCTCCCAAAGAGCATATTATGCCTATGGGTTACCTTGTTCTAAATATGTGTAGATATTACAGTTAAAGGGCTATGGAACAGTCTGTTTCATTGTTGTAATTAAAAAACACTAAACAGCGGCTTATCCTTAATCGAAATCATTGCAATATCTATTATTCATCATTTTCAAATGATTTAACCTTTTTTTTTTTAATTTACCTTTTAACTTCATTTTTGCAGTCTCCATTACTTATCTAGCATCATGTCTAGATAAGCAGGGTGTCAGGTTTGCCCATGTTTAGAAGAGGCAGAATGCAGCCTAAGTTGCCATCATGTCAGTTCTCTTATCCAGCTGCAGGCAGTAGTTACACTGAGAATTTCTAAGTGCTTGTTTTGTTAGAAAAAGTAAGTGGTTTTCTTTTTTTGCATAATCTGTTTCATATAATTTGTGAGATTATGAAAGTCCTGAAGGTTTCTGGTAGCTGTATGTCAACTCCAAGTAACAAAAGCGCTGCGGAATCTGTTGGCGCTCTACAAATAACCGATAATAATAATAATAATAAAAAGGCAATATATGAGCAACCAGTACTGAATGTATCACTAGTAGTATAAAACATATGTATCACAAATAAAAATCTAGTTATTTGTATCATCAAATCTTTCTAAAACACAGAAGATCTGGTTCTACATGGATTATTTTAACACAGACAAGAGCTTCAGCCACTGATTATTATAAGGCAGCAGTAATCCGTTCTCATAATACTTTCATGAAGAATTACAGATTAGATATACATCTGAATTTATTTTTTATTTTATTTTTTTTTAAAAAGCTCGTCAGTCGATAATGCCATGACAAAAATTAATAAACATTTGGAACATTTTATTGGATCCCCACCCAAATTTTAGCACTGATCTTGTAGATTTTTAAAAATTTGTTTTCTGTCGTGCTGGATCGAGAAAAAAGAGAACTGTAATGTTACCTGTGGTTATTTCATTTTCCTGGCACATAATCTATGACCTCAAAATAAAATATGAAAATAAACACCAAACACGCTATAATTATAATAAAATTACCAATGAGTGCGCAACCAATGCTCCAATATTTTAATTGAGTATAGGGGACTGAGTTTTTGCACAATGTGGGCATAAATATATTAACCCTTCATAGCTGTAATTTATTCCTAGTTACGATTTATGTTTTATAATTGCTTATAAAAGGAACAGGAACAAAATAATACATTAAGGGCTAGTGTACAAGTGGAGCGCTAATTTATCGCACACCCGTAAACCACAAATTCACCAATTTACGGGCACACAATCAATAACCAGCCATTACAAGTGGCTGGTTAATGCTAACATGAGCTCGCAGTAGCAATTAGCTCTCCGAAAATTAACCAGCGATCAGATCACTGGTTAATTTTAAAAATGTCTCCTAATTGCCCCAAAAGTAAACTGTATGGTGCCTTTAAAAAAAAAGGAGCATCTTTAATTTTTAAAATAATAACTGCCCAAAGCAGTTTTTAGGGGTTAAAGTTAGGGGATGTGAGGTGTTAGGAAATAAAAAAAAACGGCACTGCTCTCCTAAAAAGCCAATTTGCAGCCTTTTTCTCTTGCCATCTACCTCTCCCTTGACAAATAAGTGTCCGGGAAACTTTAGTAGATAGAAGGAATCAGATCACTTCTACCCCGGAAGGCATTTTGAGTATTGAAATATTATAACGAACTGCATCTATCCCTGCCATCCACGAGACAATGGAAATAGAAAGGGATATCGTTCTACAGCTGCTAGCAACTTTTACACCTTGAATGGACCATCTACTTAGTAGTTGTGAGAACCTAATAAAATTAGTGCAAGGCAACAGAAGTTCTTGTTTTCCTGAGGAGGCTCCAACTCATTTGCATATGGCTATACCACTTTAAGATTGCAGCCTGTAAATACCGACAACTCCTGGATACCTACCCTAACATGTGCAGGGTTGGATAGCGGATCGACAGTTGACCTTTTGGAGGATCAACTCTTGTTTGCGGAGGGGTCCGAGGCACTGGCGCCTTTCTGTGATGTGCAGGAGAGCTTGGAACATATGTTCACAGCGCAAGCACTTGGCTTCGGCCCGAAGATACAGTTGAGGGCCTTTTCTTTGCTTCCTCCAATCGCGGAGGCATGTCCTGGATCTTGCGCTGTGGAAATGGACAGTGGCAGCTTGGACTCTGAGTGGACTTTACAGCTGCTGACGAACGGTGTGTCGGGGCTCGACTCGATCCCTATGGAGTTGGGGTACGATGCGTCTGTGGACTTGCCAACAATAAAACCTAAACGACGGATGAATCTCGCCATGAGGCAAATTGAGAAAACCGTTCTTTACATACCGCCATATGAAAGAACAAAGAGCGATGGAGGTTTCTTGTGTTTGTTTCTTATGGACTCTTGGACACAGGAGAGGTATCGGCTAAGGGGTCTTTACCAGGACGTTTCAACTCCTGGCTACCGGGATGGTACATCTAATGCTTAGGTTCATGGGACTCTAATATACCCACAATAACATGGTCCTTTACTGATTAGGGCCATGTTTATATTTTATTTATGCCTGATTGCTTCTCTGTGCTCAAGGTTTGCTGTGAATATGTTTTCTACTTGTTTAGAGCCTTTTACATTTTTAAAATATTAAGCAGTCTTTGCCCACTATAATGCGTAACATTTCATCATACCATATTGTACAATGGTTGCAGAGGCGGGATTAGCACCAGAAGTCTATGTTTGACAACTATAGATAAATACCCTAAAACCCAATAGGCTGTATATTCTATCTACAATATTACTTCTAAACCTACGCTTGAGGCCATTGGCCTAGTTAATTTAGGATGTCAAAGGAACCTCAAGAGGCAGGGGTTGACATCTGATGCTAAGGTTCTGTTCTCTTAGTTGTTCTGGGACTCCAATACAGCCACAACCAATTAGACCTTTACTGATTAGACCCAGGTTTATATCTACTCTTATGCCTAATTGTTTCTTTGTGCCTAGAATATGCTGTTATTATGCTTTCGTTTTGTTTAGGCCCTTTTACATGTTAAAATATGAAGCAGTCTCTGCCCACTATAAGCAGTGACATAAGTGTAACGGCTAGCAATACCCTTCTTCTAATCAATATATATATATAACACCAAGGCAGTTAGCTTGTACCAGACTGCACGCCATCCATAGAAACAGAATGAGCTAATTTATTTTACATTCTTAGTCACTGAGGGCGAGCAATGCCTCATATGCAGAATAGCACGCTCTTGAGGGTTTTGTTTGTTCTTGTTTTGTTGTTTATTTGCTTGTTTGTTGGTTTTTTATGTTTGTTGGAAAAAACAAGGAGTTCAGGTGCTTTGTATTAAGAGATATCCCAGTAAACTCCCTTGCTTTTCATTTTGGAAAGATTTTTCTAACTAAAAGCATTTTGGTTTCCAAACAAAGAGATAGACATACTCCATATTCCTAACTCTTTTCTGCTTTATTTTAAGAACTGCTGTCTATGCATAATGTACTCTTTCATATTGTATATCTTGTCAGATTGATTTTATACCAAAGCAGTTAGCTTGAACCGGGCTGCACGCCATCCATAGAAACAGAATGAGCTGATTTATTCAGGATATTTTAGCTTTCACTCATGTTAATTTGGCGTGTATGCCAGCACCATATCACAGATGCACTCTGACCTAGATTAGGGCTACCACACTTATTCATAATAGGTATTCTCTCATACAGCGCAGCCCCTGGTTACTATTTTCATATATTCTGGATTAGTAAGAGACTATTTCAAGTCACTATAGACCTATAACCTGTTTCTACATGTATACTGGAAAGATCTTGATCTTATATCTAGAATAGTTATAACCTCTTTACAAATGTAGATTTGGAGAATAAGCACTCAACCTGTTTTACACACTATGTCTCTCTCACAGTATAACCTTTTATAGGATGGGCTACTCCGGATTTTGTTTGTTCTTGTTTTGTTGTTTGTTTGCTTGCTTGCTTGTTTGTCTGTTTTTATGTTTGTGGGAATAAACAAGGAGTTTGGGTGCTTTGTATTAAGAGATATCCCAGTAAACTCCCTTGCTTTTCACCCTGGAAAGACTTCTCTAACTAAAGGCACTTTTGTTTCCAAACAAAGAGATGGATATACTCCATATTCCTAACTCTTTTATGCATTATTTTAAAAACTGCTGTGTATGCATAATGTGCTCTTTCATATTGTATATCTTGTCAGATTGATTTTATTGTGCATTACCATATCTTATATGCTCTGTATCTTTATTTGTGATTGTCCTGTACCAGAGCTCCTTGAATAACCTCTTTTGTCCCCTGCGGTGCGGGCTGTGGCGCATTTCGGATTGACTTAAACTGGCGCAATGTTAGCACTTATCATGTCACTGTACCTCTACTTAGGAGAGTATGCTAGCGGGTCGCTCCGCAGGGTACAACAAATATCCATGTTCTAGGGGGAGAGGGGGGATGGTTTTGTTTTGTTTTACTTAGTGTTTAGTTTTGTTTAGTTTAGCTTAGTTTTGCTAATACTATAAAATTTAGAGACATGGGTGCAACATAAGAAGGCGATTGAACAAGCTTTATGTACCTCTCAATGCATAAGTCTCTTGTATATCTCTGGAAAATATGTGATTACTGTACACTGATACTTAGAATGTAACACTTAACCTGGAACTCTGACCGCAATTTATTCTTTGTAATTCTACCTTAAGTGCATATGTATTTGTTGTCTTGCTCCTATGTCTCTTCAATAAAAAGAATTTAAAAAAAAACAAAAAAAAACGGCACTGATAAGTGCCTTTACATTGCGATCTATGGGGACTTTGTGTTCAGTGTAAATCTATAATTATCTGCTTATATACAGTATATTTATGTGTTAATATGTGTATATGAGACAATATGGAAAGGGGAACAGGTCCCAAAGACCCAAGCCGTTTCCAAACTAGGATTACACTTCGTTATGAGCCACTTAAACCATTAAATGCTCCTGATCCAAAAGCAGACACCTTCTCTTTAATCCCTTTCAAATATCAAAAAAACCTCTTTCCAGGGTGCAGGGACTCACTCCATTCGATTACTTGGATCCACAACCGATCATATCGGCGTCCCTCTCGGGCAAGTGGTCGACTCCTGTGCCAATGACGTCACAATCCCGGGGGTAAGGTGAAGAGTGGAGCAGGTACAGGCTTGCAGTGGTGGTCAATGTGCAACGAGCAATCCAGCTGGTGTCATAGAAGTATAGAACAGGAGGAGGATAAGCTTTGTAAAAACGTATTTTTTATTATGACTACGGCGTGAAGCCGAAATGCGTAAGCTATGCTCTCATACACTTTGTTTCCTCTGTGAAGCTGTTTTAATCTGTTGTAATAAAATTTAAGTTTTTACCGAGCTTATCCTCCTCCTGTTCTTTAATATGTGTATATTCACATATAAACACATAAATATATATATATATATATATATTCATTTACATATGTATTTTACATTTGCTGCCAATCACTGCGCGACTTATCCCTTCACTGCGCTAGGTTTTCTGCCGTGTCTCACGGCATGAGAACAAGACTCCCGTTGGAACATATGGAAGCGCGCTCTCATGTGCGCAAAGCTTCCCTGCAATGCAAACACAACCTTAATTGCGTGCACTAGTATTACAAGTGGAGCGCAGATATTGCTCTTGCGAAACCGCAATTTTGTGCTCCACTGGTAATCTGGCCCTAAAGGTATATGAAACCCAAGCATTTAATTTTGTGACAAACTTTAAAAAGTTTCCAATTTACTTCTATTATTAAATGTGCTTTTTCCCATGATATTCTTTGTAGACATCTGGACCCCGAAATGACTTACAATAATGCTGCCTAATTCTCTTGCAAAACTGCTGCCATATAATGCTCCAAAAATGGGCAGACTTCTAAGCATACTTCCCTGCTTTTCAACAAAAGATACCATGAGAAAAAAGACAAAATAATAGAAGTTTGAAAGTTGTTTAAAATCACATTCTCTATCTGAGTCATGAAAGAAATAAATGTGGGTTTCATATCCCTTTAAAATATAAAACAAGGGGGGGCGTGTTCAAGCAGCGATCCTGAGCGGTCGCACTCTTTATGAGCTCCGGTAGATTGGCCTTTATTCCGCCGATTATTGTCTACATTTTACAGCAAGAAATCTAACCTTGACCACAACAACACTATTTTGCTCTACATATCATTCCCTTTCTGACTGTATTTGTGAAACCAGAGCCCAGGATTGGATCATGCAGGCCTGAAGCGGCGGCTTGCAAAAGTAGTGTTTTCCCCCTCTGCACGCTGAGGTAACTGGACACTACACACGACTAAATTGCACAGCATTATACTTCTGATCTAAAATTAACCTGCACCCAATATACTGCCCACTGCAATGATGCACACTTTCAGAAATTTGAGGCCCTCATGCAGTGGTTACTAGACAAAGCACCATCGGAACATATGATTCAGCTTCAGTACCACAAACAAGCTCCTACAACATCTCTTGCTGAGTCTCCAGAAGCTATACGATCGAAACGCAAGTCATTAGTTGCGCAACACTACAAGCAGATAACAGGCTTTCCTGATCACACTCCAAGCGACATCAAAGCATCTAAAGACCAAAAAGCAATGTATCAGAAACGCTTCAACAGTGCCCCGTCAGACTTTTACATCATATTTCATATGGCAAATAAATTTATCTACAGACTACATGTGTAAATGCTGCTCTTTTATATTGACTGCAGAAAAATGTTTGACTACATTTTCACTTTAACCCTTTAATTCAGTTTTTACTGTAAGGTGTTAAATAGCATGTGTCTCGCTGACAGCTGCAAGACCTCACTATTTCAAAATGCCTTAGGGCTTCAGGAATGTAGTAATAGCACTATTACAGGGCGCAAAAAAACCCTTTGGACAGAGGACGTACACAATACACAGTGTACGTACACAGTACATCTGGGGTGCAATAAATCTTCATGAATAAGGATTTGAAATTGGAAAAAAAATCCAATTTACAATTTAATTTGCACACTTTTTGAGGCACCAGCTACTACTGAGCATGTCCATTAGTTCACTGTATATATGTATATAAGACTATGATTGGCTGATTAGAAATGTAATTCTGTCACGAGCATAAGCAATTTGCCATTAAAGATATATATTTTAAAAAACATATATATATTTTTCTTTTCAAATATAAAAAACAAGGCTATTTCTGGTTTCAGCACCTCTTGGAAATTTTAATCTTAATCTGTGCACTCCCAAAAGACACCTTACAAAGAAAATTAACAGCCAAAAGTGCACAATATTTTTAGAGATACCTGATTTATTATTATTGGTGTGCCCCACGGCAGAACATGCTGTGATCTGAGATGTCATCGCAGAAAATGCAGCATGTCTGCAGAAAGAATGGGACAGATGAGGGAACCGTTAGCAATTTTGCTTTGCAGCGCTGCTCCACAACAGGCTGTTCTCTTTAAATAGCGATTTGCTCTGACTGTATTGTGTACATCTTCCTTAACACAGTGCAGCCACAGTGAAGCACTATTTGAAGAGAACCGTCAAATAAGCGGTAGCACTACAAAGCAGCAGCGCATTGATTGATGACTGTCTGTCTCTTTTTAACTGCTCCAATATAATATATAAAAAAAAAATGCTTTTTTTCTCCAGTTAATCAGTATATTGCAATTGAGCTGGTGCTTTAGTATAGCTGCCTAATTTTAAATGTGTATTTAATTTCAAAATAACCTGCAGAAACATTTTAACTAAAGAAATGGCATTTTAGCTAACCAGTGCTGATTCATAAATAACTGCATGGGAGTGAGCATAATGTTAACTATATGGCACACATACACTAGCACTGTCTAGATGCAAAAAAAAGTGAGAATGCACTAAGATAAGAGGCGGCGTTTAAGCCCTTAAAAATTAACATATAAACCTACCTAGGTTTAGCTTTCAACAAAGGAATACCAAGAGAAAAAAAGCAAATTTGATGATAAAAGTACATTGGAAAATTGTTTTAAATGTCATGCCCTATCTGCTTTATGAAAGTTTAATTTTGGCTAGACTGTCCCTTTAAGTGTGTTAGTGGGTTATAATTATTTAGTCAAATTATAATATTGAATTATATTTCTTTGTAGGCTGTTGACAAAATAATCAAATGCTTACATTATGAGAAAGAATTCAAATATATTTAATTTCATTTTGTTATTTTTTGATGAATAGCTAAAAGGGGAATGCATTTACTGAAACTCATTTTTTTGAAGTTACACATAAAATATAAGCTGATTCTTCTGGAAATAAATAGTAACCCTATTTCTTGATTTACTTCCCTCTCATAAAGTCTAATCCTATAAATCTAATGTTTGTTTCTTCATGAGTATCAAGGTTTTGTTTCTATAGTGTCCTGTATCGATTTAGTTAAATGTGTTTCCAATAAAAGGAATCCTAATTGGGAGCCTTAAAATGATTACATGTTTAGTTTTACTTTGAAGTGTAACTTCCTGTTCTGAAGGGTTTAGGTTTTAAATGTGGATGATGAAATCATTTTGTAGAGTAACAATATAGACATGGGGCATTTCATAAAGACATAGTCTGAGTAAGAGCATTCACATACATGCATTTTGATTATATAATTGGCATTATTTTTCATGAGCAAAGCTCCTTTTGGGAATAATTACAAAGTCCCAGATGGAGATGATTCTACAGGAATAGTTGTCTTCTGGAGTAGATTATTCATACATAAATAAGTACAATTTTTTTAAATTTCTGTAAATAATATAAGGGTAAACTTTCTAAAATTAATACAACTATGGGATGTTATAAACTGTAACTCTTGCCAGCATTTCTTGTATGCAGGATAAATCGCCTATAACAGTGATGGAGAACCTTGGCACTCCAGATGTTTCAGAACTACATGTCCCATGATGCTCAACTAACCTGCAGAGTGCCTAAGCATCATGGAAAATGTAGTTCCACAACATCTGGGGTGCCAAGGTTTGCCATCACTGACCTATAATCATAGCCAGTAGTTACTACTGGAAACGTGGAAAATCCGAAGTGCATAGCTTTGCACCACTTCATTGCTAAGTTAAAGGGACATGAATGCCAATTTATTTTCTTTCATGACTCAGAGTATATAACATCTTTCCAGTTTACTTCTATTATCTAATATGCTTCTTTCTCTTGTTATCTATTGTTGAAAACCATATCTAGTTAGGCTCAGGAGCAGCCATGCATTACTGGGGGAACTAGCTTTTGATTGGTGGCTGCGCATGTATGCCTTTTGAAATTGGCTCACCCTATTTTTCCAGCTAGTTCACAGTATTGAATTACTGTTCATGCAGTAAAGGATACCCAGAAAATGAAGCAAATGTGAGAGTAGAAGTAAATAAAACGTTGTTTAAAAGTTTATGCTCTGTCTTAACCATGAAAAAAATGTGTTTCATGGGCCTTTAATTCACAATCTTTATATTTAAATATCAACTACTATCTTTTTGTGTTGTAAGACATTTCTCAATCATTTACTGATGTAAGATTTAGGAAGAATCTTGGACCACTGCTCTGTATTGATTTGGCCTTCCCACAGCCATTTCTTTCTTGATTTTTGTGTAAGTTTAGGGTCATTGTCTTTGTGAAAGATCAATCTATGGCCAATTCACAATCACCTGGCAGAGGAAAGCAGGTTTTGAGCTAAAATATCTTCATACTTTAAATTCATTAGACAATTTTGAGATTTAGGAACACCAAGATACCTGTAGACCAGGTGTTTTCAAAGTCTTAGGCAGTGGTTCTCCCCTTTGACAAAATTTACAAGACAATCCCCCCCCCCCCACATAATAGATGCTACTCTACAGTAGTTGCAGAGTGATGATGTTCACAAGTGTGCCCATAATATTACGTGTCAGAGGAACGCACAGTGTCCGAATTACTGGAAGAGAAGCCAGAAACAGGCCTGCACTCCAAGAAACACAAGGAAGGGTAAGTAATGCTGACAGCCCCCTATACAGAGCTTCTGGTAAGGGGTAGGTTACCCCTTTTTCATGTTTGGTTTTAATCTGTTTAAGATCCCTGGGTTCTAAATATAGTTTCCCAGGGATACAGATTAGGTTCTTAAATCAAAGCATCCCAGGTGAAGGTTTCTTCTGTCTCATGTTCCAAAGAATCCTTTTAAGGCGAGATCTTTTTTTCAGTCAGTCTTAGACCTGAAATCTATTCGGGTAATAGTCCAAATTCCAAAGTCAGGGCAGTTGTTTTATTCCAACCTCTTCATTGTTCCCAAGAAAGAGGGAAACTTACAAGTCAGTTCTAGATTCAAAGACTTTAAAGTGAAGGTAAAGTTTTACCTATTTGTAAACACTATTGTATTAGTCATAGTGGAAATAAATAAATCGCTAACTTTTCCCCCCCAATACATTATCTATATAAAAAACTTGTTTTATATTTATCTTCCGTTACGAACCTGACTCCTCCTAACAGACACTTCCTTATTTTAGAGTGAGTGACGTATAGAGCGGTCCCACCCGCTCTATACTTGTCTACAAAGTGCGTTCACAATAATCTAAAATCATTGCTTAATGTAATTAAAATAATGATAATAACATTGTTACTAACTTTCAATAAAATGTGGTGTCCGTCAGGATTGGTGCTGTAGATAGAAACAAATGTATTATGCCGGCTATTCAATAATATCAATACGCATGTGCGTAACGGGAGCGCGCTTGTCTTGCAAGCTAAGAAAATATTTCTGAACGCATGCGCAGATCATCCAGGAGGCGTATGACGTAGATTGACGGCTGCCTAACGGCCAGAATTTCAATAGGCTGCTACAAAAAACATGACCTGACAGAAGAAAATAAATAAAAAAGGACGGGTTGAATTTACGAAGCAAAAAAAGTAAGTAGAAACAGCGAAAACTCAGTTTAGACTAATAATTAAAAAAAGTGATGAATGAAACTACTATTCAATTAGGGCAACAATTATAATTAGATATTGAAATCAAGTCAACTTTACCTTCACTTTAAGTTTTTCAGGGTTCCTACATTCAAGATGAAGACAATTTGAACTATTCTTCTCCTTGTCCAACAGGGGCAACTTATGTATACTATAGATTTGAAGGATGCATATCTTCATATACTTATTCACAGTGATTATCATCTGTTTCTAAGATTTGCATTCCTGGACAAACAATTAAAAATGTGTTGCTCTTCTGTTTGGTCTGGCTACTGCTCCCAGGATTTCTACAAAAGTACTGGGAACGCTCTTATCTGTAATAAGAGCTCATGGTATTTTGGTGGTTCCTTAGCTGGACGATATGTTGGAATAGGCTCCATCTATACATTTTGCAGTATCTCATACCATCCGAGTCTTGTTATTTCTTCAAGTGCATGGTTGGGGAATCAAGTTCCAAAGAGTTATCTTTCTCCTCATTCCAGGGTTACTTTCTTAGGTGTCATAACAGACCCAGTCTCTATGAGACTTTCCTTGACAGATAAAAGGAGACTGAATGTTACTCTCAGCTTGTATAAATCTTCAGTTAGTTCCTTTTCCCACTGTAGCTCTTTGCATGGAGTTTTTAGGTCTGTTGATGGCAAAGTCAGATGCTACTCCATTTGTTTGGCTTCACACGAGACTTCTCTCAATTTGTATGCTTCATTAGTGATGCAGGAATTCTATTCAGCCTTCTCAAAAAATCCTTCTGGATTTGATAGTAAGACAATTCTTTTCCCGGGTTAATAAATAATCAGTTCATTGTTTTAGGGGCATCCTTTATTTGTCCAGATTGGGCTGTGATCACGATAGACGCAAGTCTTTTAGGTTGGAGTGCATTCTGGGGGTCTTGGAGAGCACAGGGAGTTTGGTCTCCTCAGTAGCCATGGTTTCCTAAAAATGTCCTGGAACTCTGCAATCTGTTTAGTTTTCAGGGCTCCTCAGGACGGGTCTCTCCTGAAAAGAGAAACTTATGTGTTTCCAGTCTGACAATGTCACAGCAGTGGCTTACATCAATCATCAAGCTGGAACTTGCTGATCCCAGGTGATAAGGGAGGTGTCCCAGATTTTGGCCTGTGCAGAGAGCTATTTCTGTAAAATCTCTGCAGTTTATATTCCAGGGATGAGCAATTGGGAAGCAGACTTTTACAGTTGCCAATCTCTTCATCCAGAGGAGTGGTCTATACTTCTGGAAGTTTTCAATCAGATTATGGATTAATGGGGGGTCTTCCACAAATGGCTTCTCAGGTGAACAACAAGCTTCCCAGATATTTTGCGAGGTCCAGGGATCCTCAGGTGAAGTTTGTGGATGCTCTAGTAGCTCCTTGGTTGTTTTATTTCCACCTCTTGTTGTTTTACCATGAGTGAAAGCCAGGATCATGCAGGAAGTATCATCAGTAATTCTGATTGCTCCAGATTGGCCTTGTACAACTTGGTTTGTGGATCTGGTGTAGATGTCCAGTTGTCCTCCATGGCCTCTTCCTCTGTGACATGACCTTCTGTCTCAAGGTTTGTTTTTCATCAGGATCTCAATTTTTTTCAACATGATGGCTTGGTGATTGATTACCTAGTTTTAAGACAAATAAGTTTTTCTAATTCTGTTATTCAGACTAGTAAACTTATGACAATGAAAATGTATTATAACGTTTGGAAGGCCTTTATTTCTTGGTGCGTGAAACAGGGTTTTAGCTGGCACCCTTTTAGAATCCCTAGAATTTTTCAGGATGGGTTGGATAAGGGTTTATCTGCCAGTCCTTTAAACAGACAGATTTTGGCACTTTCACAAGAAGATTGCAGAGCTTTCTGAGATTCAGGGTTTTGTTCAAGCTTTGATCAGGATCAAGCCAGTGAGTCAACTATTTTTTCCTCCTTGGAGCCTTTTCAACATATTCATAATTTGGATATTCAGCTTTTGTCTTTGAAGGTTTTTTCTTTTGGCAATTTATTCTGCTAGAAGAGTTTCTGAATTATCTGTTCTTTATTGTGAGAACCCTTATCTTTTCATAAGAATAAGGCAGTTTTAAAAATGAAGTTTGATTTTTTTTGCCCAAGGTGGTTTCTTCTGACAATATTAATTGCTAGATTGTTGTTCCTTCTCTTTTTCCTAATCCAAAGAATTCTAAGGATAGGCTTATTGATGATGTGGATGTTGTAAGAGCTTTGAAATTCTATTTGCAGGCTACTAAGGAGTTTAGACAATCCTCTAGTTTGTTTGTTCATTTTTCTGTTTCTAGAAAGGGTCAGAAAGCTACATCTCTTTCATTAGCTTCCTGACTAATCGCTCATGGACTCTCACCACCTTTATGAAAAAAATATATAATTTATGCTTACCTGATAAATCCAAAAAGTGCTTCCACTGACTGTGTACATAATATTTTGTTTGTTTTTTAACTTAGGTGAATTAAAGATTATATAGATCTTTAATTTCCTCCAAGATGGTGTACATAAGGGGTTTTCTACTAGTTTTCTGAATAAGTTGCAGGCTTTTCTTCATAAACAATTTGATTAGACCTTTCTCGGTTTTCTTAGTAGCCTCTGACGTTAGTATTGGCTTGTTTGATTTACTATGTGCATTCTAGTAGAATTTCAATTATTTCTTTACCTTGGGCTATATTCCACAAAGCCACAATTAATCAGATGTACAAGATAGTCACTTAGCCTGTTTGTATTCTTTAGGCACAATCTGTGGAATTTATTAAAGAGCATTCTAAGACCTAAGAATATTATTCCCCTACCTATTTTGATATAGATCCCCTATTAGAACCTAAATACTATGTTATCTCCTTCAGTTATCAAATTGGAATGCATATTGAAGGTTAAGAACATTTTTTTTTTTAAATGCTTAAATGTTGATTTGTATTTACAATAAAAGTAAAGTTTAGTAGTTCAATAAAGATTAGTATACATTACAAATTTTTAGATTTCAAGTAAATGAGTTCAGTAGTTTGGGGATATTTAAAGATACAATTAGTTGTTTTCTAAATTTCTCAATAGGGCTGAATGTGAAAATTTAGACATATCAGTTATTTCTAGTGGATAAGAGTTGCTATATGTAAAGATCATCTGTTCCATAAATATAATAATAATTATTATTATTTTTTACCAGGGATGGTCTTGCAGCATGGTATCCAATCCTTGCATTTCTTAGTGCACGTAATTAAAATAGGGGCATTTTACTTAAATGCTTCCTAAAATAAAATCACACACTTATGGGAGAATACAAACAAATTGTTTGCATAGTGATTATATTTTTATCTTAAAAAAGATATAATTTGAGAATTAGCTGACATAAGATCGAGGTTTAATTGTAGCTACTGTAGGTCTTTTTCACTTAGAACGTATTTGTTAAGAAATGTCATCTGTGTCAACCAAATGCTAAACTGTCTGTCTGGAGCCATAATTAAATGGATAACAGCTTATGAAACAAGTTGGAACTCCTATAGCTCAGAGAAGAGTGTGGCATACCAATTTCTCAGAGTCCCATGTTCAAATCCCTTTAAAGTCAATGCTACAGAATTTGACAGTGCATTGCAAATAAATGATAATAATAGACTTAATTTTGTATTATTATTTATCAAAGCTCATACTGGAATATCTTATTAAACATCCAAAAAGTATGCATAGCTCAGGCTATTGTTATAGGCAGGGTATTCTATTCTTCTGTATAGCATTGAATACCTCAGTTGCTTCAGACTATGTTACCAATGCTATAGGAAAGGGGTATGTAGCCTACAACCTGTGTATATATTAAATGAAAATTGTAGCCTAAAACCTGTGCATTATCATACGATAGGATATGGGTATGTAGCCTACAACCTGTGTATAAGATAGTACATGGGTATGTAGCCTACAACCTGTGTATAAGATAGGATATGGGTATGTAGCCTACAACCTGTGTATAAGATAGGATATGGGTATGTAGCCTACAACCTGTGTATAAGATAGGATATGGGTATGTAGCCTACAACCTGTGTATAAGATAGGACATGGGTATGTAGCCTACAACCTGTGTATAACATAGGATATGGGTATGTAGCCTACAGCCTGTGTATAAGATAGGACATGGGTATGTAGCCTACAACCTGTGTATAAGATAGGATATGGGCATGTAGCCTACAACCTGTGTATAGGATATGGGTATGTAGCCTACAGCCTGTGTATAAGATAGGATATGGGTATGTAGCCTACAACCTGTGTATAAGATAGGATATGGGCATGTAGCCTACAACCTGTGTATAGGATATGGGTATGTAGCCTACAGCCTGTGTATAAGATAGGATATTTCATAAAATCTACACACAACAATTTATGAATTTGAAATTCCATGTCCTTTTTTGTTAGACAACTGTCAGTTTTGTTCTTATGAAGTAAGGTTTTTTTTCCTGTTTTTTTTTTAGCAAACCTGGAAAAAATATATTACATACATTACATATATTGTTCATAACTATGTAATTTCCAAAGCGTATTTTCAAAACATTGTTTTACCAGAGGAAAAATAACATACTCTTCATATGACCTTTATGTTCTATTCTGTTAAAACAGTTACAGTATTTCTAATAGAAAAGAAACCCCCAAGATATTTGTAGAAAAGCCTAGACATTCCTGTACAGTGTCATGCAATAGATGAAGGGCATCAAGGACACTGGCACACTTAACATTTTCCATTTCAAGTAAAATAAATAAAAAATCAGGTTTAGAAAAAAAAAAGTATGTTGTCTTTAGGAAATCCAAACAAAATAAGAGGCAGGCGTCTTTATAAAAAAAATAAAATAAACAAATTTAAACTTTAAAAATGAATTAATGTAAGCCTCAAATACTGATCTCTATATAAATATTGGTTACATTTTTTTGTTTTGTTATTGGTCAACTTACGCCATATAGGATGTGCTGAGTGTCCAGAATAAATAAAGATATTCCAACCACTCTGGTTTTATTTTTTCTCATTAATATTGCCCACATTAAAAAAAAAATTAAAAAAACTTTAAAGTATTCCACATTTTTATTTCTTTCATGTAATTAGCAAGAGTCCATGAGCTAGTGACGTATGGGATATACATTCCTACCAGGAGGGGCAAAGTTTCCCAAACCTCAAAATGCCTATAAATACACCCCTCACCACACCCACAAATCAGTTTTACAAACTTTGCCTCCTGTGGAGGTGGTGAAGTAAGTTTGTGCTAGATTCTATGTTGATATGCGCTCCGCAGCAGGTTGGAGCCCGGTTTTCCTCTCAGTGTGCAGTGAATGTCAGAGGGATGTGAAGAGAGTATTGCCTATTTGAATTCAATGATCTCCTTCTACGGGGTCTATTTCATAGGTTCTCTGTTATCGGTCGTAGAGATTCATCTCTTACCTCCCTTTTCAGATTGACGATATACTCTTATATATACCATTACCTCTACTGATTCTCGTTTCAGTACTGGTTTGGCTTTCTACTACATGTAGATGAGTGTCCTGGGGTAAGTAAGTCTTATTTTCTGTGACACTCTAAGCTATGGTTGGGCACTTTTATATAAAGTTCTAAATATATGTGTTTAAACATTTATTTGCCTTGATTCAGGATGTTCAACGTTCCTTATTTTCAGACAGTCAGTTTCATATTTGGGATAATGCATATGAATAATCAATTTTTTCTTACCTTAAAATTTGACTTTTTTTCCTGTGTGCTGTTAGGCTCGCGGGGGCTGAAAATGCTTCATTTTATTGCGTCATTCTTGGCGCAAAAATTTTCTTGTCATTTCCGGCGTCATACGTGTCGCCGGAAGTTGCGTCATTTTTTTGACGTTTTTGCCTCAAAAAATGTCGGCGTTACCGGATGTGGCGCCATTCGAGCGTAATTTTTGTCTCCACAATATTTAAGTCTCATTATTTATTGCTTCTGGTTGCTAGAAGCTTGTTCATTGGCATTTTTTTCCCATTCCTGAAACTGTCATTTAAGGAATTTGATCAATTTTGCTTTATATGTTGTTTTTTCTATTACATATTGCAAGATGTCTCAGATGGACTCTGAATCAGAAGCCACTTTTGGAAAAACGCTTAACTGAGTTTCAGTTCTACCAAAGCTAAGTTCATTTATTTTAAATGTTATAAATGTTTATCTTTAGCTATGGTTTGTAATAAGTTATTATGTTATACTTTTACATGCGGAATCCATTAGTATTTATGCTTTATATATTTTCTTTTCTTACAAGAAATATTTAGAAGACTTATAAGAAATATTTTTCTGATTCTATGTTAAAGGCTTTGTCTGACTTTGCGCCTTCTAATAAAATTTTTAGGTCTTTTTCACTTCTTTTTTAATTATTGAAGTTTCAAATGACCAACAACATACAAATTTATCCTTCTCTGATTGTTTTTTTCTCTTTCAGAAATTTTCTTCATCAGATATTGACACTAACAAATCTACTTTTTTATTATTTTTCTATTATTAAAGTACATTTGTTCTTTGTTGAAAAGGTGTTGATTATTTTGGATATTAAGGTAACTAGTTCTTTAAGACTAGCTGACATTATTTCTGCCTATTTATTTCTTCTGTGTTTTCAGAGGTTTTCTTTCCAATTCCCTATACTAGGGAATGGAATAGGCTGAGAATTTTCTTTTATTCCTTCTTCAAAGGTTTTAAACTATATTCTTTGCCAGCAGTTAAACTCAATTTGGAGGGTTCTCCAATTTATTGGGGCTATCTCTAATTCTACTAATTATGCTATTGTTTCTATAGCAAAATAGTATTTATTTTCCTTTAGATAGTTGTATCTTATTTATGGAAAATTATTTAGTTTCAGGTACTTTTCTTGGTCCTGTGATTTATTTTGCAATTGCTTCATTTTCTCTGTTTACTTTAAGATCAAGTATCAGATTATGATTTATTTTAGCATTGTTAAAGGGACAACATTTACTAGACTAGGTGCTGTTGCATTTGTCTTGTTGTTGTGCATTTATTGATTATGCAAGTCCACTGTATTGGCTGGTCATTTAAACTGGGCTATCATGCTAATAATTTCATTTGTGTCTTCATTTTATTGAATATTTTCGCAAATGAGGTTTATTCTATGTCTTTAGCTTTTTTAGCTAGAAGAAGTTTGTGATTTAAAAAAAAAAAAAAAAAAAATCCATATTTCTTTTGTTCTAAGATAATCAATTATTTGTTTTATAATTGGATTCAATTCTTAACTGTTACTCTGGGCTTCAAGGTTGAGTTCTAAGACTAAAACTTTAAGCTTATACTGGTTTGGTTGTTCTTATTAAGGAATGAATTCCTGAGTTCTTTCCCAAGTAACATGTCTATAATTGGAGTTCGAAATCAGCTCCCTAATTTTGCGATGTACGTGCTGTATTCCAGCTTGGCTGGTAAGGGGCAGGTTAAGGCTTCTTTGAAATTTATTTTGTCTAAATTTCTTTGATTTTATTCCAGTAAGGCTAACACTTTCTTTAACTGTGTTTCTGTCCTATATATTTTGGGTACTGTTGAAGCATGGCTGGGCACCCATGGGGTTCAAGCGCTGCTCAGACCTGGAATCTTCTGGGGTATTTCTTCCAGTTCCTTTTGAGGAACCGGGTTTTGGAGTTTTTATTCAAACTATTTTGCCTTTTTATGGTCATTGATAGCATTATTTGTTTTCATTAGATACAATAAATGCATATTTTCATTTTTCTGTTTTCATTCAGATTATTTTCTGAGGATGTGGAATCTCATATGATTCACTTACTCTTAAGGACATAGTTAGAGGATCTTCTTTTCAAAAGCTCTTGATTCCTAACACAAGGGTCACCTTTTGTGTCACTGTCCTTGTCTCTATCAGACAAGGGATAATGTTATTGGGTTCCGTCTATCGGTACCTTTAGTCTCTATTATTTCCTTCAGTTGCTATATATGCATAGAAGTTTTAGGTCTTATGGCCACAGCATTTTATTCAATTCCCTTTGCTCATTTTCACTAGAAAGATCCTTTCCAGTCTTTTATAAGTGTTGTTTCTTCAAGAACATGGTTGGAGGATCAATTTACCAAAAAGTTTGTTTGATTCCTCAGACAAGGGTAACCTTTTTAGGTTTCCTGATAGTTTCAGTGTTCTTGATTCTGTCTCTCACGGACAAGAGGCGTCTGAAATTGGTTTCAGCTTATCGAAACCTTCAGTCTCAATCTTTCCCTTCGGTAGCCTTATGCATGGAAATTCTAGGTCTTATGACTGCTGCATTGGACGCGATCCCCTTTGCTCGTTTTCACATGCGACCTCTTCAGCTCTGTATGCTGAACCAGTGGTGCAGGGATTATACAAAGATATCTCAATTTCTTTAAAACCGATTGTTCGACACTCTCTGACGTGGTGGACAGACCACCATCGTTTAGTTCAGGGGGCTTCTTTTGTTCTTCCAACCTAGACTGTGATCTCAACAGATGCAAGTCTGACAGGTTGGGGAGCTGTATGGGGGTTTCTGACAGCACAAGGGGTTTGGGAATCTCAGGAGGCGAGATTACCAATCAATATTATTAGAACTCCGTGCAATTTTCAGAGCTCTTCAGTCGTGGCCTCTTCTAAAGAGAGAGTCGTTCATTTGTTTCTAGACGGACGATGTCACAACCGTGGCATATGTCAATCATCAAGGAGGAACTCACAGTCCTCTGGCTATGAAAGAAGTCTCTCGAATACTTGTATGGGCGGAATCCAGCTCCTGTCTAATTTCTGCGGTTCATATCCCAGGTATAGACAATTGGGAAGCGGATTATCTCAGTCGCCAAACGCTACATCCGGGCGAATGGTTTCTTCACCCAGAGGTATTTCTTCAGATTGTTCAAATATGGGGACTTCCAGAAATAGATCTGATGGCTTCTCATCTAATCAAGAAACTTCCCAGGTATCTGTCCAGATCCAGGGATCCTCAGGCGGAAGCAGTGGATGCATTGTCACTTCCTTGGAAGTATCATCCTGCTTATATCTTTCCGCCTATAGTTCTTTTTCCAAGATTCTAAAGGAACGTTCGTTTATTCTGCTGGTGGCTCCAGCATGGCCTCATAGGTTTTGGTATGCGGATCTTGTCCGGATGGCCACTTGCCAACCGTGGACTCTTCCGTTAAGACCAGACCTTTCTATCGCAGGTTCTCAAATCCTTAAATTTGAAGGTATGGAGATTGAACGCTTGATTCTCAGTCATAGAGGTTTCTCTGACTCTGTGATTAATACTATGTTACAGGCTCGTAAAACTGTATCTAGGAAGATATATTATCGAGTCTGGAAGATTTTCATTTCTTGGTGTTTTTTTCATCTTTTTCTTGGCATTCTTTTAGAATTCCTAGAATTTTACAGTTTCTTCAGGATGGTTTGGATAAGGTTTGTCTGCAAGTTCCTTGAAAGGTCAAATCTCTGCTCTTTTTGTTCTAGATTTGTTCTAGATTTGATTGCTAGTCTTCCTGATATTCATTGTTTTGTACAAGCTTTGGCTCGTATAAAACCTGTTATTCTACCATTTTGATGTGTTTTCTTCTTCTGAAACAGTTTTTGGTAGAAAAGTACTTCAGGCAGCTGTTTCAGTTTGATTCTTCTGCTTATAATTTAAGTTTTTTCCATTATAAGATTTAAACTTTATTTTGGGTGTGGATTTTTTTCAGCGGAATTGGCTGTCTTTATTTTATCCCTCCCTCTCTAGTGACTCTTGCGTGGAAGATCCACATCTTGGGTAGTCATTATCCCATACGTCACTAGCTCATGGACTCTTGCTAATTACATGAAAGAAAACATAATTTATGTAAGAACTTACCTGATAAATTCATTTCTTTCATATTAGCAAGAGTCCATGAGGCCCACCCTTTTTTGTGGTGGTTATGATTTTTTTGTATAAAGCACAATTATTCCAATTCCTTATTTTTTATGCTTTCGCACTTTTTTCTTATCACCCCACTTCTTGGCTATTCGTTAAACTGAATTGTGGGTGTGGTGAGGGGTGTATTTATAGGCATTTTGAGGTTTGGGAAACTTTGCCCCTCCTGGTAGGAATGTATATCCCATACGTCACTAGCTCATGGACTCTTGCTAATATGAAAGAAATGAATTTATCAGGTAAGTTCTTACATAAATTATGTTTTTTCTTTCTTATGTATATTATCCTTACCCCACTAAACAATTAACATGTTGCTTCAAAATTAATTGTGTATATTGTTTAATATATAAGAAGGATTGCCAGAAGATAAATTATGCTTTAGGGATATCATTACTAAATAATACCAGCCGGATAAATACATTTTAAAATAAATAAATCTGCAGATTTTCCTGTTCAATATATATCCAAATCTACATTGTTCTTTTCAATGCTATAACATTAATTGGACAGTAAAGTCAAAATTAAACTTTCATGTTTCAGATAGAGCAGGCAATTTTAAACAACTTTCCAATTTACTTCTGTTATCAAATTTGCTTTGTTCTCTTGGCATCTTTTATTGAAAAGTAAGACTAGGTAAGCTCATAAGAGCTCAGGAGTGTGCACACGTCTTTAGTTCTCTATGGCAAAACGCTGCTGCCTTAGATTACTACAGACACATGCACACTCCTGAGCTCTTATGAGCCTACTTAGTTTTATTTTTGATAAAAGATACCAAGAGGACAATGCAAATTTGATAACCGAAGTAAATCATGAAAGTTTATTTTCGACTTTACTGTCTCTTTAAAATAGTTTGAGATTATGCACAATAACGTTTTATTCTTATAGCAATAATACACATTACAGTTTATTTTTATTATTATTTCTACCCGATTGATTGTAGCCATACAACAACTACTCAATAAAACTTCAACATTAGATCTTTTAGTTTTGGATCACAGATAGTTTTCTCTGTAAATATTACAGCCCGGGGAGTTTCTGTTTCTCATTTCAACTCCGGGCCTTTTTTTCCACTTTTTATGAAAGCGTAAAAAAAAATAGTCCAGCTGTGAGTACTCACATTCCAGCCATATACCATTTATGAAGCATGACCCTTCACAAGTGATTTTTAAAATATGCTCACAGAATCATATTTACAGTTACAGATTTATAAATTGACCATGGGCCTTAAAAGAAAAGCATTTAAACTGACATAAATTTGTCATTTGATGGCTAAAATTGATTTTGTAGCTTTTATGTTTCTATTATTTAGCACAGTAACTCCTCCTGTAAGCATTTTGAAATTGTTAAATGTGGATTATTTGCAATAAATGTATCTCTGAATACCAGCAAAGTAGTGCATACAATATATACAATGTGCTTTGTGGTTGCATTGTTGACTTACAAGCAATGCAGCTGCTTAAAAATTCATTACTTTTATACAAAGTAAAATTTGTAATAAATATATTTTTCCTCTATTGCTGAACACTGCTTTCTCTTAAAGTGAAAGTAAATTTCTGACCATTCTCTTCAACTATATAAACATAATTGCTATTTTTTTTTAATAAAAATATTAATTCACCTTTATTTTAAATACATTATAAGGCTTCCGTTTTCGTCTGTGCTCCTCCCATCTTCTATTTCCTTACTTTTTCAGTTTTTACGTATAGAGCGGTCCCACCCGCTCTATACGTATTAGATATGCGCGTTCCCAATACAGCTTGTCTCTGAAGCGTATGCGATTTTGCAATTACTGATTGAAATCAGAAGACTTTTATGACTCGGCCACAAGCATTAGATGGGACGCATGCGCAGATCGGCCGATAGGTAGATGACGTAGTGTTACGGCCGCCTAACGGCCAGGATTTCAATTGGAGAATTGTAAAACGTGATCAGGAAGTATTAGAAGTTCCGAAAAACGAGTTGTTGTTATAGATTTATATATGTGTTTTAACTCATGTAAAACTTAGTTTGCAAACAAATATAACAAAGTTCATGAATGAAAGTCCAAATGATTTTAAATTTTACATTTAATTGTGTTTAGAAACCATTGAAACTTTACCTTCACTTTAAAGGGATATGTTACCATTTGCAAATTAATTTGCACATGAACATCTCTGTAATAATAAAAAAAAGTATATTTTACCTTAAAATTTCTTCAGCTCACCAGAGTAAATGTTCTGTGAGCAATTATCCTTCAGATGTTCTTTTTACTATCATCTGCACGGTGAAGAAAAAAAAGCTTCACTTTGTTTAATGTTATCTTATGTGGTTTCACCATAATCTTAAAAAGAAATAAAGTGACGGTGACTTTGCACACTCCCTTACAAGACCTGGAACAAGCATACTGACTGGATGTTAGTCTTTTTAAAGTGGGATGTGGCTACTGAGGTAGCAAGGCTGGAAACTTTGCGCTAGTTTCCATTAAGGTAGTAAAGTTTGGAAATTGGTGGCAAAACATTTATCTCCATTATAGTCTATGGAGAATTTTTATGTTACAACTAGTTTCCAAACTTTATCACCTCAATAGAAACTAGCCCTATGTTAGTTAATTACTTTTATAATCCACACATTTCCACACACTGTTTGCACAGTCTTTTTATTGCCTGTTTTATATCTGTCCTCAAATCCTGAAAAACTTGAATACACTTAGGAACAAACATACGAAAAACCACAGCAGTTCTTGTAAAGTCCATTGAGCAAGTACTGTGTAATATAAAAAAACATGTCAATGTGTTAAAAAAGAAATCTAATTCATAGATACTTAGTGTGGTAAATAACTGAATCCAATCGGTACGGGAATTGACTGTATCAAGGTGACCAATTATAAGAGGTGCTTATAAGAATCTTAGTATCCCAAAACAATGTATAGGTGCACCTCCAGGAATTCAGTGTGACAGGGAAGGCACCAGAGCCTACAATGACAAGGAGGCTTTATGACTCATGGCAGTTGTTGACAAATCTGTTTAAAAATTAGGAGGCAGTAAGAATATTTAGGAGCCAGACAGAGGGATTTGTATATAGATATATGGAGAATAACCCAAAACGTTAGGAGCCAGGGGTAAAATTCTAGGAGCCAGTGGCTTCCAGGCTCCTGGGTTTGTCGAGCCCTGCCTCATGGTATTGTCTAATAAATTTTGTTGAAAACATGGGACTTGTTCTGACATAAAATAGACGGTCTCTTTTTGTGAGAAGAGTCCGAAACTCAGTAAGTTCCTTTTGAGGTTACATAAAAGTTGCTAACATATATAAAAGGTAATAAGGTCTTATGACAAATAAGAAAAAGTAGGTTAACATGGCAATTAGCAGTTGTGATCTGCCACTTGGTAAATTGTTGCAACTGACTGCTCTAATATAGCTTCTTCTTTTTCATATCTATTTTCCCCGACTGGCTACCATCAATGGGGTGGGTTCAAGTTCAGTCCTAATATTTCTGCTAAAGATACCAAGAGAACAAAGACACATTGATAATAGGAGTAAATTAGAAAGTTGCTCAAAATTGCCTGCTCTATCTGAACAAAAAAAAATGAGTTTAGTATCCCTTTAATGTACAATGTCTCTCTTATTCTTTTTCAAAGATTGCCTCTTAAAGTGAATGCCAACTTTCATGATAAAGTGCCGTTTAAAAAAAAAAAAACTATTAAAAACAGGGGCACTTTCATTCATGAAAGTTTACATTGCACCGGATTTTACAAATACTTACCTTCTCCTGAAACACCGGATCGCCGATCCCCCCTGCCTGCTTCTTCCTGCTGTACTAACACAGCAATGACAATCACTGCGTGGCCTCACCAGATGAACGCTCCTGGGGGGAAGCCATGATTGGAGAGAGCCGATTTCGTCATTGCTGACAAAGTACAGAGGAGCTGCAGGCGTGGGATCAGCGATCCAGCGGTTCAGGAGAAGAAGGTAAGTATTTGTAAAATCCAGTGCAATGTAAATTTTCATGAATGAAGTGCCCCTGTTTTTAAAAGTTTTTTTAAAAAAATGGACACTTTATCATGAAAGTTGACATTCACTTTAAGTCTGAAGGGTTTAAATTGCTATTACAAATAGAGTTCAGTCGTGTGCATGTGCCTTTAGCCATCTGGCAGCAGTGTTTACAACAATGTTTATAGTAAAACTCCTCAGTATTTTTGTTGTTTAAAAAGATAGATAATCCCTTTATTACCCATTCCCCAGTTTTGCATAACCAACACAGTTATATTAATATACTATTTACCTCTGTGATTACCTTGTATCTAAGCCTCTGCAAACTGCCCCCTTGTTTCAGTTGTTTTGACAGACTTGAATTTTAGCCAATCAGTGCTTAGTCCAGGGTAACTTCACGTGCTTGAGCTCTATGTTATCTATATGAAACACATGAACTAATGCCCTCTAGTGGTCAAAATGCATTCAGATTAGAGGCAGTCTTGAAGGTCTAAGAAATTAGCATAGGTTTAGCTTTTAACTAAGAATACCAAGAAAACAAAGCAACTGTGGTAATAAAAGTACATTTTTAAAGTTGTTTAAAATTACATTCCGTATTTAAATCATGAAAGTTTTTTGGGGATTTGACTGTCCCTTTAAACAAAGGATTCCAAGAAAGCAAAGCAAATTTGGTAATATAAGTAAAGTGGAAAGTTGTTTAAAATTGCAGGCTCTAGCTGAATCATGAACGTTTAATGAGGACGTTACTGTCCTTTTAAGAATATGTCAAAAAACGTTATGTATGTGTTTGTTTTTAGGTGATGAAAATGAAGATTATGGCTTTTCTACACCCAACCACGTTCCTGAGCGATCAGACTCAATATATATACCAGGTGGTAGTAACATTCCAACAGCAAATTACACTGGTATTCAGATCCCACCTGGGGCTCATGCTCCTGCCAACACTCCAGCAGAGGTTCCTCCCCACACAGGTAACACATTTTATTTTACCCATAAAGCTGTAGTATTTTAAATGTCTAACACAAGTACGGTAAGTATTAATAACAGGTGTTTATTTAAAATGGCTTTAACCAACCTAATGCCCTTCGTTAAATGATATGGTAAATATGTCATGCTCACTGCACACCAAAACAATTTACTTTATACTAACTTTATCATAGTGACAAGCCTTGTTGTCTGTGGACTAAATCCCAGATTGACTTCTTCAGATATGGCAAATTGTGGGTGGGGTTTGCCTATTGAAAAATAATTGCAGTAAAAATAATGTTAAAAGGAAAAAGAGGTCAAAAATGAAATATGCATGGGCGCATTCAAATTTGAAATAGAAACATCTTTGCAATCTACTTCCATTAGAAAAAATGCTTCTAGTAAAAGTTATAACTGTTTTTCAGAGGCATACGCACATTTCTTTCATGTAATTGGCAAGAGTCCATGAGCTAGTGACGTATGGGATATACAATCCTACCAGGAGGGGCAAAGTTTCCCAAACCTCAAAATGCCTATAAATACACCCCTCACCACATTCACAATTCAGTTTTACAAACTTTGCCTCCTATGGAGGTGGTGAAGTAAGTTTGTGCTAAGATTTTTACGTTGATATGCGCTTCTCAGCATTTTGGAGCCCGATTCCTCTCCGAGTACAGTGAATGTCAGAGGGATGTGAAGGGAGTATCACCTATTGAATGCAATGGTTTTCCTCACGGGAGATCTATTTAATAGGTTCTCTGTTATCGGTCGTAGAGATTCATCTCCTACCTCCCTTTTCAGATCGACAATATACTCTCATATTCCATTACCTCTACTGATAACCGTTTCAGTACTGGTTTGGCTATTTGCTATATTTGGATGGGTGTCTTTTGGTTAGTATGTTTTCATTACTTAAGACACCCAGCTATGGTTTGGCACTTTATGTATTTATATAATGTTCTAAATATATGTATTGTACTTATATTTGCCATGATTCAGGTTTTCAGTATATTTCCTTTTGCAGACTGTCAGTTTCATATTTTTTATGAAAATGTATTTCTTACCTGGGGGAATAGTTTTTGTTTTTTTTCCAAATTGACTGTCTTTTAAATTTGCGGGCAGAATTAGGCTCGCGAGGGCGCAAAATGCCAAAGTTTATTGCTTCATTCTTGGCGCAAGATTTTTTGGTGCAAAGTTCTGTTTGTTGACGCAACTTCGTCATTTCCGGGGGCTTAGTTGACGCCGACTCCTTCACAAGGTTGCGTCATCTATGACGCGAGTGTGTTGTTTCCGGACGTTTTTGGCGCCAAAAAATATTTTTCTGTTTGTTGTGCGTCATACTTGGTGCCAAATATTTTCATTATTTAAGGCCCTATTCCTATTTGCCTCTTGCCTTTTTTCTATGTCATAGGGCTATGCTGTTTGCATTTTTTCCCATTCCTGAAACTGCCATATAAGGAAATTGATAATTTTGCTTTATATGTTGTTTTTTTCTCTTACATTTGCAAGATGTCTCAATCTGATACTGTCTCAGAAATCACTGTTGGAACCCTGCTGCCTGATAACAGTTCTACCAAAGCTAAGTACATTTGTTGTAAACTTGTGGAGGTTATACCTCCAGCTGTGGTTTGTAATAGTTGTCATGATAAACTTTTACATGCAGAAAATGTATCCATCAGTAGTAGTTCATTACCTGTTGCTGTTCTCTCAACATCTAATGCACAAGATATACCTGTAAATTTAAAAGAATTTCTGATTCTATTCAGAAGGCTTTGTCTGCCATTCTGCCTTCTAATAAATGTAAAAGGTCTTTTAAAGGACCAGTCAACACATTAGATTTGCATAATCAACAAATGCAAGATAACAAGACAATGCAATAGCACTTAGTCTGAACTTCAAATGAGTAGTAGATTTTTTTATAACAAATTTCAAAGTTATGTATATTTCCACTCCCCTTGTACCATGTGATAGCAATCAGACAATCACAAATGCATATATGTATAGTCTGTGAATTCTTGCACATGCTCAGTAGTATCTGGTTACTCAAAAATTGTAAATATAAAAGACTGTGCACATTTTTTTAATGGAAGTAAATTGGAAAGTTGTTTGAAATTACATGCTGTATCTGAATCATGAAAATGTAATTTAACCTGAGTGTCCCTTTAAAACTTCTCATAAAGTTGATGAAATTTCAAATGACCGGCAACATACTGATTTATCCTTCTCTGATGAGGATCTCTCTGATTCAGAAGATCCTGCCTCAGATATTGACACTGACAATCCTTTTATTTATTTAAAATTGAGTGTATTCGTTCTTTGTTAAAAGAAGTGTTGATTACATTAGATATGGAGGAAACTAGTCCTCTTGATATTAAAACTAGTAAACGTTTAAATTCTGTTTATAAACCTACTGTGGTTATTCTAGAGATTTTTCCAGTTCCTGATGCTATTTCTGATATGATTTCTAAAGAATGGAATAGGCCTTGTACTTATTTTATTCCTTCTTCAAGGTTTAAAAAGTTGTATCCTTTGCCAGCAGTTAGATTGGAGTTTTGGGAAAAGATCCCCAAAGTTGATGGGGCTATCTCTACTCTTGCTAAACGTACTACTATTCCTACGAAAAAGAGTACTTCTTTTAACTATCCTTTAGATAGGAAACTTGAATCTTATCTAAGAAAAGCTTATTTATATTCAGGTCATCTTCTTAGGCCTGCAATTTCTTTGGCTGATGTTGCAGCTGCTTCAACGTTTTGGTTGGAAACTTTAGCTCAACAAGTATCGGATCATGATTTGTCTAGCATTGTTAAGTTGATTCAACATGCTAATAATTTAATTTGTGATGCCATTTTTGATATCATCAAAATTGATGTTAAATCTATGTCTTTAGCTATTTTAGCTAGAAGAGCTTTGTGGCCTAAATCTTGGAATGCTGACATTACTTCTAAGTCCAAATTGCTATCTCTTTCTTTCCAAGGTAATAAATTATTTGGTTCTCAGTTGGATTCAATAAGTTCAACTGTCACTGAGGGGAAGGGAGTTATTTTTGCCTCAGGATAGGAGGCTTCTAATCGTGTTTGTTCCTTTCGACAAAATAAGGAACAGAAACCTAATCCTTCACCCAAGGGATCTGTTTCCAATTGGAAGCCTTCTTCAAATTGGAATAAATCCAAGCCATTTAAGAGATCAAAGCCAGCCCCCAAGTCCGCATGAAGGTGCAGCCCTCATTCCAGCTCAGCTGGTAGGGGGCAGATTAAAATTTTTCAAAGATGTTTGGATCAATTCGGTCCAAAATCATTGGATTTAGAGTATTGTCTCTCAGGGGTACAGAAAAGGATTCAGAGTAAGACCGTCTGTGAGAAGATTTTTTCTCTCACGCATTCCAGCAAACCCAGTAAAGGCTCAGGCTTTCCTGAAGTATGTTTCAGACCTGGAGTTATCAGGGGTAATCATGCCAGTTCCGTTTCAGGAACAGGGTCTGGGATTTTATTCAAATCTATTCATTGTCCCAAAGAAATAAAATTCATTCAGACCAGTTCTGGATCTAAAGATTTTGAATAGATATGTAAGAGTACCAACTTTCAAAATGATGACTATAAGGACTATTCTGCCTTTTGTTCAGCAAGGGCATATGTCCACAATAGACTTACAGGATGCATATCTTCATATTCCGATTCATCCGGATCACTATCAGTTCCTGAGATTCTCTTTTCTAGACAAGCATTACCAATTTGTTGCTCTTCCTTTTTGCCTAGCGACAGCTCCAAGAATCTTTTCAAAGGTTCTCGGTGCCCTACTGTCTGTAATCAGAGAGTGGGGTATTGCAGTGTTTCCTTATTTGGACAATATCTTGGTACTCGCTCAGTCTTTACGTTCTGCAGAATCTCACACGTATCAACTAGTGTTGTTTCTTCGAAGACATGGTTGGAGGATCAATTTAACAAAAAGTTATTTGATTCCTCAAACAAAGGTAACCTTTTTAGGTTTCCAGATAGATTCAGTGTCAATGACTTTGTTTCTAACAGACAAGAGACGTTTGGAATAGGTTGCAGCCTGTCGGAACCTTCAGTCTCAGTCATTCCCTTCAGTAGCTATGTGCATGTTTTAGGTCTCATGACTGCTGCATCGGACGCAATCCCCTTTGCTCGTTTTCATATGAGACCTCCCCAGCTTTGTATTCTGAACCAATGGTGCAGGGATTATACAAGGATATCACAATTAATATGCTTAAATCCCAATGTTCGACTTTCTCTGACTTGGTGGTTAGATCACCATCGTATAATTCTAGGGGCCTCTCGTTCGTTCAACCTGGACTGTGATCACAACAGATTGGAGTCTTTTAGGTCGGGGAGCTGTTTGGGGATCTTTGACAGCACAAGGGGTTTGGAAATCTCAAGAGGCGAGATTACCAATCAATGCGATTCTCAGGGCTCTTCAGTTTTGGCCTATGTTGAAGAGAGAACCGTTCATTTGTTTTCAGACAGACAATATCACAACTGTGGCATATGTCAGTCATCGGGGGGACTCACAGTCCTCAAGCTATGAAAGAAGTATCTCGGATACTTGTTTGGGCGGAATCCAGCTCCTGTCTAATTTCTTCGGTTCATATCCCTGGTATAGACAATTGGGACTTTACATCCGGGAAAATGATCTCTCCACCCAGATGTGTTTTCTCAAATTGTTCAGATGTGGGGGCTTCCAGAAATAGATCTGATGGCATCTCATCTAAACAAAAAAACTTCCCAGGTACTTGTCCAGGTCCAGGGATCCTCAGGCAGAAGCAGGGGATGTGTTGACACTTCCTTAGCGTTATCAACCTGCTTACATTTTCCCGCCTCTAGTTCTTCCAAGAGTGATCTCCAAAATCATCATGGAGCAATTGTTTGTGCTGCTGGTGGCTCCAGCATGGTCTCACAGGTTTTGGTATGCGGATCTTTTTCATATGTCCAGTTGCCAACCTTGGCCACTTCCATTAAGGCCAGACCTTCTATCTCAAGGTCCGTTTTTCCATCAGGATCTCAAATCATTAAATTTGAAGGTATGGAAATTGAACGCTTAGTACTTAGCCATAGAGGTTTCTCTAACTCAGCGATTAATACTATGTTGCAGGCTCGTAAATCTGTTTCTAGGAAGATTTATTATTGAGTTTGGAAGACTTACATTTCATGGTGTTCTTCTCATAAATTCTCTTGGCATTCTTTTAGAATTCCTAGAATTTTACAGTTTCTTCAGGATGGTTTGGATAAAGGTTTGTCTGCAAGTTCTTTGAAAGGACAAATCTCTGCTCTTTCCATTTTATTTCACAGAAAGATTGCTAAACGTCCTGGTATTCATTGTTTTGTTCAGGCTTTGGTTCGTATCAATCCTGTCATTAAATCAATCTCTCCTCCTTGGAGTCTTAATTTGGTTTTGAAGGCTTTACAGGCTCCTCCGTTTGAGCCTATGCATTCTTTGGACATTAAACTACTTTCTTGGAAAGTGTTGTTTCTTTTGGCCATCTCTTCTGCTAGAAGAGTTTCTGAATTTTCCGCTCTCTCATGTGAATCTCCTTTTCTGATTTTTCATCAGGATAAGGCAGTTTTGCGGACTTCATTTAAATTATTACCTAAGGTTGTGAATTCTAACAACATTAATAGAGAAATTGTTGTTTCTTCCTTGTGTCCTAATCTTTACATTCTTTGGATGTGGTGAGAGCTCTGAAATATTATGTTGACGCTACTAAAGATTTCAGGAAGACTTCTAGTCTATTTGTTATCTTTTCTGGTTCCATGAAAGGTCAGAAGGCTTCTGCCGTTTCTTTGGCATCGTGGTTAAAACTTTTGATTCATCAAGCCTATTTGGAGTCGGGTCAAGTCCCGCCTCAGAGAATTACAGCTCATTCTACTAGATCAGTTTCCACTTCCTGTGCTTTTAAGAATGAAGCTTCAGTTGATCAGATTTGCAAAGCTGCTACTTGATCTTCTTTGCATACATTTACTAAATTCTACCATTTCTCTTACTTGGTGTATTCAGTCCATGGCTTCATCCTTACTTGTGGGATATTCTCAATCCCTACAGGAAGTGGCAAAGAGAGCACACAGCAAAGCTGTCCATATAGCTCCCCTCAGGCTCCGCCCCCCAGTCATTCTCTTTGCCGCTCTAACAAGTAGCATCTCCACGGGAGGGTAAAGAGTATGTGGTGTTAGATTTGTAGTTTTTATTTCTTCAATCAAAAGTTTGTTATTTTAAAATAGTGCCGGTTTGTACTATTTACTCTGAGGCAGAAAGTGATGAAGATTTCTGCTGAGAAGAAAAAGATTTTAGCATGTTGTAACTAAAATCCATGGCTGTTCCCACACAGGACTGTTGAGTACAGGAGAACTTCAGTTGGGGGGAACAGTTTGCAGGCTTATACTGCTTAAGGTATGTTTCAGTTATTTTTTCTAACAAGACCTGGTAGTGCTAGAAGACTGACAGATATCCCATGAGGGAAGGTAAGCCATTTTCTGAGACACAGTATAGAATGATGGCTTTAGTTAAGGGCTTTTATACTGGCAGACACTGTGATGGGCTAAATCGATTACTTTATTAAGGTAATCTTATATTTTTTAAGCGTTTTTAAACGATTGAAAACACTTTTTGGGGACTGGCATATTATAAGACAGCTAATCTGACTCAGGAAGGCCCCATAACTCTGGAGAAAGAAGGAGGAGGGCCTCATTTTCGCGCCTCAGTTGCGCAGTTGATTTGCAACACAGCTCCACGCAGCTTCATGTGCAGAGCCTTTAGAGTACAGGAGTACTTCAGGGAGGCTTAATTTACACCTGCAATTAACCCTAAAGGAAGGTAAAGCCACAGCAAAGACTGTGGCATAGTACTTTAGTGGGTTAAACCGGGTATTAACTTCATTTTGCTCCGGTTTGGGCATTAAGGGGTTAAACGATTTGAAAACTTGTGTGCAATCATTTCAAGGCATTAGGATCATGTGGTAAATATTTCATTAAGATCGGATGTTTTTTGATGATTTGGTAAAAAAGTGTGTGCCTTTTTAATACTTAAAGAGACAGTAACGTTTTTTCAATATTTTACTGTTGTCTGAGTCTGTCAAACATGTCTGAGCCTTCAGATAGACCTTGTTCTTTATGTTCAAAAGCCATGGCAGTACCCCCATTGCATTTATGTTTAAAGTGTGCAAAAACATCTAAGCATTTTAAGGATCATCCAGTGACAATTAAAAATGCTGCCCAAGATGATTCCTTAATAGAGGGTAATGAGGATAGTCCTCCTTCCTCCCCCCATGTGTCTACGCCAGTTACGCCCGCGCAAGCAATGCCTAGTACCTCTAGCGCATTGGCCCCTATTACTTTACAGAAATTAGGATAATTCCCTTGCAGCTTTTTTTATCCAAACTGCCAGTTTTTCCAAGAAAGCGCGATAGCTCAGTTTTAAATACAGAGGATGAGCAATCTGAAGCTTTGGATAATTTATCTGTAGTACCCTCACAAAACTCAGAGGTAGCAGTGAGGGAAGGGCTGTCTGAGGGAGAAATTTTTGACACAGGAAAAGTTTCTCAGCAGGCAGATTCAGATTCCTTAGCGTTTAAATTTAAGATGGAAGACCTCCGCGTCCTGCTTAAGGAGGTTTTAGCTACGCTGGATGATTGTGACCCCATGGTGGTCCCTGAAAAATTGTGTAAAATGGACAGATATTTAGAGGTCCCTGTATACACTGAGGCATTTCCGATCCCAAAGAGGGTGGCGGATATTGTGACTAGGGAGTGGGAGAGACCCGGTGTACCCTTTGCTCCCCCACCTATCTTTAAGAAAATGTTCCCCATAAACGACCCTAGGCGGGACGCGTGGCAGACGGTCCCTAAGGGTAGAGGGGGCTGTTTCAACACTGGCTAAGCGTACAACTATACCAATAGAGGACAGTTGTGCTTTCAAAGATCCTATGGATAAAAAATTGGAAGGATTGCTGAAGAAAATTTTTGTTCAGCAAGGTTTTCTGCTTCAACCAATTGCCTGCATTATCCCGGTAACTACTGCAGCGGCTTTTTGGTTCGAGGCCCTGGAGGAGTCGCTCCAGAGGGAGACTTCATACGATGAGGTTATGGATAGAATTCACGCTTTAAAGCTGGCTAATTCTTTCATCACTGATGCCGCTTTCCAATTGGCTAAGCTAGCGGCGAAAAACTCAGGTTTTGCCATCGTGGGGCGACGAGCGCTTTGGCTCAAATCGTGGTCGGCGGATGTGTCGTCCAAAACAAAACTGTTAAATATTCCCTTCAAGGGGAAAACCCTTTTCGGCCCAGAGCTGAAAGAAATTATTTCAGATATCACTGGAGGCAAGGGCCATGCCCTTCCACAAGATAGGCCGTTTAAGGCCAAAAACAAGGCTAATTTTCGCTCCTTTCGCAACTTCAAGAGCGGACCTGCCGCAACCTCTGCTGCCGCAAAGCAAGATAACGCTTCCCAGCCCAAGGCAACCTGGAGACCCTTGCAGGGCTGGAATAAGGGTAAACAGGCCAAGAAGCCTGCTACCAAGACAGCATGAAGAGGTAGCCCCCGATCCGGGATCGGATCTGGTAGGGGGCAGAATTTCTCTCTTTGCTCAGGCTTGGGCAAGAGATGTTCCAGATCCCTGGGCATTAGAAATAGTTGTTCAGGGGTATCTTCTAGAATTCAAGGACTCTCCCCCAAGGGGAAGGTTCCACATTTCTTGTTTGTCTTCAGACCAAACATAGAAACAGGCGTTCTTACGCTGTGTAGAAGATCTACTAAAAATGGGAGTGATACACCCAGTTCCAATTGCAGAACAAGGACTGGGCTTTTACTCAAACCTGTTCGTAGTTCCCAAAAAGGAAGGAACTTTCAGGTCAATCCTGGATCTAAAAATTCTAAACAAATTCCTCAGAGTTCCGTCTTTCAAGATGGAAACCATTCGGACAATCTTGCCGATGATCCAGGAAGGTCAATATATGACTACCGTGGATCTCAAGGATGCGTACCTACATATACCTATCCACAAAGATCACCATCAGTTCCTAAGGTTCGCCTTTCTGGACAAACATTACCAGTTCGTGGCCCTTCCTTTCGGGTTGGCCACCGCTCCCAGAATTTTCACAAAGATGCTAGGGTCCCTTCTGGCGGTACTAAGACCGCGGGGCATTGCAGTAGCACCTTACCTAGATGACATATTGATACAGGCGTCGTCTTTTCACAGAGCCAAGGCTCATACGGACATCGTTCTGGCCTTTCTAAGGTCTCACGGGTGGAAGGTAAACGTAGAAAAGAGTTCTCTGTCCCCGCTCACAAGGGTTCCCTTTCTGGGAACATTAATAGACTCGGTAGCAATGAAAATCTTTCTGACAGAGGTCAGAAAGTCAAAACTGTTGAATACTTGCCGAGTTCTTCATTCCATTCCTCGGCCTTCCGTGGCTCAGTGCATGGAAGTAATTGGTTTAATGGTTGCGGCGATGGACGTAGTCCCTTTCGCCCGAATCCATCTCAGACCACTGCAACTGTGCATGCTCAAACAGTGGAATGGAGATTACGCAGATTTATCTCCTCAAATTCAAATGGACCAAACAACCAGAGACTCTCTTCTCAGGTGGTTGTCTCAAGTTCACCTGTCTCAGGGAATGAGTTTCCGCAGACCGGAGTGGACCTTTGTCACGACCGATGCCAGTCTGGTAGGCTGGGGTGCGGTCTGGAACTCCCTGAAGGCTCAGGGACTATGGTCTCGGGAAGAATCTCTTCTCCCGATAAACATTTTGGAGCTGAGAGCGATTTTTAACACGCTCCAGGCGTGGCCTCAACTAGCAGAGGCCAAATTCATCAGATTTCAGTCGGACAACATCACGACTGTAGCGTACATCAATCATCAGGGGGGAACAAAGAGTTCCCTAGCGATTAAGGAAGTATCCAAGATTATCAAATGGGCGGAGGATCACTCCTGCCATCTTTCTGCAATTCAAATCCCAGGGGTAGACAACTGGGAGGCGGATTTTCTAAGTCGTCAGACTTTCCATCCGGGGGAGTGGGAACTTCACCCAGAGGTTTTTGCTCAGCTGACCCAGCTTTGGGGCATTCCACAGTTGGATCTGATGGCGTCCCGTCAGAACACCAAACTTCCCCTTTACGGATCCAGATCCAGGGATCCCAAGGCGGCATTGATAGATGCATTAATAGCGCCTTGGTCATTCAGTCTAGCTTATGTCTTTCCAACGTTTCCTCTTCTCCCTCGGCTAATAGCCAGAATCAAACAGGAGAAGGCTTCGGTAATTCTGATAGCGCCTGCGTGGCCACGCAGGACTTGGTATGCAGACCTAGTGGACATGTTATCGGTCCCACCATGGAAACTGCCATTGAGGCAAGATCTTCTAATTCAAGGTCCTTTCAAGCATCCAAATCTAGTTTCTCTGCAACTGACTGCTTGGAGATTGAACGCTTAATCCTAGCTAAGCGGGGGTTCTCTGAATCAGTTATAGATACTCTGATACAGGCCAGAAAGCCTGTCACCAGGAAAATTTACCATAAGATATGGCGGAAATATTTTTGTTGGTGTGAATCCAAGGGTTACTCGAGTAAAGTTCGGATTCCAAGGATATTGTCTTTAATCCAAGAAGGTTTGGAGAAAGGTCTGTCAGCTAGTTCCTTAAAGGGACAGATATCTGCTCTGTCTATTCTGTTACACAAGCGTCTGGCAGCTGTACAAGACGTTCAAGCGTTTGCACAGGCCTTAGTGAGAATCAAGCCTGTCTACAGACCTGTGGCTCCTCCATGGAGTCTAAATTTAGTTCTTTCAGTTCTTCAAGGGGATCCGTTTGAACCTTTGCATTCCATAGATATCAAATTATTATCTTGGAAAGTTTTGTTTTTAGTAGCTATTTCTTCTGCTCGAAGAGTTTCAGAATTATCTGCTTTACAGTGTGATTCACCCTATCTGGTGTTCCATGCAGATAAGGTTGTTTTGCGTACTAAACCTGGTTTCCTTCCGAAGGTGGTTTCTAATAAGAATATTAACCAGGAAATCATTGTTCCTTCTCTGTGCCCTAATCCAGTTTCTAAGACGGAACGACTGTTGCACAATCTTGATGTGGTTCGTGCTTTAAAGTTCTATTTAAAAGCAACTAAAGATTTCAGACAAACATCATCCTTGTTTGTTGTGTATTCTGGTAAGAGGAGAGGTCAGAAAGCGACTGCTACCTCTCTTTCATTCTGGCTGAAAAGCATCATCCGATTGGCTTATGAGACTGCTGGTAAGCAACCTCCTGAACGAATTACAGCTCATTCCACCAGAACTGTGGCTTCCACATGGGCTTTCAAGAATGAGGCTTCTGTTGAACAGATTTGTAAGGCAGCGAAAGAAAGGTTTTGCAAGCAGTGGCGCCTTCCATTTAGGTTACCTGACTTGTTCCCTCCCTTCATCCGTGTCCTATTGCTTTGGTATTGGTATCCCACAAGTAAGGATGAAGCCGTGGACTGAATACACCAAGTAAGAGAAAACAGAATTTATGCTTACCTGATAAATTTCTTTCTCTTACAGGTGTATTCAGTCCATGGCCCGCCCTGATTTTTAAGTCAGGTTCAAATTTAATTTACAATAACTACAGTCACCACTGCACCCTATGGTTCTCCTTTTTCTCCTAACCGTCGGTCGAATGACTGGGGGGGCGGAGCCTGAGGGGAGCTATATGGACAGCTTTGCTGTGTGCTCTCTTTGCCACTTCCTGTAGGGATTGAGAATATCCCACAAGTAAGGATGAAGCCGTGGACTGAATACACCTCTAAGAGAAAGAAATTTATCAGGTAAGCATAAATTCTGTTTTTGATGTATTTGCTTCTTCGGAAGCAGTTTTTGGTAGAAAAGTTCTTCAGGCAGCTGTTTCAGTTTTATTTTTCTGCTTTTGATTTAAGTTTTTTTCCTCACATTTATGAGAATTAACTTATATTTTGGGTTGTGGATTAAATTTTTCAGCGGAAAATGGCTGTTTTTATTTTTATCCCTCCCTCTCTAGTGACTCTTGCGTGGGGTTCCACATCTTGGGTATTGCTATTCCATATGTCACTAGCTCATGGACTCTTGCCAATGACATGAAAGAAAACATAATTAATGTAAGAACTGATAAATTAATTTCTTTCATATTGGCAAGAGTCCATGAGGCCCACCTCCTTTTTTTATGGTGGTTATGATTTTTTTGTATAAAGCACAATTTTTTCCAAATTCCTTTGTTGATGCTTTTTACTCCTTTTTTTATCACCCCACTACTTGGCTATTCGTTAAACTGAATTGTGGGTGTGGTGAGGGGTGTATTTATAGGCATTTTGAGGTTTGGGAAACTTTGCCCCTCCTGGTAGGATTGTATATCCCATACGTCACTAGCTCATGGACTCTTGCCAATATGAAAGAAATGAATTTATCAGGTAAGTTCTTACATAAATTATGTTATCCTGTGAAGGCCTGTGCACCAGTATTCAAACACCATGCCTGCTCAGAGAGTCGGCAGTGGCTTTTGTGACAGAAATGATATCTTAAGAAGCAATACACAATTCTGCCAGCTCTCTGAGAAGGTGCAGTGTTTGAATACTGGTGCATGGGCCTTCACAGGATATGTGCATATGTGGCTGAGGAAAAAAAAAAAACAGTAACAACTTTTATTAGAAACATTTTTACTAATGGAAGTATATTGCAAAAAATGCTTCTATTTCAAATTGAAATGCTCCATGCACATTTCATTTTTGACCTTTCTATTAATATGTTTAAAAAAAATTGAGACATGGCTGATATGGTATTCTATACACAACAGAAATGTATTTTAATTACAAGGTGTTTATTGTCCCTTTACAGCTTATTCTTACATGTTTGAAATTAGTTTGGTAGACTAATATATAAACTGAGAAGTTGATGCCTATGTATTAATTGGTTTATAAAATAGCTTTTTGACATGCACCTCCAACAATTAGCTTCCATTAAGAACTACAGTGAAATATAGAAATGGAGATAATCATCATTTTAAAGGCACACGTTTACCATTTATTTGTAAAACATCTTATCTCATGAAAGGAATACTCTAGTCAACATTAAACTTTCATGATTCAGATAGAGCATGCAGTTATAAGCAACTTTCTAATTTACTCATATCAATTGTTCTTCATTCTCTTGGAATGTTTATTTAAAAAAGCTGGAATGTAAGCTTAGGAGCCGGCCCATTTTTGGTCCAGCACCTGATTAGTGCTTGCTGATTTAAATGTAGCCATCCAAACAGCAAGCGATACCCAGGTGCTGAACTAAAAATGAGCCGGCTCCTAAGCTTATATTCCAGCTTTTAAAATAAAGATACCACGAGAAAGAAGAAAAAAACAGGAGTAAATTAAAAAGTTGCTTAAAATTGCCCGCTCTATCTGAATCATAAAAGTTTAAATTTGTCTAGACTATTCCTTTAACACCTAAAGCCAATCATTTGTATTGTGACAAGGTAGAGTGTTTCTTAAATAGCCATTTTCTAAGTAGAAGGTCATCATTTCGTATTGTAGTATTCCATAATATGGGAATAATAGCTCAATTTATCAAACAGAATTGGAAGTCAATCATTAGTTTAAAAAAATTATGGTCAGCAATCAGTCAGTTTTCTTCATGTGAGGTTTGTCAAAAAAAAAAAAATTAAGCACAATGAGGAAATATGATGATCATTACAGGGATGGTAGATGAAGAATTATCTGCAGCACAGGATATGTTTATCATAGTCACCAGTCTCAGAAATTGGCAATTAAGAACATCTCAGATTATAGACCGAATACATTCTTCTCTGGGTTCTAACTGCAAACAGGACTGTTCAGAAGAGAATGAGTGAATCAATCCTTTATTGTAGAATTGCTGTAAAGAAACCACTACTAAGGTAGAAGAGTCGTCCGTAGGCCAAGGAGCAAAGGCATTGGGCATCAGACCAATCAGATTTTGATTCCAACCTATCGTTCTGATATACAGAAAAGGTGGAGGGATGTAGTTTGGTTCCCAACATGAAGCATGGGTATGGAGGTATCATGGTGTGGGGTTACTCTGCTGGTGACACCATAACAATTTACTTAGAATTGAGGAACACTTAAAGGGACACTGAACCAATTTTTTTTTTTTCCTTTGGTGATTCAGATAGGGCATGCAATTGTAAGCAACTTTCTAATTTACTCCTATTATCAATTTTTCTTGGTTCTCTTGTTATCTTTACTTGAAAAAGAAGGCATCCCCTTCTAAGCTAAGGAGCCAGCCAATTGTTGGTTCAGAACCCTGGACAACGCTTGTTTATTGGTGGGTGAATTTATCCACCAATCAGCAATTTAGAGATGACAATGTGCTTTATGAAATGCCCTGGCCTGACCTAAACCCAAACATGATGGTTTGGGATAAGTTGGGACGGCGAGTAAAGGAAAAGTATCCAACTAATTCCCAGCATATATGGGAACACCTTGGCAGTATCTCTGGTGGCTACTTCATGAGGATAGTGTAGAGAATGCCAAGAGACTGTAAAGCAGGTAGAGGCAAAGGGTGGCTGCTTTGTAGAATATCAAATAGTTCTAATTTGTTTAACATTTTTAGTTACTACACAATTCCATTCCATTGTGGATGAGTTAGAAATAGGAGCAGATTTGTGAAAGCGAAAGCAAAACTGTCCGATTTGCCTTTTTCCTGACACGTGTCCAAAAGACTGAAAAGCAGTTTTACAGTAAATATGGTCATTTCACCTTTTTTTTTTTTTTTTTTTATCAAAAATATACTAAGCAGTGATGGTTTTTATTCTTTTTGTTTGTAGGTGTAGGAAGCAACACGATTAACCAACCAGCTACTCCACAGAATATACCTGCTATAGACCCATCTCTTTATAATGCACCATTACAAGGTAAGAATATACTGTTTTGTATTATCCCATAGTAAAACGCATACTTTTTCATTAGAATTGAGTATTTGTTAATAAACCGCAAGGAGCACTCATGAATAGCAAAATTACATATTTTGAACACTATATTAATTTTTTTTCTTCCTGTTTTGGTAGTGTAGCAATCACAGATAAATGTACCATTCAATTACAACCAGCTTACAGAGCTTATTATAGTAGGAATATTACATGCTCTCATTGGTAAGATCATGTCGTATCTCCATTGACACTGCAAATCTGTGTGTTTAACTCCCGCAAATAGTTTAATAACATAAGTAAAGCCCAGCTCAGGAGCCGCATAGAACTGCTGGTCCCGAACAAAAACAGCGACTAACACTGCTGATTAAGTCAGCAGCAGTTTCCACTCAGGACCAGCAGTACCTTTGTGGGAGTAAACACATAGATATGCATTGTCAATAGTGATAAAATCACATGCTCAGCATGTACTTTTGTTTCACTATTATGGCGTTTAACCAATGCGGAAAAATGACCTCACTGTTTTGGTTCTGAGAGGGGATTTTTTTGCAGTTTTGGATAAGGGCCACTTTTGAAGGGAAATCTCTCTTCATTGAGTTTTGCCGTGATTCAGTCACATTATTCTCAAAACATTGTAAAAACTATACTTAAGGTTTTCCATTTACTGTTAATAAAATGATATATTGCTTTAGTGCCAGACTAGGCAAAGCCTAAACAATATAACGAAAGAGCCCTATTTTTTCTGCACCCAAACAACATTTCTAACAAATAGAACTCTAATTTCAAGATTTATGTTATAATGCATCAGTATGTTCTTGAATTACTGCTTCACACTGTTGAATAAGTTAATTTGTAGTATGAAGCACTATACCATTATAAGCATAAAGTCTCCACTTATACATTTATTGACACATTTATAAAAAATTATATACACTGATTTTGTACGTTTCCATAGCTGGATTTATTTATTTTTCCTTTGTTATTATCTTTTGTTTTAAAATATGTCATCTGGTTACACAATGCTGAACAGTGGAAATGTTTGTAAAAAAGGAGTGCCGAAACATACATTACTGGAGGATAATGGTTGGAATCTAGAAATAAAATCATTATGAGTGCCTTAAAGGGACATAATATTCAAATAATAAAATGCCAAATTAACTGAGTAGTAATTTTTTTTTTATCAAATTTGTCTTTACCATATTTGTTTAACCAATTCTCAGTGTTATACACATAGGAAAAGTACTGGATTGTGGACTCTGACCGCCTGTATGAAAGAAAACCTAATTTATGCTTACCAGATAAATTTCTTTCTTTCATGGTTGTGAGAGTCCATGAGACCCTACCCTGTTATGTTTCTGGTGATGGTTTGTTTCTTTTTCCACATCTTTTTTACCTTGCTCCAATTTTCTTCTGTTATGTGTGATCAGTCCACGGGTCATCATTACTTCTGGGATATAACTCCTCCCCAACAGGAAATGCAAGAGGATTCACCCAGCAGAGCTGCATATAGCTCCTCCCCTCTACGTCAGTCCCAGTCATTCTCTTGCACCCAACGACTAGATAGGATGTGTGAGAGGACTATGGTGATTATACTTAGTTTTTATGACTTCAATCAAAAGTTTGTTATTTTAAAATAGCACCGGAGCGTGTTATTACTTCTCTGGCAGAGTTTGAGGAAGAATCTGACAGAGATTTTTTACTATGATTTTAACCGGAGTCGTTAAGATCATATTGCTGTTCTCGACCATCTGAGGGAGGTAAAGGCTTCAGATCAGGGGACAGCGGGCAGATGAATCTGCATTGAGGTATGTGGCAGTTTTTATTTTCTGAATGGAATTGATGAGAAAAGCCTGCCATACCGTTAAAATGACATGTATGTATACACTTCAGTATTCTGGGGATGGTATTTCACCGGAACTACTGTGTTAAAGGTCACTAATCCTTTTAATAACTATTCTCATGTTAAACGTTTTTGCTGGAATGTAGAATCGTTTACATTGCTGAGGTACTGTGTGAATAAATGTTTGGGCATTATTTTCCACTTGGCAGTTTTTTGCTTTAATTGTGACAGTTTCGTTTCTCTTCACTGCTGTGTGGGAGAGGGAGGGGCCGTTTTTGGCGCTCTTTGCTACGCATCAAAAAATTCCAGTCAGCTACTTTTATATTTCCTGCATGATCCGGTTCATCTCTGACAGATCTCAGGGGTCTTCAAACTTCTTTGAAGGGAGGTAAATTCTCTCAGCAGAGCTGTGAGAATTCTTATAGTGACTGTGTATAAAAAAAAAACGTTGTTTTGTTTTCTTATGTACAAATTTAATTAGTGTTGTTTTTTACTAATGGGAACAAACCTTTGCTAAAAGTTGTGTTGTTTTAAAATTTGATGCAATAACTGTTTTTCAGTTCATTATTTCAACTGTCATTTAATCGTTAGTACCTCTTTGAGGCACAGTGCCTTTTTTTGCTAAAAAAGATTATAACCAAGTTGTAAGTTTTTTTGCTAATGTGTTAAACATGTCTGACTCAGAGGAAGATATCTGTGTCATTTGTTCCAATGCCAAGGTGGAGCCCAATAGAAATTTATGTACTAACTGTATTGATGCTACTTTAAATAAAAGTCAATCTGTACAATGTGAACAAATTTCACCAAACAGCGAGGGGAGAGTTATGCCGACTAACTCGCCTCACGCGACAGTACCTGCATCTCCCGCCCGGGAGGTGCGTGATATTTTGGCGCCTAGTACATCTGGGCGGCCATTACAGATAACATTACAAGATATGGCTACTGTTATGACTGAAGTTTTGTCTAAATTACCTGAACTAAGAGGCAAGCGTGATCACTCTGGGGTGAGAACAGAGTGCGCTGACAATGCTAGGGCCATGTCTGATACTGCGTCACAGCTCGCAGAGCATGAGGACGGAGAGCTTCATTCTGTGGGTGACGGTTCTGATCCAAACAGATTGGACTCAGATATTTCAAATTTTAAATTTAAATTGGAGAACCTCCGTGTACTACTAGGGGAGGTCTTAGCAGCTCTCAACGATTGTAACACTGTTGCAATACCAGAGAAACTGTGTAGGTTGGATAAATACTTTGCGGTACCGGCGAGTACTGACGTTTTTCCTATACCTAAGAGACTAACTGAAATTGTTACTAAGGAGTGGGATAGACCCGGTGTGCCGTTCTCACCCCCTCCAATATTTAGAAAGATGTTTCCAATAGACGCCACCACTCGGGACTTATGGCAAACGGTCCCCAAGGTGGAGGGAGCAGTTTCTACTTTAGCTAAGCGTACCACTATCCCGGTGGAGGATAGCTGTGCTTTCTCAGATCCAATGGATAAAAAATTAGAGGGTTACCTTAAGAAAATGTTTGTTCAACAAGGTTTTATATTACAACCCCTTGCATGTATCGCGCCGATTACGGCTGCGGCAGCATTTTGGATTGAGTCGCTTGAAGAGAACCTTAGTTCCTCTACGCTAGACGACATTACGGACAGGCTTAGAGTCCTTAAACTAGCTAATTCTTTCATTTCTGAGGCCGTAGTACATTTAACCAAACTTACGGCTAAGAACTCAGGATTCGCCATACAGGCACGCAGGGCACTGTGGCTAAAATCCTGGTCAGCTGATGTTACTTCTAAGTCCAAATTACTTAATATACCTTTCAAGGGGCAGTCCTTATTCGGGCCCGGTTTGAAAGAAATTATCGCTGACATTACGGGAGGTAAGGGCCACGCCCTACCTCAAGACAAGGCCAAAGCTAAGGCTAGACAGTCTAATTTTCGTCCCTTTCGGAATTTCAAAACAGGAGCAGCATCAACCTCCACTGCACCAAAACAGGAAGGAGCTGTTGCTCGTTACAGGCAAGGCTGGAAGCCTAACCAGTCCTGGAACAAAAGCAAGCAGGCCAGGAAACCTGCTGCTGCCCCAAAGACAGCATGAACCGAGAGCCCCCGATCCGGGACCGGATCTAGTAGGGGGCAGACTCTCTCTCTTCGCCCAGGCCTGGGCAAGAGATGTTCAGGATCCCTGGGCACTAGAGATCATATCTCAGGGATACCTTCTAGACTTCAAATTATCTCCCCCAAGAGGGAGATTTCATCTGTCAAGGTTGTCAACAAACCAAATAAAGAAAGAAGCGTTTCTACGCTGCGTACAAGATCTGTTAACAATGGGAGTGATCCATCCGGTTCCGTGGTCGGAACAAGGACAAGGGTTCTACTCAAACCTGTTTGTGGTTCCCAAAAAAGAGGGAACTTTCAGGCCAATCTTAGATTTAAAGACTCTAAACAAATTCCTAAGAGTTCCATCGTTCAAAATGGAAACTATTCGGACAATCTTACCCATGATCCAAGAGGGTCAGTACATGACCACAGTGGATTTAAAGGATGCTTACCTTCACATACCGATCCACAAAGATCATCACCGGTATCTAAGGTTTGCCTTCTTAGACAGGCACTACCAGTTTGTAGCTCTTCCATTCGGATTGGCTACGGCTCCAAGAATCTTCACAAAGGTTCTGGGTGCCCTTCTAGCGGTACTAAGACCGCGAGGGATTTCGGTAGCTCCGTACCTAGACGACATTCTAATACAAGCTTCAAGCTTTCAAACTGCCAAGTCTCATACAGAGTTAGTTCTGGCATTTCTAAGGTCGCATGGATGGAAAGTGAACGAAAAGAAGAGTTCTCTCTTTCCTCTCACAAGAGTTCCATTCTTGGGGACTCTTATAGATTCTGTAGAAATGAAGATTTACCTGACAGAAGACAGGTTAACAAAACTTCAAAATGCATGCCGCGTCCTTCATTCCATTCAACACCCGTCAGTAGCTCAATGCATGGAGGTGATCGGCTTAATGGTAGCGGCAATGGACATAGTACCTTTTGCACGCCTACACCTCAGACCGCTGCAATTATGCATGCTAAGTCAGTGGAATGGGGATTACTCAGATTTATCCCCTACTCTGAATCTGAATCAAGAGACCAGAAATTCTCTTCTATGGTGGCTTTATCGGCCACACCTGTCCAGGGGGATGCCATTCAGCAGGCCAGACTGGACAATTGTAACAACAGACGCCAGCCTACTAGGTTGGGGCGCTGTCTGGAATTCTCTGAAGGCTCAGGGACTATGGAATCAGGAGGAGAGTCTCCTTCCAATAAACATTCTGGAATTGAGAGCAGTTCTCAATGCCCTTCTGGCTTGGCCCCAGTTAATAACTCGGGGGTTCATCAGGTTTCAGTCGGACAACATCACGACTGTAGCTTACATCAACCATCAGGGAGGGACAAGAAGCTCCCTAGCAATGATGGAAGTATCAAAGATAATTCGCTGGGCAGAGTCTCACTCTTGCCACCTGTCAGCAATCCACATCCCGGGAGTGGAGAACTGGGAGGCGGATTTCTTGAGTCGCCAGACTCTTCATCCGGGAGAGTGGGAACTTCATCCGGAGGTCTTTGCCCAAATACTTCGACGTTGGGGCAAACCAGAGATAGATCTCATGGCGTCTCGCCAGAACGCCAAACTTCCTCGCTACGGGTCCAGATCCAGGGATCCGGGAGCAGTTCTGATAGATGCTTTGACAGCACCTTGGAACTTCAGGATGGCTTATGTGTTTCCACCCTTCCCGCTGCTTCCTCGATTGATTGCCAAAATCAAACAGGAGAGAGCATCAGTAATTCTAATAGCACCTGCTTGGCCACGCAGGACTTGGTATGCAGATCTAGTGGACATGTCATCCTGTCCGCCTTGGTCTCTACCTCTAAGACAGGACCTTCTGATACAGGGTCCATTCAGACATCAAAATCTAACTTCTCTGAAGCTGACTGCTTGGAAATTGAACGCTTGATTTTATCAAAACGTGGTTTTTCTGAGTCGGTTATTGATACCCTGATTCAGGCTAGGAAGCCTGTTACCAGAAGGATTTACCATAAAATATGGCGGAAATACCTATACTGGTGCGAATCCAAAGGTTACTCCTGGAGTAAGGTTAGGATCGCTAGGATATTGTCTTTTCTACAAGAAGGTTTAGAAAAGGGTTTATCAGCTAGTTCATTAAAGGGACAGATTTCAGCTCTGTCCATCTTGTTACACAGACGTCTGTCAGAAAATCCAGACGTCCAGTCCTTTTGTCAGGCTTTAGCTAGGATCAAGCCTGTGTTTAAAGCTGTTGCTCCACCATGGAGTTTAAACTTAGTTCTTAACGTTTTACAGGGTGTTCCGTTTGAACCCCTTCATTCCATTGATATAAAAATGTTATCTTGGAAAGTTCTGTTTTTAATGGCTATTTCCTCGGCTCGAAGAGTCTCTGAGTTATCAGCCTTACATTGTGATTCCCCTTATCTGATTTTTCACTCAGACAAGGTAGTTCTGCGTACTAAACCTGGGTTCTTACCTAAGGTAGTCACTAACAGGAACATCAATCAAGAGATTGTTGTCCCATCCTTGTGTCCAAATCCTTCTTCAAAGAAGGAACGTCTTTTACACAATCTGGATGTAGTTCGTGCCCTCAAGTTCTACTTGCAGGCAACTAAAGATTTTCGCCAAACTTCTTCCTTGTTTGTCGTTTACTCTGGACAGAGGAGAGGTCAAAAAGCTTCTGCTACCTCTCTTTCTTTTTGGCTTCGTAGCATAATACGTTTAGCCTATGAGACTGCTGGACAGCAGCCTCCTGAAAGAATTACAGCTCACTCCACTAGAGCTGTGGCTTCCACTTGGGCCTTTAAGAATGAGGCCTCTGTTGAACAGATTTGCAAGGCTGCAACTTGGTCTTCGCTTCATACTTTTTCCAAATTTTACAAATTTGACACTTTTGCTTCTTCGGAGGCTATTTTTGGGAGAAAGGTTCTTCAGGCAGTGGTTCCTTCTGTATAATGAGCCTGCCTATCCCTCCCGTCATCCGTGTACTTTTGCTTTGGTATTGGTATCCCAGAAGTAATGATGACCCGTGGACTGATCACACATAACAGAAGAAAACATAATTTATGCTTACCTGATAAATTCCTTTCTTCTGTTGTGTGATCAGTCCACGGCCCGCCCTGTTTTAAGGCAGGTAAATATCTTTTAAATTATACTCCAGTCACCACTTCACCCTTGGTTACTCCTTTCTCGTTGTTTCTTGGTCGAATGACTGGGACTGACGTAGAGGGGAGGAGCTATATGCAGCTCTGCTGGGTGAATCCTCTTGCATTTCCTGTTGGGGAGGAGTTATATCCCAGAAGTAATGATGACCCGTGGACTGATCACACAACAGAAGAAAGGAATTTATCAGGTAAGCATAAATTATGTTTTTTTGCTTTTCCTTCCTTTTTTTTTTGCTTGGCTATACATCAGATTAGTTTCCAGTAAGGTGGGAGGGGTTTTATAGAGCTATTGGGGTTTGGGAATCTTTGCAGTGAAGAGTAACCCCCAGGAGTAATGGATCGTGGATTCTCACAACCATGAAAAATTAATTTATCAGGTAAGCATAAATTATGTTTTTCAGTATGCCACCTCTTACTGATGCTATCCATTCTTATTTTGAACGCTCATAAGTCTTCATGATGTGATTGTGTGAATATATTCCCTGACATACACTGTCTCCTTGCATAAATACGTGGAGACAGTATGACACTTTAAATGCCTATAAAATAGGTGAGGTCTGTTCTACTTATCAAGTTAATACTGAAGGCTGTGTGCTACAGCTCAACTACAGTTTGTCATAAACATGGCTAAATACTTATCAATATCAATGTTTGGGTAATTCAAAAATTATTATTTTCTCATATATATACTGTGTGTGTATATATATATATATATATATATATATATATATTATATGTGTATGTACCTACATTAATAAAATTAAGTATACACAGACACACATTTATAGGAGCAGCAAAGTCAAAATGAAGCTTAAATGGATTGGAAAGAACATGAATCCAATTGCTCTCTTCACCCTGTCGTAACCACCTACGTAATATCTACAAAATGTGTCAGTTTCTGAGTGCTGAAACTACTAAACAGCTATTCCACTCCCTGGTAATTTCCCGACTTGACTACTGTAATAACCTACTAACTGGCCTTCCTTTCTCCCGCCTTTTCCCTCTTCAATCCATCCTAAATGCCTCTGCTAGACTAATCCACCTGTCCCGACGCTCTGTATCTGCTGCATCTCTCTGCGAGTCCCTTCACTGGCTCCCCATTCACAGCAGAATTAAATTCAAAATTCTCACCCTGACCTACAAAGCCCTTACCATGACCTGCTCCTTGCATCTTCTACCATCACCTCCTCCCATGCTAGACTACAGGACATATCTCGTTCAGCACTAACCATTTGGAACGCACTTCCTCGAGCTGTAAGACTTTACCCTAACATTTCCTCCTTTAAACGTTCCCTAAAGACCTTTTTGTTCAGGGAAGCCTATCTTCAAATCAGTAACAAATGAATTCCACTTGCCTAATAGCTGCCCTCATCTAACTCCACACTAATGTCATTCCCACCTTTCCAGTCCCCACCTCTTGTTTTTCACCTTTCTACCCATCTAGATTGTAAGTTCCCATGGGAACAGGGCCCTCAATTCCACCTGTATGTGTTTGTTAAACTTTGGTGTCTTTTATATTGTATTGTACTGTACTTTTATCTTTGTACCCATGGACAGTGCTGCGGAATCTGTTGGTGCTTTATAAATAAAGAATAATAATCCTGTAGTATAAAAGGCCAAGTGTGTTTGTCCGAAGCTGTCATGCACAGTAGACTGCGCAAGGACAAACACACCTGGCCTTCAACAGACTAACCTCCTGGCATCTAGGGCCAACTGGACGTGACGTGGGTGGGGCGGGGCCGGGCGTGACGCAGGTGGGCCGTGTGTGGCATGGGCGTGGCCGTGTGGCCGTGAAAGAGAGAGCTCAAAAGAGGGGAGATAGAGAGAGAAAAAGAGGGGGGATAGAGAGAGCAAAAGAGAGGGGGAGGGAGAGCAAAAGACAGGGGGGAGAGTGCAAAAGAGAGGGGGGAAGATAGTGGGGACAGAGCAAAAGAGAGGGGGAGAGAGAGAGCAAAAGAGAGGGGGAAGAGAGCAAAAGAGAGGGGAGGAGAGAGAGCGTAAATGAGGGGGGTTAGAGAGGGGGGAAAGAGATCAAAAGAAAGTGGGGAGAGAGCAAAAGAGAGGGGGGGAGAGAGATCAAAAGAGATGGGGCAGAGAGAGCAATAATAGAGGGGGGATAGAGAGAGAGCAAGTGGTTGAACCACTGTACTGCAAAAAATGTCCTGTGTACATGGGCTTTAGGACTAGTAAAATAATAATAATAATATAACTTTTCAATTTTATTTCTCATTAATTTTGCTTAGTTCTCTTGATATCCTTTGTGAAAGAGTAATCCTAGGAGCGATCAGAAGCATGCACGTGTCCTCAGCCATCTGGCAGCAATGTTTGCAACAATGTTTACAGCAATGTTATACACGGTTGCAAACACTGCTGCCATAGACTGCTGAAGACACATGCACATTTCTATGCTCCAATGAGCCTACCTAGGTTTACTCTTTAACAAAGGATAACAAGAGAAACAAATTTTATAATATAGTTAAAGTAGATAGTTATATAAAATTACATTCTCTATTTGAATCATTATAGTTTAATTTTTACTTTAATGTCTCTTTAATTAAAGGGATATGAAACCCAAAATTTTTCTTTTATGATTCAGGTAGCATGCAATTTAACCAACTTTCTAATTTACTTCTATTATCAATTTTTCTTCATTCTCTTTGTATCTTTTGTTGAAAAGCAGGGACACATACCTAGGATCCGGCCCATTTCGATAGCACTATAGGGCAGAAATTTTACAAGAATGTTATCCATTTGCAGCACTATTTCCTACCATGTAGTGCTCCAGATGCCCACCTAGGTATCTCTTCAAACATAATAAAATGGGATTGAAGCAAATTTGATAGTAGAAGTCAATAGGGAACTTTTTTTTTAAATGGTATGCACTGTCAGAATCACAAAAGAAAATTTTTGGGTTTCATATCCCTTTAAATCCATTTTTGTTATTATCTCTAGAAATTGCCGTTTGGGCTTTTTTGTTGTTTTTTTATAAAAGCAAGATTAAAGTGACAGTTATGTAATGTCACCGTTTTATCTGCATGTGTAAGTTTTGCAATCAAGACCACTGATTTTTTTTTATTTAGTTAACATCTATGCAAGGTTTTTTTTTTCATCAAATCCTTTGAAATGAAAATGGATTGAACTATGGGCTCTGTTCACAAAGAGATGAATTGCAGTCGGTGAATTGTAGGGGATTTGAAATCTGTCATTAACTATGCATTATCAAGGGTCAAACCCAGTGAATATCTCCTGCAAGAAGAGCTGGATTAGACCTGCACCATGCATAGTTAATGCTGCATAAAGTTCACCTGCATTTCTCTTATTTTGGGTGAATTGTACACTTTATTAACTATGCATAGTGCAGGGCTAACTCAGGTCTTCTTGCAGAGGACTCATTGGGCTTGGCTCTTCATAATGCATAGTTAAAGGGATACTAAACCCAATGTTTTTCTTTTATGATTAAGATAGAGCATGCAATTTTTAACAACTTTCTAATTTACTCCCATTATCAATTTTTCTTTATTTTCTTGCTATCTTTATTTAAAAAGCAGGAATGTAATGCATAGGAACCGGCCCATTTTTGGTTTAAAACCTGGGTGACGCGTGCTTATTGGTGGCTAAATGTAGCCACCAATCAGCAAGTGCTATCCAGGGTTCTGAACCTAAAATAGGCCTGCTCCTAACCTTTACATTCTTGCTTTTAAAATAAAGGTAGCAAGAGAACAAACAAAAATTGATTTGACGTAAATTAGAAAGTTGTTTAAAATTGCATGCTCTATCTGAATCGTAAAAGAAAAAAAATGGGTTTCATATCTCTTTAATTGCAGGAATTGTAATGTTTCAGTTCATCTATCATTCATCTCTCAAAGGGACACTGAACCCAAATTTTTTCTTTCGTGATTCAGAAAGAGCATGAAATTTTAAGCAACTTTCTAATTTACCCCTATTATCAAATTTTCTTTATTCTCTTGGTAACGTTATTTGAAATGCAAGAATGTAAGTTTAGATGCCAGCCCATTTTTGGTGAACAACCTGGGTTGTCCTTGCTGATTGGTGGATAAATTCATCCACCATTAAAAAAGTGCTGGCCAGAGTGCTGAACCAAGATAAAAAGCTTAGATGCCTTCTTTTTCAGATAAGGATAGCAAGAGAACGAAGAAAAAATGATAATAGGAGTAAATTAAAAAGTTGCTTAAAATTGCATGCTCTATCTGAATCACGAAAGAAAATTTTTGGGTTCAGTGTCCCTTTAATGAATAGTATCCTAAACTTTTTGTTAATGTCAGTGATTTTAACAGACAGAGCAGTCCTGGGGGAAGTTGAATATTTTTGAAATACGTTATTACTATTGCAGTTTAGGATTTTTATTTTTTATATAAACAAAAACAAAGTGACAGTTATGCAATGCCACCATTTCCTATCCACATGTACGTTGGTAATTTTACTGTTAAATTGTTTCAGGATGCAAATTTCATCATAAATGACCTTCTGAATATCCTTTTGTAAACATTCACTGGCTTCAGCTAGTGTTATTCAAACTAATGTCTTTTTTTTCCTTCCTTTTAACGCACACAAAACTGCCCCCAATATAATATACAAAACAATATCTGTCATTAGTTTGTTGGCTGTAAACTGCAATACGAGCTCTATAAGAAACGTTTTATATAAATGTATTTCTTTTTTTACTGAGGATGACTCCTTTGTTTCAGGAAAAGCAACTTTAAAGGTGCTTATGATACCTGGTAAATAATAATTTCCTGCTGAACTGTTTGCATATGGGTAATGCGTTGAGATAATATAGCCCTTTTGTAAAAATACTCATCAGCACAGACCTACAAATTCACAATGTCTTTTAAAAGCGTACAGAAAATGAGAACCTGGTTGTATTTAAAAGCAAGCTAAGCAATACTTTTTTTATATATATTTATTAGATGTAAAATAAAGGTCAGATTTACTCAATTACCCCAGAGAGGCCCAAATATCAGAGAAGTAACGTTTGGTTTACCATTGATGCTATTATGGATTTTTTAAATGTGGTTCACATTTTTAAGCAATTGACGTCAGCTAAGACCTAAAAAAGTTATTTCTGTTCATATTGTAACCCCGTTTTCAGACATCTTGGTTCCTGATATATTAAATACTTGTGTTTTCAGTTGTTTTGGGTTTTTATAATGGTTGCTATGCAAGGGTCTCTGAAGCAGGTCAAGAGGAAGTTGCCATAGAAACAATTTGAAAGACCCTGTGAGTCATTTTTGTTTTGTTAAGACTGAGATGAATTACAACAGATTTACCATATCAAGCATTAGTAGTAAGATTACTGTGGGTCAGCAATTTTCAGTAGGGCCCTGATTTTGTTTAGTAAATTAATTGGAATGTAGTTTTAAAAAACACAGCAGAAATAGATGGAAACTTTCACTGTACATTTGACTAAATTCATGACGCTATTATGTGTTGTGTTTATTGGAAGTTATCTTCTTTAAATGTCTTGCAGTAACAAGGATGTTAATTTGTTTTAAAATATTTAGCTTCTGCTTATATGTTATTCTAAAGCAACACAACAGAAATGTCTTATAATTACAAATGTGTTTACTGTCCCTTTAACACAGAAAGTAATTCCAGCAGTCTCTATGACTAAAGCTAGCTCCACCCCTACACACAGGTATTGATATGAGCTAGCTCCGCCCCTCTATTATCCTCATCACTGCGTGAGTCATGTAATGACAGATACCACCCTGTTACCATGGTCGTCCGCAGAAATTTTTCTAGGGGGTGGCAAACTATAATAAATGTACCAAAGCAAAGGCTAAGCTATCTCTTAGAATTATGACTAAAAATTATACAGCAAATAATGTCTTTGTTGTATTCAATATGTATGCAATACATTATAAGCCCTTTGGGAATCTCAAATAGAAACTCCGCTAAATGATTTAAAGAGATAGGGTGATAGACATGGTATACACTGCTTTAAAGAGACACTCAAGTCGATATAAACTTTTATGATTCAGAAAGAGCAGCAGTTTTAAGACACTTTCCATTTTACTTCCATTATCAAATTGTGCACAGTCTTTTTATATTCACACTTTCTAGGGAACAAGATCCTACTGAGCATGTGCACAAGCACACAGGGTATACGTATACTAGTCTGTGATTGGTTAATGTCTGTCACATGATACAGTGGGCCAGAAAATAGGAGAAAAATGCATTTGTTAGAAAAAAAATCTACTGCTTATGTGAAATTCAGAGTAGATGTTAAATCATTGTATTTTTATTATGCACTTGTTAATTATGCAATTCTACTGAAGTGAGTGGTCCTTTTAATGTCCTCTTGAATATTTTTTTTAAAAAGAGAATAAAGCACATCAATCTTTTCTTTAGACATACATATAGTATTATACGTCACTGAGTATTATATGGAATGTTTGTGTGTGTGTATATATATATATATATATATATATATATATATATATATATATATAGGGAGACTAGAGAGAAATGCACTCACAGGAACGAACAACCAGCTCAATACCATTGTTAGCCTGTTCTATGGCGATTCACCACCTGGGTGCAACTTCTTTTAGCCCAGTAATGCTTTTCACAGAGTAGAATTCTCCTGTAGTATATCAGTCTGACCCCGCCCATTACGGCCAGTCCAGCGCCAAAATACCAAACAACTACTCTCTGAACAAGGAACACAGCAACCCCAGACAATCGTTTCGGCCTTCATTGGGCCTCGTCAGTGAGGTGTAGCAGTATTCCTCTAAGCACACTGAGCAAGGGGTCCACGTCTGGGTTACCCTTTTTTACATTGGGAGACTAGAGAGAAATGCACTCACAGGAACGAACAATCAGCTCAATACCATTGTTAGCCTGTTCTATGGCGATTCACCACCTGGGTGCAACTTCTTTTAGCCCAGTAATGCTTTTCACAGAGTAGAATTCTCCTGTAGTATATCAGTCTGACCCCGCCCATTACGGACAGTCCAGCGCCGAAATACCAGGCAACTCCTCTCTGAACAAGGAACACAGCAACCCCAGACAATCGTTTCGGCCTTCATTGGGCCTCGTCAGTGAGGTGTAGCAGTATTCCTCTAAGCACACTGAGCAAGGGGTCCACGTCTGGGTTACCCTTTTTTACATTGGGAGACTAGAGAGAAATGCACTCACAGGAACGAACAATCAGCTCAATACCATTGTTAGCCTGTTCTATGCCGATTCACCACCTGGGTGCAACTTCATTTAGCCTAGTAATGCTTTTCACAGAGTAGAATTCTCCTGTAGTATATCAGTCTGACCCCGCCCATTATGGCCAGTCCAGCGCCGAAATACCAGACAACTCCTCTCTGAACAAGGAACACAGCAACCCCAGACAATCGTTTCGGCCTTCATTGGGCCTCGTCAGTGAGGTGTAGCAGTATTCCTCTAAGCACACTGAGCAAGGGGTCCACGTCTGGGTTACCCTTTTTTACATAGGGAGACTAGAGAGAAATGCACTCACAGGAACGAACAACCAGCTCAATACCATTGTTAGCCTGTTCTATGGCGATTCACCACCTGGGTGCAACTTCTTTTAGCCCAGTAATGCTTTTCACAGAGTAGAATTCTCCTGTAGTATATCAGTCTGACCCCGCCCCTTACGGCCAGTCCAGCACCGAAATACCAAACAACTCCTCTCTGAACAAGGAACACAGCAACCCCAGACGATCGTTTCGGCCTTCATTGGGCCTCGTCAGTGAGGTGTAGCAGTATTCCTCTAAGCACACTGAGCAAGGGGTCCACGTCTGGGTTACCCTTTTTTACATAGGGAGACTGTTTGTATTTAGTCTCCCTATGGGAAAAAGGGGCAACCAGACGTGGACTCCTTGCTCAGTGTGCTTAGAGTAATATGGCTACACCTCACTGACTAGGCCCAATGAAGGCCGAAACGATCATCTGGGGTTGCTGTGTTCCTTGTTCAGAGAGGAATTGTCTGGTATTTCGGCGCTGGACTGACCGTAATAGGCGGGATCAGACTGATATACTACAGGAAAGTTCTTCTCTGTGAAAAGCATTACTGGGCTAAAAAGCTGCACCCAGGTGGTAAATCGCCATAGAACAGGCTAACAATGGTAATGAGCCAGTTGTTCGTTCCTGTGAGTGCACTTCTCTCTGTTTATATATATATATATATATATATATATTTATATAGCAAAAAGAACAAGAAAGCACTCCACGGGACTTAAATGCCAAACACACTTTAATGTGTGTGTGTATATGTGTTTGTCCTGAAAACATAAAAGACAAAAATAATAATAAACAGTCCTGATAGTGTATAATTTAGTACCTAGTTCACATGAATATATAAATAGTGTAAACCCCACTCTGGCTGCTGACTAAACTATCTTAGTGAGAGTGAGACCAGTGTGTGTGTGTGTACAGATAATTATAGCTTGACTAGAAGGTATAGCAGCAGAGTGGTGGCCTCTGGTGGGACTTGGTGCATAATCAGACACAAGACAGTAGGAATGTGAGTAATTCACTTTTTTTATACAAAGTGCCTGCCAACCTATCAGCAATAATGTAAATAGGGCACACTGAAGTGTATAAGTTGCAAATGATTGCGTCTGCACTTAAAATCTTAGGGGTAGGAATCCAAGGTGGGGGGGACAGTTTCCCCATCTTGCCCCCCTGCCCTCCGGGTGCCTGTGACTGTTACTATTTGAATATATGTATATTGTATGTATTTATTGTACCCACTGTGTAATATGATGCCAAATTACAAAATAATGGTGACATTATTAATGTAACAAGCATTGATCTCTATATATGTTTGTGTAATGTATTCAGGTGCAATGGAAAAAAGAAAGAAAGCTTTTAGTAGAGTCTGGTTGACTGGCACCGAAGTAATAATAAGGATGTTAAATATAACAAAAAAAAATAGAGCTGGTCCTGTGAAAATAAGATTACTAAAAGTTGGACAGAAGCCCTACTTTTTTGTTTTTTAACTAAGGAGTCTGCCACTCCTGCTTGGCACAGAATGCTGTAGATTACATGCCCTGGTTTAGTTGCTTATGAATGTCATTACCAATATGGTTGTAAATGTTAGCCTTATGAATGAGACCATTTACTGCTTTGTTGAGTTATTAGGAAAAAGTATATCTTCTTCTTAAATGGAAAGAGCCCACAGCTGCACTCATTACTTTTGGGAAATAAGAACCTGGCTGCCAGGAGGAGGCAAAGACACCCCAGCCAAAGGCTTAAATACTCCTCCCACTCCCCTCATCTCCCAGTCATTTTTTGCCTTTCATCCCAGGATGTTGGCAGAGAAGTGTCAGAATTTATTTTGTCTCTTATGGAGGGTAGTACTTTTCAGCATGGGACAGTTTTTACTAATCCTGTCAGTCTTTCAGTGAGGGCTTGGATGAAAGTTAGAGTCCGGAGATGCAGGAAGAATCTTCCTGTGAAACCATCCCGACTCATGTTAACACCACCTCAAGCAATCGGCGTTGTCAAACTTCACTCCGCTGCCTGCTTTCTTCTCTCAAGTCCATGGTGGAGGCGATGCTACTATCCGTCACACTTGAAGGGCCATGTTCCTGTTCCACGGCATAGATTCCGGTAAGATCGTTTTATTTTACTTCGTTATGAATATACTGTAATGCAAATGTGTTCCCGAGAGGCTACCACCTTGCAGGTCTAACTTATCATAAGGGTCTCAGTGAGTCTCCTTTAGTATCTTGGAATCAAGCGTTAATATCTCCTGAGGGGGGTTATTGAACAGGGAGGTTTATAATCATGTTTGTTATGTGATTCAACCTGCTTATCTGTGGTGTTTACAGGGCTCGTGGGTAGAACATTGAGGCCTTTGTAAGTGACGCAACCTTATGGTTGGGCGCGCTTTTTTGGACTATACGGTTCACCTTGTGGTCGGGCGTGGTTACGCTCCGTCTTCCATTTCTACATTCCCGACCGTATGGCGAAGGAGAAATTCTAGTCCGCAGGGGTCTGGTCATAGGAGGTGGTTAGTGCCCCAGCCATTGTGGGTGTCAGGTGCCGTTTTTGTTTTACTTCTTTAGTCCATATTTGCATATCCTCTATCCAGTTATGGAGGATTCTGATGCTGAGACTGTTTTAAATACAGATTCTGCTTTCGGTGAAGAATCCAGATCGACCTCGTTGACACATGTCAACCAGTTTTGTTCTGTATGCCATCTGAGAGTGTCTTGTTCCTCGGGCTCGGGGAGTCAAGGGACAACTGAGCCATCCACCTCTGGAGGTCCGGTCCTCCGAGAGGCGAGTTCCCTAACGCTCCATACTTCTACACATGCGAGTAACCCAGTTTATGATTATTCCTCCATGCAGGGCGGCGTGTTCCCCCCGGAGGTTGCAGCACATTTTCACTTCCATATATTTTTGGCGATTATTCGTCTGCAGAGTGCTCATGCCCTATTGTCCGGGGTCTACCACCTTGGGGAGGGCCTGTACAGTTGCCTGCGGGTGTAACTGTCCCTGAGTGTTGTGCCTTTTGTTATAGAGTGGCGCGTCTTGCTCAGACATGTTTTTCAGTTATTAAATGATCCTATCCTTCTCAGATACGGGAATTTTCAGTCTGCTTCGAATGGTGCACCTCATTAGACATGTGGGGATGATGTAATCTCCTGACTGTTTTTCTTTTTTTAGATCCTTCCCTGTTTTTTGGAAGCTTAGGGCTCCGTTTGGCTGGTCCTGCGGTAGGCCTGGTTTCTTATTGGGCGTTAACCTACGGGTTTCCTTATATTTTCTTTTTATCCGATTAGGATGTCTTTTGATTTGTTTATTACTTTCCTTCGGGAATCTTAAACTGGGATCGATACTCTCTGTTACTTCTGTGGAAGTGTTTTTGAGGACATGTTAGTCATTCTATTTGTCTGTTTTCCCTTCTTCCCCTCTGAGGGAGGATTTATGCAGCTTGACGGTTAGGACCCAGATGCAGGCTGGTCCTGTTGGGTTCTGTTCTGTCTTGTGGCTGTTCAGACACGTGGCGCCATTCTGGTCCGATTGAGGTGCCGAGTGCTCATGTTATCATTTGTTTTACATTCAACTAAGAATTCTAAAGGACCTGTGGGTCTACAAGGCAGGAAGGATTGTCTCAGTCCTTATAGCCTTCAATTTAGATGACTGGGTCAGTGGAGTTTCCGCTGCGTCATTTTATATGGCGTCCGGTATGGTCAGACCCTAGTATTTCTCCCCCACGTGGTGGAGAGTTGGAGGCTTAGCACCTTCTTCCCGCCGAGTGAGCGGTTTGGCCTTTTTCTTTTGAGGCTCGAGGATTGTCATTGGACTTGATCCTCAGCAGCTAGTAAGCTGAAGGGTAGTTCAGCTGCCTTTGCAGTGGTTGGGTTGCAGAATGTAGAAGCTCTAGCGTCATCGTACAACTTTTACCGCCTTGGCTCCTTAGAGAGTGGGACTTCGGCAAGAGGTGGTATCTTCCTTAAGTCGGGACTTGCAAGTTTTTCTCGTTATCCGGGTTGCTCTGGATATCGCATTAGTATCCCCTGTGGTCTGGCTTGTTATTCAGACGGGGTGTTAAGTTTGCGGGTTCTGTTTATCTAAACAGTTGGGGGTTCGGACCTGTCTCCCTGGGGCTTCCGGTTGCTGGGTTTCATTCAGCATTTTCCCTTGTGGATCCCGTTGTGGGTTGTTAGCGGACTTTTAGGCTCCAGGGTTGGTTCGGGGTTCCCCAATTCCTGGAAACTTGGGCTATGTCCTTTACTCTGATTGCTTGATCTGGTTTTGGTTGGTCAGGTTTTCCGAGTGTCGTTGTTCGTTGGGGCTATGTTGCACCTTAGACGGTTTCCCTTAGCCAGCTTGCTGTAGTATCCATTGAACTCACTGCTCTGCAGGTGAATAGATTTGCAATGTCACTGCTGCTACCATTGTACATTGGTTGCGTGTTAGTTTTTAGGGGAATCACTTTCAAGGGTAATTGACCTCTCCTTTAACCTGTGGCTTTTGGGAGGTGCTGCCTGTTAGCCCGTTCCCCTTCTTGGGTGAGAAATTAGTCTCCTTTTTATGGAGATGTGGTCCTTTCTTAAGGAACCTGTGAGTTTTCCTAGCTGAGAAGGATTTTCTCTATGGGTTATGTTCCATTTCGAGTCTTGCTGGCTCCGTGTCAAGACTAAGTTGGATTTTTTTGCTAGATCCTTTGGGTCTACGGCCCTGTTGTCTGTTCTAAGCAGTCGGGTTGCACCCGTGCTCTGTTGGATTGGCTGTGGCCATTCTTCCACTCGTTTTGAGCTGGTTTTGGGGTGCTTCTGTTCCCCTGTTCAGACCTGCCGTTGCTGGGGCTAACACCCGGCTGGGAGTGGGCTCTGAGAGACGTTGTCATCTTCTGAATCTAGGTGGGCTAGCTGGACAACTAGCTCAGCATACTAATCCTTTCTGGCTACTTTGTACTGTAGCAGACCAGGGGTTGCTAGTTCGTTCCCTAGCATGGTCTATTCAGCCTTTCCTCCTTTCAAGGTCAATAAAATGAGCAGCGCCTTGTGTCCCTTAATGGGGTTAGCCACACTTGCATAGTAGCTATCTGGCTCCCTAAGCTTACAAGCAGAGGATTTCTCCACCTCGGGTTGGGGGTGTCACTTCTCTTCTTGGGGACCTTGTGAAGGTTATGATTCCCCCTTTTTTGGAAGACCTGTGGGTAGGTCTAGCGGCTTGGATTGCTTAGAGGGTGCCCTCTGTCTGAGAGTTGTCTTTTGCAATCTGTTTTTTGGCTGGACGCTTTTGCTCTCAGCAAGTATTCCCTGTGTCAACTTGAGAATGGGAGCTTGTTCTTGACTCAAGGTTTTTCGTCTGGGTCTGTTACAGGGTTTTCATAATGCTGAGGGTTGCTTTTAAATGGACGTTTAAACACTTTGAGATAGTAATATAAAAGGATAAATCTTATTTATAAAAAAACTCTGCAATATACTTATTTATTTTGTCCCCTTTTCCTGTAATTCCATTCTGAAATTCTGAACACTTCAGTTCCTGTTAGAAATGGAAGTGCAGCACACTGTTATTCCACACAGCCATTGGCTGCACACTCAAGTGACATATTCATAGCTGTCCCTAATTGGCCACAGACGAAAAAGTTATCTAAGTTACAACATGGCAGCTCCCGTTGTTTTATAGCCATTACAACTTCACAGTTATATTGTCACTATTTAAACAACTAAGGAAACTCTAAAAAAATACATCTATATGTTATTCTCAGACTTATCTTAACTTTGAATGCATCATTCTATCTAGCATTTAGTATTTAATGTCCCTTTAATTGTTTTGGGGATGGGGATTGTTTTTTGTTTGTTTTTTTTAGTTCCAATGATATAAATATAATTCTTAATACAGTTTTTGTTAGAATATAAAACTCCACTCCTACTTCTAATGCAAGTGTAAAGAGAACACAACTTTCATGTAAAAGTTTTAGACTGTAATGTGTCAACAATGTTTTTCCATTTGTAGAATGTTTTGTGTTGTATTTCTAGTTTAACTTGTTTTTTTGCTTGACAACAGTTCTATTAACAACTGTGTCTTTAGGCTGACAAGGCAGAGAAACTATATAAGACTGCATATAGACTACCAGAGCATGAATATTATTGAGAGCATAAATAAAGCAACTTAAAGATCATAAAAAAGATATAAAGAAGATCGCCTCATTGTGCAGTTTATCCCAGATACATTTCTAATAAAATCAAGGTTTCTGACAATACTCACAAGGCTGTATGCCCTAAATGAAGTGCAATATGTCTAGGCTGGTCTTTGCAGTCTCCAGCTCACTGATAGGGGCAATATTCTCCTTCAGATGGCAATGGAATAGGTTCAGGATATGGTAGCCTTTTAAAACTTAAAGGACACAAAGCTTCTCCTAGTGCAAGTAAAACTAACGACAGAGTAACTCTAGGAAAGTAGTGAAATGAATACTCACATTTTAATTTGCACGTTTGATTTGTGCAAATAAAGCAGGCTGAATGTTACAGACACCAGCTGTCTGAGTTTGGTCTCCCTGGATTGTTCCTTCAGACAATTGGAAAAGTGGGTAGGTGGAATAAAGTACTCCAAAGTAAAAAGTAGTTTAAAGCAGACTACTTAAAATCACAAATTTATTTTAAAAGTGAATAAAACATGCAAGGCGTTACTCAGCTGGCTAGCTGTTTCATTAGGCATGTCAATTAAACAGCTAGCGAGCCAGATCCCTGATATAAAAGATTAAGGAACCCCTCATTTGAAAGAGAATAATATTTTTTAATTTGTCTCACCTGCCTGCATTGTGTTTGACGAGATTTTCCATTTTTTGGAGGGGGTCACATGCCCACCATGTTGTACAGAGCTGATTTAAAGGTACAGTAAAGTCAAAATTATACTTTCATGATTCAGATAGAGCATGCAATTGTAAACAACTTTACAATTTACTTATATTGTCAATTTTGCTTAGTTCTCCTGGTATCCTTTGTTTAAGATTTATCCTAAGTGAGCTCAGAAGCAAAAATGCTTAAGACAATGTTATATATAGTTACAAACTCTGCTGTTATTGGGTGTCTGTAGCATTATTTGGCAGCAGTGTTTGTAACTATGTAAAAAATTGCTGTAAACATTGTTGCAAACACTGATGCTATATGGTTAAAAACATATGCACGCTCCTGAGCACGCCTTTTGTTACTCTTTAACAAAGGATCTAAAGAAAACAAAGCAAAACTGGTAATTGAAGTAAATTGGAAAGTTATTTAACGTACCATGCTCGATCCAATCCATATGCGTTTCATTTTGATTTTACTGTCCCTTTATGGATTTTTGTGTTGTTTTTTTATATATACTGTATATACTTATTTCAAGATCATACATTAGACATAGTATGCTATAGCCTGTTCCTACTTACTACAAATAGGTAGAAAAATAACTAATGATAAGTTTGTGGCCACTCTGAATATACCTGGCAGATTTCCACATACTCCAAGATAGCAAAAGACAGTAACACCCCACTACTGCCATAAGACTATATAACTATGAGAGCAAGCAAAAGACACCTTTTGTCTTGTATGTTTTTAGTTATTACATTTCTAATAGAACTGCAGTTCTTTCTTGTCTGCTCGTGTCCTTTTTAGGTTGTCAAAATTACACCTTGGTTTTTTTCTCTGTATGAAAGACCCTAATTAACAAATAATTCCCACAAGTTTTATTTTTATTAAGACGTGCCAGGGTATTAGTTGCACCAAATAAAACTTACTTCATTTGTTGCTTTACAGGACTAAACCTGGCAAATCAAACAGCTAAATTGAAATGCCTAAAAATGTATTGTAAAGAACAAATCAAAGAGAACAATAACAAAATGTGCTTGTTCTTTAATATCCAAGCAAGGAAAAAAATCTAATCATGTTAAAAGCATTTCTAAAAATACACACTTTAAAATTCAAAACCTGTAGTTTGTAATTCGTTTTTTGCAATTCTGATTAGTACATCTGAAAAGCAATGAGCCTAAAGGTATTTCCATTGCCAACAAAGGGCTTTTTATTTATAACCAGTGCTGCTTAATTTAGAAGCTCCACCCCTTTAGCACATTTTTTCTTTAATTATGTAGATAGAGTATTTTTTGAATAGTTAATACCTGAGGATAGGGTTCCCCATATATTAATACTCTCCTGTATATAGCTTATATATTTTTGCTTTGAAGAATTCCCTTTAGGGAGTAATATCTTCTGTATGTGGCAGGTCTGTTCCCAGCACTATGTTGGCTGTAACATTTATAGTGAATACAAGCTTCCTTTTATCAGTCACAGCTGAAAGACAAACCTTTCTCAAACGGATTGGTTTTCTCAATTTGAAAGAGTAGCAGACAATATGAGTATCTATGTTTTAAAAGTCATTCTGTAATAGGAGAGCTGCAATAGTCAGAACGAGGAGAGCATCCTGCCTAGGTGATGACTGGAAATTTCACATACCTTCACTGGATGCTGATGTAAACCATCTATCTCCGTGCTTCATCAAGTTAACCTTTATGCTTACTGGAAAGTAGTAACTTAGGACTCTTTCTTCCTCTGAACAACATGTGTTTGGTGATTTAAGATGTTATTGTATCTTCAGCAGGTGTAGAAGATAGAAGACAAACTGCTTTATATTGATTTGTCCTTAGTACGAATGCTGTCCTTTTTATCTGTATTTTAGCTTTTTCATACTTTTCATAGGCCACTGTGTGTACATACCCACAAGTGCATGTGAAGAAAACACACATCCATATAAATGTGTTTTATATATATGTTATGGGTAAAGTCAGATATTGGGTAATTCTAGGATTACACGGGTAAAACGGAACTTACCCAAGCGTCTGTGGGTAAACCTGATGTAAGAACATAAATCCTCTCGGAGTGCATGCACTTCATTGAGTCACTGCATCAAATATATATACGATGCACTGTAATTTCCCCATCTTCACTATCTTTTCTCTTGTTAAGTGTGTTCAGTCCACGGGTCATCCATTACTTATGGGATATATTCTCCTCCCCAACAGGAAGTTGCAAGAGGACCACCCAAGCAGAGCTGCTATATAGCTCCTCCCCTCACATGTCATATCCAGTCATTCTCTTCCCTCAACAAAGAAGGAGGTCGTGGGAGGAGTTGGAGTTTTTACTTAATTATTCTTCAATCAAAAGTTTGTTATTTTAAATGGCACCGGAGTGTGCTGTTTTTTCTATCTCAGGCAGTATTTGGAAGAAGAAACTGCCTGCGTTTTTCTATGATTTTAGCAGGCGTAACTAAGATCCACTGGCTGTTCTCGACATTCTGAGGAGTGGGGTAACTTCGGAACATGGGAATAGCATGCGGGGTCCACCGCAAATGAGGTATGTGCAGTACAATATTTTCTGGGAATGGAATTGACTAAGAAAATACTGCTGTTACCCGTATGATGTAAGTACAGCCTTAAATGCAGTAGTAGTGACTGGTATCAGGCTGATAAATGTATGCACAGTAGAGTTATTTTCTAGGGACTAGAATTTGACTGTGAAAATACTGTTAATACTGAAATAATGCTTAAGCCTTATCTGCAGTGGTAGCGACTGGGTGCAGGCTTAGTAATAACTTTGCATGACATTTAAAGAAGTTTATTTCAAAACGTTTACTGGCATGTTATTCGTTTTGTGAGGTGCTTTGGTGATAAATACTTTGGGCATGAATTTTTTTCCACATGGCTAACGTATATTTCTGCATAGAAACCGTTATATCAGGTCTCCCACTGAGCGGGAGGGGCCTCTTTTTAGCACCTTGTTGCGCAGTTAAAATTCTAGCACAGTCTTCCTGCTTCTTCCTCCTTGATCCAGGACGTCTCTAGAGAGCTTCAAAATTCGTTTTTTGAGGGAGGTAATCAGTCACAGCAGACCTGTGACAGTGTGTTAGACTGTGATAAAAACGTTTAATATTAATTTGATATCCGTTTTTTTGGGTACTGAGGGGTTAATCATCCGGTTGCTAATGGGTGCAATCCTCTGCTAATTAATACGTTTAAAGAATTGTTGACTATAACTGAATTTTTTTTTTTTTTGTTACTCAACTGTGTTTTTTAAAAGCGCTGCAGCGTTTTTTATATTGCTTGCAAACTTATTGAAAGTATTTTCCAAGCTTGCTAGCTTCATTGCTAGTCTGTTTAAATATGTCTGATACAGAGGAATCTGCTTGTTCATTATGTTTAAAAGCCGTTGTGGAGCCCAATAGAAATATGTGTACCAATTGTATTGATGTTACTTTGAAAAATCAATCTGTACCGCTTAAAAAATTATCACCAGACAACGAGGGGGCAGTTATGCCGTCTAACTCTCCTCACGTGTCAGTACCTTCGTCTCCCGCTCGGGAGGTGCGTGAGATTGAGGCGCCAAGTACATCAAGGCCCTTACAAATCACTTTACATGATATGTAATGAAAGAAGTATTATACAATATGCCAGAGTTAAGAGGCAAGCGCAACAGTTCTGGGTTAAGGACAGAGCGCGCCGATGACACGAGAGCCATGTCTGATACTGCGTCACAATTTGCAGAACATGAGGACGGAGAGCTTCATTCTGTGGGTGACGGTTCTGATTCAGGGAGACCGGATTCAGAAATTTCAAATTTTAAATTTAAGCTTGAGAACCTCCGCGTGTTGCTAGGGGAGGTGTTAGCGGCTCTGAATGATTGTGACACGGTGGCAATCCCAGAGAAATTATGTAAGCTGGATAAATACTACGCGGTGCCGGTGTGTACTGACGTTTTTCCTATACCAAAGAGGCTTACAGAGATTATTAGTAAGGAGTGGGATAGGCCCGGTGTGCCTTTTTCCCCTCCTCCGATATTTAGAAAAATGTTCCCTATAGACGCCACCACACGAGACTTATGGCAGACGGTCCCTAAGGTGGAGGGAGCAGTTTCTACTTTAGCCAAGCGTACCACTATCCCGGTGGAGGATAGCTGTGCTTTCTCAGATCCAATGGATAAAAAATTAGAGGGTTATCTTAAGAAAATGTTTATTCAACAAGGTTTTATATTACAGCCTCTTGCATGCATTGCGCCTGTCACTGCTGCAGCGGCATTCTGGTTTGAGTCTCTGGAAGAGGCGATTCGCACAGCACCATTGGATGAGTCTCTGAGCAAGATTAGAACCCTTAAGCTGGCTAATGCGTTTGTTTCGGATGCCGTAGTGCATTTAACCAAACTTACGGCTAAAAATTCCGGATTCGCCATACAGGCGCGCAGAGCGCTTTGGCTTAAATCCTGGTCAGCAGATGTAACTTCTAAGTCTAAATTACTAAACATTCCTTTCAAAGGGCAGACCTTATTCGGGCCCGGCTTGAAGGAAATTATTGCTGACATTACTGGAGGTAAGGGTCACACCCTTCCTCAGGACAGGGCCAAACAGTCTAATTTTCGTGCCTTTCGTAATTTCAAGGCAGGAGCAGCATCAACTTCCTCCGCTCCAAAACAGGAAGGAACTACTGCTCGTTACAGACAGGGTTGGAAAGGCAACCAGTCATGGAACAAGGGCAAGCAGGCCAGAAAGCCTACTTCCGCCCCTAAGACAGCATGAAGTCAGGGCCCCCTTTCCGGAGACGGATCTAGTGGGGGGCAGACTCTCTCTCTTCGCCCAGGCTTGGGCAAGAGATGTACAGGATCCCTGGACGCTGGAGATTATATCTCAGGGATACCTTCTGGATTTCAAAACTTCTCCTCCACAAGGGAGGTTTCATCTGTCAAGGTTATCAACAAACCTAGTAAAGAAAGAGGCATTTCTACAATGTGTACAAGACCTCTTAGTGATGGGAGTGATCCACCCAGTTCCGCGGACGGAACAGGGGCAAGGGTTTTATTCAAATCTGTTTGTGGTTCCCAAGAAAGAGGGAACCTTCAGACCAATCTTAGATTTATACAAATTCCTAAGGGTTCCATCATTCAAGATGGAAACCATTCGGTCCATCCTACCCATGATCCAAGAGGGTCAATATATGACCACAGTGGATTTAAAGGATGCCTACCTTCACATACCGATTCACAAAGATCATTATCGGTACCTAAGGTTTGCCTTTCTAGACAGGCATTACCAGTTTGTAGTGCTTCCCTTCGGGCTGGCTACGGCCCCGAGAATTTTTACAAAGGTTCTGGGCTCTCTTCTGGCGGTACTAAGACCACGAGGCATAGCGGTGGCTCCGTACCTAGACGACATTCTGATACAAGTGTCAAGTTTTCAAAATGCAAAGTTTCATACAGAGATAGTTCTAGCATTTCTAAGGTCGCATTGGGGGGAAAGTGAACGTGGAAAAGAGTTCTCTGTTACCACTCACAAGGGTCCCTTTTCTGGGGACTCTTATAGATTCTGTAGAGATGAAGATTTACCTGACGGAGTCCAGGTTATCAAAACTTCTCAATGCTTGCCGTGTCCTTCACTCCATTCCAAGCCCATCAGTAGCTCAGTGCATGGAAGTGATCGGCTTAATGGTCGCGGCAATGGACATAGTACCATTTGCGCGCCTACATCTCAGACCGCTGCAACTATGCATGCTAAGTCAATGGAACGGGGATTACTCAGATCTGTCCCCTTTGCTAAATCTGGACCAGGAGACCAGAGATTCTCTTCTCTGGTGGTTATCACGGGTTCATCTGTCCAAAGGAATGTCCTTTCGCAGACCAGATTGGACGATTGTAACAACAGATGCCAGCCTACTAGGCTGGGGAGCAGTCTGGAACTCCCTGAAGGCTCAGGGATCGTGGACTCAGGAGGAGAAACTCCTCCCAATAAACATTCTAGAATTAAGGGCAATATTCAATGCTCTTCTAGCTTGGCCTCAGTTAGCAACACTGAGGTTCATCAGATTTCAGTCGGACAACATCACGACTGTGGCTTACATCAATCATCAAGGGGGAAACAGGAGTTCCCTAGCGATGTTGGAAGTCTCGAAGATAATTCGCTGGGCAGAGTCTCACTCTCGCCACCTGTCAGCGATCTACATCCCAGGCGTGGAGAACTGGGAGGCGGATTTTTTAAGTCGCCAGACTTTTCATCCGGGGGAGTGGGAACTTCACCTGGAGGTATTTGCCCACCTAATTCTTCGTTGGGGCAAACCGGATCTGGATCTCATGGCATCTCGCCAGAACGCCAAGCTTCCTTGTTAAGGATCCAGGTCCAGGGACCCGGGAGCGGTGCTGGTATATGCACTAGCAGCCCCTTGGGTTTTCAACATAGCTTATGTGTTCCACCTTTTCCGTTGCTTCCTCGACTGATTGCCAGGATCAAACAGGAGAGAGCATCGGTGATTCTGATAGCGCCTGCGTGGCCACGCAGGACCTGGTATGCAGACCTAGTGGACATGTCGTCCTGTCCACCATGGTCTCTACCCCTGAGGCAGGACCTTCTAATTCAGGGTCCTTTCAACCATCCAAACCTAATTTCTCTGAGGCTGACTGCTTGGAAATTGAACACCTGATTCTATCAAAGCGTGGGTTTTTTGGATTCGGTTATTGATACATTAATACAGGCTCGGAAACCTGTTACCAGAAAAATTTACCACAAGATATGGCGTAAATATTTATATTGGTGTGAATCCAAGAGTTACTCATGGAGTAAGGTTAGGATTCCTAGGATATTGTCTTTTCTACAAGAGGGTTTAGAAAAGGGCTTATCCGCTAGTTCACTAAAGGGACAGATTTCTGCTCTGTCTATTCTTTTACACAAGCGTCTGGCAGAGAATCCAGACGTCCAGGCTTTTTGTCAGGCTTTGGCTAGGATTAAGCCTGTGTTTAAAGCTGTTGCTCCTCCGTGGAGCTTAAACTTGGTTCTTAAAGTTCTCCAGGGTGTTCCGTTTGAACCTCTTCATTCCATTGATATTAAGCTTTTATCTTGGAAAGTTCTGTTTTTGATGGCTATTTCCTCGGCTCGAAGAGTCTGAGTTATCTGCCTTACATTGTGATTCTCCTTATCTGATCTTTCATTCAGACAAGGTAGTCCTGCGTACTAAACCTGGGTTTTTACCTAAGGTTGTTTCTAACAAGAATATCAATCAAGAGATTGTTGTTCCATCCTTATGTCCTAATCCTTCTTCAAAGAAGGAACGTCTTTTGCATAATCTAGACGTGGTCCGTGCCCTGAAGTTCTACTTACAGGCAACTAAAGATTTTAGACAAACTTCTTCTCTGTTTGTCGTTTATTCTGGACAGAGGAGAGGTTAAAAGGCTTCGGCTACCTCTCTCTCTTTTTGGCTTCGTAGCATAATACGCTTAGCCTATGAGACTGCTGGACAGCAGCCTCCTGAAAGAATTACAGCTCATTCCACTAGAGCTGTGACTTCCACCTGGGCCTTTAGGAATGAGGCCTCTGTTGAACAGATTTGCAAGGCTGCAACTTGGTCTTCACTTCATACTTTTTCCAAATTTTCCAAATTTGACACTTTTGCTTCTTCGGAGGCTGTTTTTGGGAGAAAGGTTCTACAGGCAGTGGTTCCTTCTGTTTAATGTTCCTGCCTTGTCCCTCCCATCATCCGTGTACTTTAGCTTTGGTATTGGTATCCCATAAGTAATGGATGACCCGTGGACTGAACACACTTAACAAGAGAAAACATAATTTATGCTTACCTGATAAATTTATTTCTCTTGTAGTGTGTTCAGTCCACGGCCCGCCCTATCTATTTGAGGCAGGTTCTAAATTTTAAATTATAACTCACCACTGCACCCTATAGTTTCTCCTTTCTCGTCTTGTTTCGGTCGAATGACTGGATATGACATGTGAGGGGAGGAGCTATATAGCAGCTCTGCTTGGGTGGTCCTCTTGCAACTTCCTGTTGGGGAGGAGAATATATCCCATAAGTAATGGATGACCCGTGGACTGAACACACTACAAGAGAAATAAATTTATCAGGTAAGCATAAATTATGTTTTTCACCCTTGTAAACCTCATTCCCCAAGGTTCACATGGGGTGGATGCCAGAGGATAGGCCCCTTCAACCCCTCAAGTGGAGACTAAAGAAATAGTGTGCATGGGGGAATTACAGTACATGGGCTTTACCTACAGTCGTTTGGGTAATGTCCGTTTTACCCGGGTAATCCTAGGATTACACGGATATCGTACTTTACCCGTAACATATATATATATATATATATATATATATATATATATATATATATATATATAATTAGATTTTTAATAATCAAATTTATTTGTGACGTCTCAGGAATATACTGAATCCCCTTTCTCAGAATATCCTGAAACTTAAAGGGACACTGAACTCAAATTTTTTCTTTCGTGATTCAGATAGAGCATGCAATTTTAAGCAACTTTCTAATTTACTCCTATTATCAAATTTTCTTCATTTTCTTGGTATCTTTATTTGAAAAGTAAGAATGTACGTTTAGATGCCGGCCCATTTTTTGTGAACAACCTGGGTTGTCCATGCTGATTGGACAGCACCAATAAATATGAGCTGTCCAGGGTTCCGAATCAAAAATTGGCTGGCTCCTTACCTTAGATGCCTTATTTTTCAAATAAAGATAGCAAGAGAACGAAGAAAAATTGATAATAGGAGTAAATTAGAAAGTTGTTTAAAATTACATGCTCTATCTGAATCACGAAAGAAAACATTTGGGTTCAGTGTCCCTTTAAGAATAAATTTGATCATTGAAAGTCCTGTGAGTGCAAGAGAGAAAGAGAGAGGCTGCATTGCCCTTTGCTTTTAGAGTCTGAACAGTTCAACTAAAGCTTATTTCACAAACTGCAAACAAAGTTACATTATGTCATATCTCCTGATACAACCCCATTATCTGTTATTTTCTTTAATTATGAAAGCACTATTAATCTCTATAGCTACAGGAAGAAGAAAAACTACTTGGTATATATAAATAGGCTTTCATGAGTTTAATAAACATTAGGAATATAGAGCATGGAATTTATCATAGTAATTGATTTAAACCTCAGATATATATATATATATATACCCCCTTACGTAGGAATTAACAACAAAATGTAACATCTTTTAATACTGTGTTTAAAGTGTTATTCCTTTTTTCAGATTTGTTTTCTATTGATAATAGAAGCACTTGTTTTTATTTATTGTTTTGTTTTTTTCTGTAACTTAAATTAGAACGTCATTTTCCAGGGTTCTTATAACAGAAAATTATTTCAAACCGTTTCTTTAAATGACTACATATATATATATATATATATATATATATATATATATATATCAATATATATATATATCATGCGTTAAATTCCATTGCACTCAAGAGAACACGTTTACTTTCAACCTGTTATATGTGTGCCACTTCCTACACGCAGTGGCGTCACTAGGGGGGTGCGGGCCGCACCTGGGTGACACCCTCCAGAGGTGACACCCTCCAGAAGTTGTAGACACACAATTTTTTTGCCCCTTGAGCCAGTGCTGCAATTTCAACAAATAGTTTTCCCGGCTGCTTTTGCTTGTTTGTACTTTGCTCCTCCCTTGCCCAATTTCACTATGAATGTTGTGGGTGTGCCGTGGGGCTTGCAAAGTTGCGCTGCTAGCCTAAACCTGCCAGCCTATCTGTGCTCACTGCTCAGTGACATGCGGCCCAGGGCTGTGCACTGACAGACTTGGAACAGAGTCAGAGAGCAGAATTTTCATAGTTTGCATGCCTAAACCTTTTCTTCAGTGATTTATTTTAGAGTGCTCTGTTTATTTTTCATTTGATGTTCTGCTGAGCCAGGGAGCAGCTCTAGGCATGAGCTTCCTAATTAATACAGTGCAGTTTACATATTTTGTATGTGTGTCTCAGTATTTTTGTGTGTGTATCTGAGTGTGTTTCTGAGTGTTTGTGTGTGCATCTGAGTATGTTTTTAAGTGTGTCTGAGTGTTTGTATGTGTGTTTGCCTGTGTTTTTGTGTGTGTCTGCTTTCTGGGGGGGGGGTGACACCATGACTTACAGCACCGGGTGACACCAACCCTAGTGACGCCACTGCCTACACGCAAAGAGACACAATAAACCCCTTATCGCTCGCATGCAACATTTAGTGTGCGACTTGTAATCTTGCCCTATATAGGTTATTAAAGATCATTTATTCTGGAATGCTCTCTTTTATTGACACAAAGAAAAACAAATACCATAAAGCCCCTTTACAACGGTATGGGCATGACTGGGTAATTTTTCATGTAAAAGTGCTTTTGTTCACTATACAGTTTATTAAACATAATTTGTGTTCCTGGAACGATATCAGTTATATACTTAGTTGACCTAACACAGATTTTGCCAAAAAGCTTTGACTAATTACATATAACTGCTTGCGTGATTTTGGAAAAAAAATAAGGCCCCGTTAAGTGTATGTATCTGTTAACGGATACCTGTTCATAGGGACAGTTAACTTAAAAAATTGTATTGTTTAAAAAGATAGATAATCCCTTTATTACCCATTCCCCACTTTTGCACAGCCAACATTGTTTTATTAATGTACTTTTAACCTCTGTGATTACCTTGTATCTAAGCATCATCTGACTCACATGACTTTTTATTATCTATTAACTTGCATTTTAGCTGTGTTGTGTGGAACCCACGGGCGTGAGGACAATGTTATCTATATGGCCCACATGAACTAGCAGTCTCCTGTTGTAAAAAGCAAATAAAAAAGCATGTGATGAGAGGCTGTCTGTAGTGTCTTAGAAACAAGCAATCATTTAGAGGTTTAAATGTTATAAAGTATATTAATATAACAATGTTGGTTGCGCAAAGCTGGGGAATGGGTAGTAAAGGCATTATCTAACTTTTTAAACAATAACGATTTTAGTGTTGACCGTCCCTTTAACAATGATAAAAACAAAAATAACTAATCTATGCATATTATTTACTAAATCCTTAGTTACACTAAAATAAATAAACCTTGGGAGAATTTTTTTTAGATTCTATCTGAGATATGTAGTTTTAAGTTTGTTCCATTGCGTACACAATAGAAAATAGTGTATAAACACATAGTTAAAGTCAGCTCAAGAGCAGCAATGCACTACTGGGACCTAGCTAAAAACATCTGGTGAGCTAGTGACAAGAGGCATATGTGTGTAGCCACCATCCAGCTTTCAGCAGTGCATTGCTGCTTATGAACCTACCTAGATATGCTTGTCAACAAAGGATAACAAGGGAATTAAATGGACATAAAACAGGTTGAGATCTGTGCATATCCTAAAATGGTTAGTTAATTAAAAATAGTTTGCATTAAAAAAAATGTTTTACAATTGCTGGCAAGTATTTTAAAATTATTTTCAAAAATCAGCAAAATGAATTGGCTGCCTGAAGAAGCTCACTCCACCCCCGTTATCAGTATTTAGACACACGCCTTGTATTTCATCTTTTGTTTTTTTGGTAAAATGCAAAATTGAATAGGGATTATCTGCTGGAGCATGCCTAGAAGTTCACAGCTTCTAGGCATGCTCCAGCAGATAATCCCTATTCAATTTTGCATTTTACCAAAAAAACAAAAGATTTAGATACAGCCATAAAAGGAATTTCTTTTTTATGACACGATGAGTCCACGGATCATCTTAATTGCTAATGGGATATTCACTTACTGGTCAGCAGGAGGCGGCAAAGAGCACCACAGCAAAGCTGTTAAATAGCTCCTCCCTTCCCTCCTACTCCATTCATTCTCTTTGCCTACGTTAGTGATAGGAATTGTTAAAGTCAGGTGTTAGATTAGATTCTTCAATCAAGATTTTATTATTTTTAAAGTAGTACAAGATTGTGCTGCTTTGTCCTAGGGTGTAGCCGTAGTCCATATCAGTCTCTTCAGTAGAGCAGTGGTGGCTTTAGAGCAATGGGAACTTGTGGGACATAATTCTCACTGCGCCTCCCATACATTTATGCTGCCCTAATCCTGATAGCCTAAGCAAGATTACTCAGACTTTATCCTTTTTCCACAGGGTTTTGTGAGGGAGAGGACTTCTCAAACCTGTTGAGCTGCCCTGCTGTCGGGCAGATTTTAAAGGTAAGTGCTAACTTTTTATTCTGGGTCTGGGAAAGGATCTCAGGGGAAGTGGAGCACTTTATTTTCCAAAGGGGACGTAACTCCTATTTCTAGGGAGGGGACCCTGTGACAGCAAGTTGTAAGCAGGCACTGGGCTAAAGGCTTAATCTCTATAGCTGAGTATAGGACGGGATTGTGTTTTGTGACATGTTCAGTTAGTTTCACATATTTGGGCTAAGATGCTACCGATCAAGCGGTAGCACTATTTTCACTCAGGTTTGAACTAGAGCCTTAGTTACTCCCGGTGGCTATTTTTAAACAGTAATGATAATGGCGACCTGGAGATCGATGGTGGTGACGCCCACGATGGGCGTAGTTTGTTTAGCGCTGATTTGAGAGCACACACTACTGTTTTAGGTACACTGTTAGTGGCGACTGGCATAGTAATTGTTATCACGCCCACGGGGCGGAGCTATGTTTGGCACCATTTTGGACTGCGCACTTCCTATTTTACTTCCGATTTTGAAAAGGAAAGTCTTTGTAGCACAGTCGTTAGTGTTGTGATTTATGTGGGACCAGACAGCGCCACTGCTGCGTTCTGGATCCTTTTATGAATAAAGATAAAAACCAGTATATTTTCCCTATTACTAGTAACGTTTTTAAATAAAGTTTGGCATTTTCTGGGTTCCTCAAAGACAGATGGGCACCTCAGCATGAATAAGCTGAGGTGTAGAGGTTCTACTATATTTACGTACTAATTTATATTTCTGCTGCTCACAAAAATATAAAGTTTCATTTTAAGTTTTAAAGAGACAGTAACGTTTTTTATGTGCTAACTTTTATTCGAAATTTAACATGTTTATTTGTTTAACTCATCCCTGGTAACTCAGGAGGGACCAAGAGGTCCTGTTAGGTGTCTCTTGATTTTATAAAAATAGATTTTCTGAACCTACTCTTCTTTAAACGCATGCTGTTTAGTAGTTATTGACAAAAATCAAGATATGCCATAAATTTTCTCCCAATGTGTCCCAAAGAATTTATAGCCCACATGCAGTGCCCTGTGCTTCTACTACACCTGGAGTTACCTTGCATTTCATGCATTGTCTGATTTTTCCACACTGTAGGAAAAAATACAAAAAGGACATGTATCTTGGAAGAGGAGGATACTTGGGTAGTATCTGAGAGGGAATTCTCAGACTCAGATGGGGTAATATGTCATCTGATACTGAGGTTGTTTTCCTTCATTTTTTGCTTTGCTTGAATACCTCCAATTATAACTTGTAGAGGTTTTAGCTTCCTTGGACAACTCAGTTACTTCCGGAGTAGTCGATCCTAGAGATTCCAATAAATTATACTAAAGGGGCCCTTCATGGTAGAAGTATTTCCTGTACCAAATAGGGTTATACAGATATTTGCTCAGGAGTAGGAGACCGGGTATCCCTTTTTCTCTCCTTCCCTATATTTAAGAGGATGTTTTCTATAGCAAACTCTATCAAGAAGCCTTTATTGAAGGGAGATACTACTCCCATAGAGGATACTAGTTCCTTTTGGATGCTATGCAGGATAAGGACCCTATGATTGGAAGTTAGAGGGTTTACATTGACATCCTGTGGTTGGTATGGCTTCTTACGCCAGTGCGGTGGTGTATTGCTTTGATGCGTTGTCTGTTTCTGTTGGACAGACATCCCTCTCGTAGGGATAGAATAGTTGCCCTTAAGTTAGTAAACTCCTTTAACTCAGAGTTTTCTTAAGCTGGGAGCTTTTATTCAGGCTTTGCCATATTGGCCGCAGAGCAGTATGGTTAAAATCTTGGTCTGCGGATGTTTTATCTACAGGATAAGAGATATAAGATAAAGGATGTCAGAGAGAATTTTAGGTTCTTTCGAGATTTTAGGGAAATCATTTCCCTCCTTCTCCCAAGCAGGAGCAGTCTAAGCCTTCATAAAGGACCCAATAAGTCTTAGAATAGGGGAAGTCAGTCCAAGAAGCCTGCCATTGAGTCAAAGAGATCTCGTAGGGGGCAGACTTTCCTCCTTCACTCAGGCTTGGGTTCGGGATTCCTGGGCAGTAGACATAGTGCCCAAGGGATACAAACTGGAGTTCAAAAGTTTTTCTCCCAGAGGCAGGTGCTACTTTCAAGATTATCTGCAGACCCGACAAAAAGAGAGGCGTTCTCACACTGTGTAAAAGACTTCTCAGACCTGGGTGTGATTGTTCCATTTCCAGTACAGGAACAGGGTCAGGGGTTTTATTCCAATCTCTTTGTGGTTCCCAAAAAAGAGGGAATTTTCAGACCAATTTTAGACCTCAAGAGTCTAAACAAATTTCTCAAAGTACTGTCCTTAAAGATGGAAACTATACGTTCCATTCTTCCGTTGATCCCGGAGGGTCAATTTAGGACAACAGTGGATTTAAAGAACGCGTACCTGCACGTTCCTGTTCACAAGAATCATCACAAGTTCCTGTGGTTTGCCTTTCTGGACAAACACTTCCAGTTTGTGGCTCTCCCTTTTAGTCTAGCCACTGCTCCCAGAATTTTCACAAAGGTTCTTCTGGGATCTCTGTTGGCGGTGCTTCGGTTACGGGGCATTGCAATGGCGCCCTATCTGGACGATATTCTAGTCCAGGCCCCATCATTTCAACAAGCAAGATCTCACGTGGACATGGTACTATACTTCCTGCGATCTCACGGGTGGAAGGTAAATTAGGAAAAGAGTTCCCTAGTCCCAAATACAAGGGTAATTTTTGTGGGAACCATAATAGATTCCCAATTACTGAAGATTTTTCTGACAGAGGTCAGGAAATCAAAGATTATTGATACTTCTATAGTACTTCAGTCCACACCTCGACCATCAGTGTCTCAGTGCATAGAGGTAATCTGGTTGATGGTAGCGGAAATAGACATCATCCCGTTTGCTCAGTTCCATCTCAGACCTCTGCAGTTAAACATGCTCGGGCTATGGAACTGAGATTATGCCGACTTGTCTCTTCAAATACTTCTGGAGCGGGAGACAAGGGATTCTCTTCAATGGTGGATGTCTCTGGATCATATTTCCCAGGGAACCTGCTTTCGCAGACCATCTTGGGTGATTGTGACAACGGACCCCAGCCTTCTAGGGAGGGGAGCAGTCTGGGGTTCCCTAAAGGCTCAGGGAATTTGGACTCAAAGTCGGTTCTTCCTATAAGCATCCTGGAACTGACAGCGATCCTCAATGCTCTTCTGGCCTGGCCTCAGTTAGCTTCGGTCCAGTTTATCAGGTTTCAGTCGGACAACATAACTTCAGTGGCTTACATCAATCATCGGGGAGGATCGAGGAGTTCCTTAGCAATGACAGAGGTAACCAAGATAATTCAGTGGGCGGAGGCCTATTCTTGCTCCCTGTTGGCGATCCACATCCCAGTGGTCAACTGGGAGGCGGATTTCCTGAGCAGGCAGACCTTTCATCCGGGGGAGTGGGAACTCCATCCGGAAGTGTTCTCCAGCCTGATTCTCAAGTAGGGTCAGACGGAATTAGATCTCATGGCATCTCGACAGAATGTCAAGCTTCTGAGATACGGGTCGAGGTCCAGGGACCCCCAGGCGGAACTGATAGATGCTCTGGCTGTTCCTTGGACCTTCAGTCTAGCATACCTGTTTCCTCCGTTTGCACTTTTGTCCTAGGGTCATTGCTCGAATCAAGCAGGAGAGGGCGTCGGTGATCCTCATTGCTCCTGCTTGGCCTCGCAGGATTTGGTATGCAGATCTGGTGGACATGTCATTTCTGCCACCTTGAGGAAGGACCTTCTAATTCAAGTGTCCTTACTTCACCCAAATCTAGTTTCTCTGAAGCTGACTGCTTGGAGATTGAACGCTTAATTTTATCCGAGCGGGGGTTTTCTGACTCGGTCATAGAGACCATGATTCAGGCTTGTAAGCCTGTAACTAGAAAGATTTACCATAAGATTTGGCGTAAATATCTCTATTGGTGTGAATCTAAGGGCTACTCATGGAGTAGAGTTATGATTCCTAGAATTTTGTCTTTTCTCCAAGAAGGTTTGGAGAAAGGTTTATCAACAAGTTCCCTAAAGGGTCAAATCTCGGCCTTATCTATTTTGTTACACAAGCGTCTGGCGGATGTTCCAGATGTACAATCATTTTGTCAGGCCTGGGTTCAAACCAGTTACTCCTCCATGGAGTCTTGATTTAGTTATCAAAGTTCTTCAAGGGGCTACGTTTGAGCCTATGCATTCCTTAGATATTAAGTTGTTATCTTGGAAAGTTTTATTTCTTGTTGCTATTTCATCTGCTCATAGAGTGTCAGAGCTCTCTGCATTGCAGTATGAGTCTCCTTACCTTCTTTTCCATTCAGATAAGGTAGTTTTACATACTAAATTAGGATTTCTTCCTAAGGTTGTTTCTGATCAGAACATTAATCAGGAGATTGTTGTTCCTTCTTTGTGTCCTAATCCTTCTTCTCAGAAAGAACGACTTCAGCACAATTTGGACGTGGTCCGTGCTTTAAAATTTTACCTTCAGGCGACTAAGTACTTTCGTCAGTCTTTTTTTTTGTGATTTTCTCAGGAAAATGTAAGGGACAGTAAGCTACGGCTACTTCTCTTTCTTTTTGGCTGAAGAGTATCATACGTTTTGCATATGAGTCTGCTGGACAGCAGTCTCCAGAGAGAGTTACGGCTCATTCCACGAGGGCTGTTGCTTCCTCATGGGCATTCAAAAATAAAGCTTCTGTGAAACAGATTTGCAAGGCTGCAACTTGGTCCTCTCTTCACACTTTTTCAAAGTTCTACAAATTTGACTATTTTGCCTCGGCTAAGGCTGCTTTTGGGAGAAAGGTTCTTCAAGCAGTGGTGCCTTCCGTTTAGGTTCCCTGTCTTGTCCCTCCCGTATCATCTGTGTACTCTAGCTTGGGTATTGAATCCCATTAGTAATTAAGATGATCCGTGGACTCATCGTGTCATAAAAAAGAAAAGAAAATTTATGCTTACCTGATAAATGTATTTCTTTTTTGACACGATGAGTCCACGGCCTGCCCTGGTTGTTGGTTCTTATAAACTTCAGACACCTCTGCTCCTTGGTTTTTCCTTTCTTTCCTTAACTTCGGTCGAATGACTGGAGTGGGAGGAAAGGGAGGAGCTATTTAACAGCTTTGCTGTGGTGCTCTTTGCCGCCTCCTGCTGACCAGGATGTGAATATCCCATTAGTAATTAAGATGATCCGTGGACTCATCGTGTCAAAAAAGAAATACATTTATCAGGTAAGCATAAATTTTCTTTCTGTGGGGGGAGTTAGACCTTTACAATTCAGAAACTAAAAAGAAAGGGTTAATGGCAAGGCACTGCAGTATAAATTTGCAGGTAATGTAATTAAAGTACATATTATATTTTGTCTCTATCCAAACTTGTTTTATGTCCCTTTAAATATATTTGATATCAGGCGCAAATTGAAAACTATAAAATTGCAATCTTTATCTGAAACATGAATGTTTAAATCTGAAACACATTTAAGAAGCTGTCTTTATTTAATGTTTATCCTCAAACAAAATGACTTCCTTAAGAATGTTCACAGTGTTGTAGCTCTGGCATTTATTGAAGTTCAGTTATTCATTTTTATTTTTACTGCTCCGCAGGGGATGTTCGTTTGACACCTGAAGACTTTGCCAGAGCTCAGAAATTCTGCAAGTACGCCGGCAGCGCTTTACAGTACGAAGATGTTGGCACCGCTGTGCAAAACCTTCAGAAGGCTTTGAAGCTGCTCACTACAGGAAAAGAATAAAGTAGCCAAATGAATTTGCTGGGCATCAAGAACATCTCTATTTACATATTAACATTTTATGAAAGTCCTTCTTTATTGCCATTCGATTTTTTTTCTTTAAGTTTCTCCTTTTACGTTATTAAAAACAGCACTTAAATCATGTTTTTTCATTATCTTCAAACAGTAAGAGAGACATTTAATGCTTTTTTTTTGTGTTTTTTTTTGTTTTTTATTCAAGGATTTTTTCACTATGTTTACATGGAAGGATATGCTCATGGCTCAGTCAAATAAACACATAATTTTGCTCTGCAGTAACTTGGGGTCTGATTTCAATAAACAAAAATGCATAAATCCCTATAACTACTCTGAGCTGCAAACCTACAGCTTTTAAAAAGACAGGAAGCCCCCAAATTTATCTTAAATGATTCAGACAGAACATACTATTTTAAAAAAAGTTTACAATTTACTTCTATTATCAATTTTTTTCTAATGTTATTCTTTGCTGAGGACATATCTAGATAGGTTGCGTGCAAATGTATATCATTCTTTCAAAATTGCCATATAGTGTTGCAGACACGTGTCAAAATACAGATCCTAATTTTCACAATACTTACAGTATAGAGCTCACAAACTTAAAGGGACATTGTACCTAAGAATGTTCTATCACTCAAATGAAAAGATTTGCGTTTAAACATGTTGATTTATAAAGTAAGTGCTTGGTCTCCCATGTCGCCAATATTACACTTTTTATATTTGTGTTTCCTTCATGGACTTAAATCCCCTTCTTTCTTATTTGCCCTCTGCTTTTCTTTGTGTTGTACCGAATGTTGTTAAAAGTTTTTGAAAAATAAAATTATATATATATATATATATATGTTATGTAGTAGATCAGCACTCACCAACAGTAACAACCACTCAGTGCTCGGCCAAAAATCCAAACAATATACAATGCAGTGGGAGTGAAGCCGGTGTTGATCCGTAGCTACCCACCACAAAACAGCCAGTCCACGAGATGCAAAACAACACCACTTTAATGTGTAAGAAGCATAACGATATGCTTTTTACACATTAAAGTGGTGTTTTGCATCTCGTGGGCTGGCTGTTTTGTGGTGGGTAACTACGGATCAACACCGGCTTCACTCCCACTGCATTCTATATTATATATATATATATATATATATAACAAAACGGTAAAGATTGCACTCGCAGGTCTTTTTTACAAATAAGTAAAAATACTTTAATGTAACGTTTTCGGGGATCTAGTCAGGTTGCTGACGAAGGGGACTAGATCCCCGAAAACGTTACATTAAAGTATTTTTACTTATTTGTAAAAAAGACCTGTGAGTGCAATCTTTGCCGTTTTGTTATTTACTTGCATCATTGCACCCAGGCAGCTGACAGACGGTGGGTTGAGTTGGAGTTTGGATATATATATATATATATATATATATATATATATATATATATATATATATATATATATATATATAGTAAAAACTGTTTCAATTAAAACTAAAACAGCAGTATCAATTAAGTGTTTTCTAATACTGATTGGCTTCTAGGTACTTCCTGCTTATGTTATGCCCATATTTAAATAATGGTGTTTCATATCAGTGATAGAAACTTTTTTGAATACAGTGTCCCTTTAAAGCAGAATTGTATCACATTATCAATAAAAGTCGTCATTTCTGACATTTCATCAAAACAAAATGTACCTGTAATTACAACATAAATGTCACCTTGCTCTTTTGGGGTTTTTGTTTATTATTTGTCATTTAGTTGTACATCCATGTCATAGTCATTGTTGTATCAAACTTATGGGAGGGGGAAACACAGCTAAACACAAACTCACTTTTTGATGGCAAATATAAAGTTGAAGATATACTTATTTTACAGAGTAAGTAACCTGATTTGGTACGTCAGCAGGAACCAATATCTGAATACATTAAGGTGTTGTCTTTAATTATTCTCTTCTCATGCATATGTATGCACAGGACTCTTTTCTGATATATGTCTTGGTGATGAAATTTTGTATACAATAGAACCCAAATGCAACACAAATAAAGTTTTTTTCCCCTCTAATTTACAACTAAAATGCATGACTATAAGATGCATGCTCTTCAAAATTTTACATTAGAATAAATTGAGGTTATGTAATTAAACATGGTCTGTGTGGTGCTTATTAACATATTGGTAATCTTGTAAAACTGAATATATGTATATATATATATATATATATATATATATATTCACACACACACATGCATATCATACATTAAAGGGACATAATTGCTGTAATAAACACTAAGCAGTAGGTTATACTTTTTTTTCTTTCCTAAGACATGGAGAGTCCACAACGTCATTCCAATTACTAGTGTGATATTCACTCCTGGCCAGCAGGAGGAGGCAAAGAGCAGCACAGCACAGGTCTCTATAAGGAGTATGTATCCTTTCACACCTTGTGAGCTGTCTTCCTGCTGGATTTGCTGGTAAGTGCTTTTGTCTTCTAGGTCCTTGAGACTTGCACTTCAGAGGATATTGCTGCATTAATTATTTGGGACACATTTATCCTTTATTGGGGATTTATTTTGGCAGGGTGCAGGCACTCATTATGTGACAGAGACTTAGGGCTTAATCTCCTTTTGTGGGGAGGATTTTCCTTATCATATACATTTTTATATGTGGCTCATTGGTCATTGAGGCTCTGATTGGGGCTTATAGTGAGGGCTGTATTAACAGCTTATTTTATGGCTTACAAGCTCAGCAGAGCGATACTTGCAAGGAATGCAGACCCTTAAGCTGTGGACATAGTATATCAGGTTTACAAAATAGACTTCAAGTCTTGTCCTCCCAAGTGCAGATTTCTCCTCTCAAGATTATCTGCAGACCAGCTATAAAGAGAGGCATTCTTGAACTGCGTTCAGGACCTTTTCTCCCTGGGAGTGATTGTTCCAGGTACAAGGACTAGGATTTTATTAAAATCTGTGGTTCCCAAAAAAGAGGGAACTTTTCATCCCATTTTAGACCTGAAGTGTCTCAACAAATTTCTTAGGGTACTTTCCTTCAAAATGGAAACTGTTCGTTCCATTCTCACTTTGGTCCAAGAGGGTCAGTTCATGACGACCATAGACCTGAAGGACGCGTATCTTCATGTTTCCATCCACAGGGATCATCACAAATTCCTGCGATTCGCTTTCCTGGACAAGCACTTTCAGTTTGTAGCTCTTCCCTTTGGCCTTGCCACAGCTCCTCCCAGATTTTTTTCAAAAGTTCTGGGGGCTCTTTTGGCAGTTGTCAGGTCTCAGGGAAACGCGGTGGTGCCTTATCTGGATGACATCTTGGTTCAGGCTCCATCCTTTTATCTTGCAGAATCTCATACGGAGATGTTGTTGTCTTTTCTTCATTCCCACGGATGGAAAGTGAATCTGGAAAAGAGTTCCCTTGTTCCAGCTACAAGGGTGGTTTTCTTAGGAACCATCATAGATGGAGATTTTTCTGAAGGAGGTCAGAAAAGCAAAGATTACCTCTTCTTTCCTCTCCCTTCAGTCTACTGTCCAGGCGTCAGTAGATCAATGCATGGAGGTAATTGGTCTGATGGTCGGCTCCATGGACATCGTTCCCTCTGAGAGCTCTACAACTCTGCATGCTCAGACAATGGAATGGAAACCATTCAAATCTTTCCCAGAGGATAGATCTGGACCAGTTGTCAATCGACTCATGGTGGATATCTCTGTCTCAGGGAACCTGCTTCCAGAGACACTCCTGGGTGATTGTGACCATGGACGTCAGCCTGCTAGGTTGGGGAGCAGTTTGGTACTCTCTAAAGGCTCAGGACCTATGAACTTAAGAGGAGTCTTCTTTTCCGATAAATATCTTGGAGTTGAGAGCGACCTTCAATGCTCTAGTGGCCTGGCCTCAGTTGTCTTTAGCCAAGTTTATCAGATTCCAGACGGACAACATCACCTCAGTGGCTTACATCAACCACCAGGGAGGAACTCGGAGTTCCTTGGCCATGAAGGAGGTGACTCGCATTCTGCAGTGGGCGGAAGCTCACAATTGTCTTGTATCTGCCATCCACATTCCAGGAGTGGAAAACTGGGAGGCAGACTTCCTGAGCTGACAAACCTTTCATCCCGGGGAGTGGGCTCTCCATACAGAGGTGTTCTCCAGGTTAACCCTCAAGTGGGGGGTGCCGGAGTTGGATCTGATGGCGTCTCGTCAGAACACCAAGCTTCCAAGGTACGGTTCAAGGTCAAGAGATCCTCAGGCCGCTCTGATAGATGCGCTGGCGGTTCTGTTGGATTTCGGTCTAGAATACCTGTTTCCTCCGTTTGCACTCCTTCCACAAGTCATTGCTCGTATCAAACAGGAGAGAGCGTCTGTAATTCTAATAGCTCCTGCATGGCCTCGCAGGATCTGGTTTGCGGACCTAGTGAGGATGTCATCTCTTCCACCTTGGAGGTTACCTCTGAGGAAGGACCTTCTAACTCAAGGTCCTTTCCTCCATCCAAATCTTGTTTCTCTGAAGCTGACTGCTTTGAGATTGAACGCTTAGTTTTGGCTCTAAGCGTGGGTTTTCTGAGCCTGTCATTTATACTATGATTCAGGCTCGCAAGCCTGTTACTCGTAAGATTTACCATAAGGTATGGCGTAAATACCTTTATTGGTGTGAATCAAAGGGCTATTCTTGGAGTATGGTCAGGATTCCTAGAATTTTGTCTTTTCCCCAGGATAGTCTGGAGAAAGGGTTGTCAATCAGTTCTCTAAAGGGTCAGATTTCTGCATTATCTATCCTTTTACATAAGCGTCTGACGGATGTGCCAGATGTTCAATCTTTTTGTCAGGCCCTAGTTAGAATCAGGCCTGTGTTAAACCTGTTACTCCTCCTTTGAGTCTTAATCTAGCTCTTAGAGTTTTGCAGCAGGCTCTGTTTGAGCCATTGCATTTCATAGATATTAAGCTTTTATCTTTGAAGGTTTTGTTTCTTATTGCTATTTCTTCTGTTCTGAGAGTTTCTGAACTGCTTTGCAGTGCGATTTGCCTTACCTTATTTTTCATGCCGATAAGGCGGTCCTTCGTACTAAATTGGGGTTTCTCCCTAAGGTGGTTTTGAATAGAAATATTAATCAGGAATTTGTTGTTCCTTCTCTCTGTCCTAAACCTTCCTCTTATAAGGAACGTCTGTTGCACAAGTTGGATGTGGTGCGCGCTCTAAAATTCTACCTACAGGCTACTAAGGATTTTCGACGGTCTTCTGCCCTGTTTGTTTCTCTGGAAAGCATAAGGGTCAGAAGGCAACTTCTACTTCTCTTTCTCTCTGGTTGAGAAGTATGATTTGTTTTGCTTATGAGACTGCTGGACAGCAGCCTCCTGAGAGACTCACAGCTCATTCCACTAGGGATGTCTCCTCTTCTTGGGCTTTCAAAAATGAAGCTTCTGTGGAACAGATTTGCAAGGCTGCAACTTGGTCGTCTCTGCATAATTTTATCCAAATTCTACAAATTTGATACTTTTGCCTCGGCTGAGGCTTCCTTTGGGAGAAAGGTGCCTTCTGTTTAGGTCTGCCTGTCTTATTCTACCTCCCTATTCATTCCGTGTCCTCTAGCTTGGGTATTGGTTCCCACTAGTAATTGGAATTACGTTGTGGACTCTCCATGTCTTAGGAAAGAAAACAAAATGTATGCTTACCTGATAAATGTATTTCTGGACATGGAGAATCCACGAACCCACCCTTTAGATTAGACAGTAATTTTTTACTAAACCTCAGGCACCTCCCCATCTTTGTGTTATCATCTTTTTCCATTTCACTTTGGCTGAATGACTGGGGGTTATGGGTAAGGGAAGTGACACTTAACAGCTTTGCTGTGGTGCTCTTTGCCTCCTCCTGCTGGCCAGGAGTGAATATCCCACTAGTAATTGGAATGACATTGTGGACTCTCTGTGTCCGAAAAGAAAGAAATTTATCAGGTAAGCATAAATTATTTTTTTTTAATAATAGTTTATTGGGTTTTTTACATAAATAAACATAAAACAATAAGAAGAGAGAAAAAAACAAACAAAAAACAATAGTTTATCGGTATATCTTCACATTTGCTTCTATGATCTAGTTTAAAATATACAAAGTGAGAGCATAAAAAAATAACAAGTATGCATATCTGTACTAAGTGTAACACATTAGAGAGCAGATGATACTAGATACAGTAATGAAAATATATATATATATATATTCCCCTCTCACTCAAACATTTTTTTTGTAACTTAACCAATCTGAAACTCTCCTCTTAGAATGGCTTCCTGTATATATATTGTATCTAAAAAGGGAGAAATTAACTGTTTCTGTAACTCTGGGGGGAAAGTTCTTATAAGGTCTCCCCATTTTTGACAGAAGGTGGAAATCTCAGTCTTTATATTGTATTGAGCATCAAACTGTTCTATTATCATTTTGTTCTTAACTAATTCCTTACTTTTTATGAAGCTTGGAGATCTCATAGACTTCCAGCTTGAGAAGATTACATTACGGCCGCATAAAAATAACAAAATAATACATTTTACATTAGTGAATCCTTTTTCATGGCCTTTTAAAAAGAGTATGTCCAATAGACTAATCTGAATCGGGGAAATCATTATTTTGGAGATACAATGCCTGATCATGACCCAGAATTTCTTAATTTTTGGACATATTCCCAAACAATGTGAGATTGTGGCTCTCGGAAGGCTACATATATATAACGTGACTGTTCTAGCCTGATTCCATTTTGTGAGTTTATCTGGAGTAATATATGCAAAATGTATCAATTTCAAATGGGATTAACGCCATGCAGATAATAGGGTAGCTTTTTGGACTCTTTCTATGCTTTTACAAAGTAACTCTTCTAGTATAAGAGCCTCTTTTTCCCATTTTTAGAACATTTTCTAATTCTTCCTTCTTTATTTAATATTAGCCTGTACCAGTAAGAAATAGAGGTAATGCCCTTTTTAAAGAGGTTTATCCCAGTTTCAATATTCTTCCATTGATCTGGTGTGGATTTATTTTTAATAGAGGAGCAGTAATGTCTAGTTTGAAGATAAGCAAATAAGTTTTTATTGTGAATATTGAATTGTTGTTTGATCTGATCAAAGGTTTTAATTGTTCCCCAATTGGTCTCAAATAGCTGAGCGACGTATTCTAACTTGTCTCTCTTCCATTGAAAGAAAATATTAGAATTTATCCCTTCTATAAAGTCTGCTCTGGGTTACCTATTATTGGAAGAAATTTGGAGAAATTAGGGGAGACATCTAATTATTTGCATACCTTATGCCATGTAATAATTGGATTTTTAAAAACTATAATTTTTTTTATATTATCTGGCAATTTTTTTCACAGTTAAGTGTAATAATGCTTTTAGAGAAAGAGGGGTTATCATATATATTCTCTTCAATGCTTTTAACTGCGAAATAATCCGTCTCCAATATCCAATCTAACACCAGCTTAATCATACACACACCCAATTATATATAAATATAGAATGTATTGAGATCTTAATCTTACCTTTTCACCATAAAAATTCACAGAATCCTTTATGGAGGATTTGGATATCATTATATTTTAAAAATAGCGGAAGATTTTGCATGACATGTAAAAGTTTTGGGAAAGTAACCATTTTATCAGATTTATTTTAGCAGTAAGGTATAGGGGGAGAGTCGCCCATCTCTTGAGATCCCCACAAATGTTATTAACAATTACAGGATAATTAAGTGCATACCAATTTTTTGGTAACCTGGTGATATTAATACCCAAGTACTTAATATAGGATTTTGCTTCTTTAAATATGCTACTAGAGTCTGGTTGTTTATTTAACTAGAGGACCTCTGACTTTTCCGTATTTACTCGATATCCTGAGAAGGAATCAGTTATAAAAAAAATTTGCAAGTAAAGGCATATTATCTTGTTCTTGAATTACTAGTAAACACCAGCAAATCGTCAGCATAGGTTATACTTAATAGCAATATGTGGATAAGCTTACCTTCTATATCTTTTTTTAACTTCATTTATACAGGGTCCATTACTTCTTGTCACAGCCCTATAAGGGGGCTGTGGTCTCTACAGGATGGCATATATAGCTTGATTTAATGTCTTCTGCAGTGATTGCATTGAGAATTGAGAAATATGCTAATGTTGCAAGGCAACAAGTAAGCTGTTTGCTATTTTTTTTAACACAATCATTTTCTTTTTCTGTTTACTTTGATTTAACATATCTTTTTCATACAGGGTTAGAGTCCACGATGTATTACTCCTGTGAATTACTCTTCTTTACCACTAGGAGGAGGCAAAGATTCCCAAACCCAAAGAACCCTATAGAACCCCTCCCAACTCACACATACGTCACTCTTTTCCTCTGCTGGAGGTGGTTGAAGAATGAAGATGTGCATTTGATTCATCAGAGAAAAGGGTTTACAGTCTTTATTGAGGCTCGGTTTCCCCTCAGAGTACAGTGCTTGTAAGAGGGATGTACATGGGTATGGTGTATGATTCTTTTTTCACCTCATGGGTAATTTTTCATAAACCTTCCATAATTGGTTGCAGGGACTTGTCTTTTGGTCTTCTTTGCATACTTTTACAAAATTCTACCATGTTGATGTTTTTGCTTCTTCTGAGGCAGTCTTTAATAGAAAGGTTCTTCAGGCAGTTGTCTCAGTTTGATTTTGTTTGCCTGTATAGTGTGTTTTATATCTGTTCCTAATTGTTTTCAGCAGGACAGAGAGATTAGGTTAAAACCAAGTTTAGACATGGCAGGATCTATTACTTTATAGAAAGTTTATAGAGTTAAATTAAAGTAAGAGGAGACAAAATAAACCATGAAAGTGTATTACAAGTTTTTAAACTCTGATACTGTTTAATATTCCTTCTGCTGGAGGTGGTTGAAGAATGAAGATGTGCATTTGATTAATCAGAGAAAATGGTTTACAGTCTTTATTGAGGCTCGGTTTCCCCTCAGAGTACAGTGCTTGTAAGAGGGATGTACATGGGTATGGTGTATGATTCTTTTTTCACCTCATGGGTAATTTTTCATAAACCTTCCATAATTGGTTGCAGGGACTTGTCTTTTGGTCTTCTTTGCATACTTTTACAAAATTCTACCATGTTGATGTTTTTGCTTCTTCTGAGGCAGTCTTTAATAGAAAGGTTCTTCAGGCAGTTGTCTGTTTGATTTTGTTTGCCTGTATAGTGTGTTTTATATCTGTTCCTAATTGTTTTCAGCAGGGCAGAGAGATTAGGTTAAAACCAAGTTTAGACATGGCAGGATCTATTACTTTATAGAAAGTTTATAGAGTTAAATTAAAGTAAGAGGAGACAAAATAAACCATGAAAGTGTATTACAAGTTTTTAAACTCTGATACTGTTTAATATTCCTTCTAACTTGACTCTTTTTTTGCTAATGAAAGTACATTTTCGAAAATGAATTCTTTTTAATACTGAAATACACCCCCACACACAATGCAATTTTGACCTTTCTATACCTTTAATCATCAGGTACAAAAAAAAAAATGAAGTTTATTCAGGGTACAAAAATATTTTACTTAACAATAAATAATTAAATTGGTGCAATTATCTTTAAGGATAAGCATATGAACGTAAAATCTGCTGAGACGTATAATTCAACATACATAAAACTTTATGTAAAGGAGGTATGTCTCTTCATTGAAAATAGAGAAAATAGTTACTTATATAAGATTGCTAACTTAAACAACAAAAAGGAAAAAAAATAAGATAATAAATATAATACATATCTTACAATGCGCATATTCTAAAACATTGGGTTGGCACTATATGTACAGAGACCACTAGTTAAAGGGGCAGTGTACTGTAAAATTGGTTTCCAATCACTTGTTATAACAGCTGCAGAGTTTAAAATGCATGGGAAATCATTCCTATATGTATATGTTTATATATGAAATAACTTTTCTTTCTAAGGTGGTGATAGTCCACTAAAATCCTTACTTGTGGGAATTCATCTCCTGGCCACCAGGAGGAGGCATAGACACTCCACTCAAAGCTTTAAAACATGTAAAAAGGGGTTCATTAGGCCTTCCACCTCCCCTGCGGATCAGGAATGTTATCCGTCTACAATATTGATAATAGTCTCAGACCAATAATAGATTATCAAGACTTGAATAAATGTACAGTAAAATATAGGTAACCACTACCTCTTATACCAGAACTGATGGAAAGGTTACAGGGAACTAGATTTTTTACCAAGTTAGAGCTAAAAGGAGTCTACAATCTTATTAGATCAGGTGATGAGTGGTTAACTGCTTTCCACACTAGATATGGGATATTTGAGTACACCATTATGCCTTTTGGGCTCTGCAATACCCCTGCAACTTTTCAAAAAAACTTTTTATTAATGATATTTTCTTCATAAATGGAAAGAGTCCACAGCTGCATTCATTACTTTTAGGAATTTATAACCTGGCCACCAGGAGGAGGCAAAGTCACCCCAGCCAAAGGCTCAAATACTACTCCCACTTCCCTCATCCCCCAGTCATTCTTTGACTTTCGTCCCAGGAGGTTGGTAGAGAAGTGTCAGAAGTTTTCGATAGTCTCTTATGGAGGGTAGTACTCTTCAGCATGGGACTGGAGTTTTAAGTAGTCCTGTCAGCCTCTCAGTGAGAGCATTGGTGAAAGTTAGAGTCCGGAGATACAGGGAGAGTCTTTCTGCGAAACCATCCCAACTTATATTAACAGCTCCACAAGCAATCAGCGTTGACGAGTTTCGCTGCCTGCTTTTTTCTCTCAAGTCCATGGCAGAGGCGATGCTTTTTTCGGTCACACTTGAAGGTCCTTGTTCCTGTTCCATGGTGTAGATTCCGGTAAGATTGTTTCATTTTGCTTTCATAATGGATGTATTGTAATTTCAACCGTTTATCCGAGAGGTGCTACAACCTTTCTGGGATAACTTTAACTTATGGTCTCAGTGAAGCTCCTTTTTGTATCTAGGAATCAAGGGTTAATATCTCCTGAGGGGGATTATTGAACAGGGGGGTTTATAATCATGTTTGTTATGTGATTCTGTCTGCTACTGTGTAGTGTTGCTTCGGCTCATGGGTATTCTGGAACATAACGGCCTATGTCTAGTGATACGGTTTACCATATGACCCCATTTCCGTTTTCCTGACCGCGTGGCAACTGAGAAATCCTGGTCTGCTGGTGTCTGGTTCTCTGGAGGCGGCAGTGTCCCAGTTATGGAGGATTCTTGGAGACGGATGTCTCTGATTCAGACTCTACTTCTTGCAAAGAATATGAATTGGCCCGGGTGATACATGCCCATTAGTTATGTTCCGAATGCCCATCAGTTATGTTCCGAATGCCGTTTTAGATTGCTCTGTTCCTAGGGATCGGGGAATCAGGTGCCCACTGAGCCATCCGTCTCTGGGGATTCTATTTCTCACAAGACGAGTTCCCTACCATTAACTCTTACTACGCATGCAGGTAACCCAAACTCTACTTATCCTTTCTAGGGAGTGTGGCCTGTTCCCACCAGAGGTTACGACATGGTTCCGCATGGCTATATCTTTGGCATCTGCATCTCCCGGGAGTGTGCTTACAATATTGTCTGTGTTTCATTAACCGGGGCTTGTCAGGCATGATATCGACTGGTCCAGTTCAGCCTTCCGGGGAGCGACTGCCCCTGAGTCCTCAGGGGGTCAACCTTCGGGGCCAGTGTTCCTTTTTGTCCCGGCGGAGATATGTTGCGCCTTTCGTTATAGACTGGCGCGCCTTCGTGTCCTACTAAGGCACATTTTTGGCGTTGCTGGAGGATCCCACTCTTAATGGGTCTGGGGATTCCCAGTCTTACTCTTCGACTGGCTTGCATACATAGACATAAGGGGATGAAGTAATTTTCTTATAGTCTTTGTTATTTGTGTATCATTTTCCAGTTCTGAGCTTGGAAATCTCGGACCCCTGTTGGGCTTGTCCTGCGGGTCTGTCCATTCTTCCTGACCGATAACCTACGGGTTGCCTTATCTTTTATTTCATCCAGTGAGGATGATTTTTATTTGGTTTAAAGCTCATATGGTGATGTGATGTTTCCTTCGGGAACTTTCCTCTCTGGAATTGATACTAGCGATTTTATTAGCTCTGTTTACAAAAGTCTGTCTGACTGTTCTTTATCCCTCCATCGGGGCAGACTCTGTGTGGCCTTGACAGTGCTGGGGCCCTTGGTTTCAGGCTGGTCCTGACTGGGTACAAATTCTTCCGTCTTTGAGGCCTATTTCAGACACATGGCACCTTTTATGTCCGGTTGGTTGCCTTGTTTTACAAGCTTCAACTAGCATCCTGAGAGGACTTGAGGGTCCGTGATTGCTTAGGGGCATGGGGATTGGTTCAGTCCTCATTCGCCTTTCAATCTAGTGGGCCTGGACTCCGTTGAGATCCACGGCGACATGCTCAGTCATTTCCGAATTTTTCAGGAACTAGAGTGTTCCTTCCCGTTGTGGGTTGGAGGCTTGGAGGATTTATGTCCTTCATACCGCTGTTCTTACGGTTTTGCCTTTCATGGTCTCTTTGGAAGTGTCCTTTTAGGACTTATTCATTTTAAAGGTTCTATTCCGCTTAATTAGGAAGTGAAGTCCGTGAGGCTCTGTCTTCCTTCGGGAGTTAGTCGTCTCCATATCAGGGGCGATAGGAGGTGTTGTCTCTTTTTTCAAGCTTTTTGCTTAGTGGATGTTTTTCTGCCAGGGTTCGGGATGCTTTGCATTCTGATCCCTTGGGTGTGGTCCTCTGGAATGTTAATCTGAAAGGATTATGGAGACTAACCTTTCTTCTACTCTCTTTCGGGTGACTCTGTTCTCGTTTTCATTTCCCTTTGTACTGCCCTTTAGGCTCTAGAGAAATTGCGTGACTTTGTTGCGGCCTAGTACCTTGCTGGGGGGGTGTTGACCTCCGGCTAAGGGTGTTGTCTTCCCTTTGGGCTGGGAATTACGAGTTAGTCCTGTACCCGTTCTCCGGGTTTCCCGGTTCTCATCCCTCTGTGAGGTTCTGATTGCTTCAGATAGGGTATCTTGTATTCCCTGAGGGTGTTGTTCATTCTAGGGCGATTCTGGGTCCCGGGTCTGGATTCAGGACGACCTAGTTTTTTTTTCAGGGACCCTATGTTGCGACATAGGGGCTAGCTCATTGGGCTTCCAAGCAGGTAGGCCAGAGTTCTTATCTGCCTTCAGGTACTGGTTATAAACTTTAAGGCCTGACTTGTCCTTCGGACGGAGTGTGCTCCTCTATGGGGAGTTTTTTTCTCTGTGGGTCAACAGTGGTGTCTGGATGATTTTTCATTCAGTCCGTGTTTTGATCATACTATGGCTTTATGTCTTGTGGACATGTACGCTGTTCTTATCTGTGTCCTTCCCTTTGTAGGGGAGGGATTATCTTCCTTATGAGTTGGGGTTTCCTCTCTCTGGAGGGTCCTTGTCCTGCCCTGTGTGTAGGAGGTTGGATCAGGTGGCTTATTTCTGTAAGGGGCAGCATCTGCTGCTCTGTGGGCTCTGTTCCACCTGTTGGAAATTGGTCTCTATACGTAGAGACTGTCTAAGAGAGTTGTGGCAGGTCTTCCTATGGATCTATTGCCTTTTTGTCAGTTCCAGGTCCTAGGGGGTTCTCCTTGGGAGTGCCTTTTTTTGGAGGAGCGGATTGGGTTGGCACCCAAGCTCTGTTGGGGTGGGTGAGTCCCCCCTTTTTTTCTTCCATTCCCTGGAGGCTTGTGGTTGGGGTCTTCTGTCCCTCTGTCTATCAGACATGTCTGTCGCTTGGGCTGGTCTGGTGTTGGAGCAAGATCTGTTGCTCTGCTATTTCGTCCTCGGAGCATTCGAGGTACAGAAAGCCTTTTTGAGGTTTCTCCTTTCTCCACATTCAAGATTTGTGGAAAAGACCAGCAGCTCTTAGCCTGCGACGTTATCCACTGGTTAGTGAATACTTAGCAATCTGAAGGATCCTATCTTCAGCTGCTTTCTACTTGCCCTGCAAGTATTTAAGTTTCAGAGTCATTTTTAGATGACAGCAGCGTGCAGTGTTTTTGCTTCAGGTGTTGTTCGTCCGACCTATCTGAGCTTGCTGCACGAGGTTTCGTTCTGAATATTTCGGTATTCTGAGATACCTTTTTGCAACTTGGGGACCTTCGTCTTCAGTTGCTTTCTAGAGTGCAGCTGCACTGTGTTAGGGGAAGATCCTCTCTCTGTTTCAGACTCCCGGCCTTATCCCGTGGTTTCTGTATTTCTGGGGTCTGGGCGTTGCCTCCCCTTGTTTCTATGTGGCTGGTTGGGTCTCTGTTAGCCTGACCCGGTTTCTCTGGTTTTTGCTCTGTGCTTTTATTTAGAACTCTTGTGCCCTTTTTAGGGGGGGGGGGTTCTGGAGTTCCTTATGCTAGCTGGAAGCTAGCTCAGCATACTAATGCACTGTAGCAAACCGAGGGTTGCAAGTTCAACCCCCGGCGAGTTCTACTCAGCCTTTCCTCCTTTCGAGGTTGATAAAATGAGCAGCGCCTTGAGTCCCTGAAGGGGGATTAGCCGTCATTTACAAGTACATTGTTTTCTCCGTGCCTTTTCTTCTTTGTGGAAGAATACAGTAGTTTGTTCCCTTTCTTTAGTTAGGGGTGTGTTGTTTGGTGACCAACTCCTGGAGACGGTGTCTCTTGGAGGCTGTTGACTCAGTCGAGTCTAGTTCCTGCGGTCTCTAGCAAGGCTGTGGACTATCCGCGGGTCAGTGTCCTTGGGCCTTTTCCTTTTTTCTTCTTCAAAGTTGTTTTCGGCTTCGAACGAAGTGGGATTTTGTTGTGTAGGGGTTTTCAGGCCAGGTGCCCTCAGAATGGGCCGTCTCTTGTACCCTCCCGTTTTTGCATTCAGTGTACTCTATAGCTTGGGTATTGTTTTCCCAAAAGTAATGAATGCAGCTGTGGACTGTTTCCATTTATGAAGAAAAACTTAAATTGTGCTTACCTGATAATTTGGAAAGAGTCCACAGCTCCCCGCCCGTATTTTTTCTGTGGGGCGTCTGTTATTTTTGTTCTTCTGGCTCCTTTTCACTCTGATGTTTCTTCTACTGTTCCTTGTTCCTCGGCAGAATGGCTGGGGGATGAGGGAAGTGGGAGGAGTATTTGAGCCTTTGGCTGGGGTGTCTTTGCCTCATCCTGGTGGCCAGGTTCTAAATTCCCAAAAGTAATGAATGCAGCTGTGGACTCTTTATCTGAAGAAAGGCAAATTATCAGGTAAGCATAATTTAAGTTTTTCTGTAATAAATAATCTCCAAGAACATGTACGATGGGTTCTGTCCCGTCTCAGTCCTCATCATTTATACGCTAAGCTGGAGAAATCTATTTTTTACTCCAAAGAGATTACTTACCTGGGTTATCATATTACCCCCTTCAGGTTTACAAATGGAAGACAATAAGGTATCCACCATCACTAAATAGCCAATACCTATTACTAAAAAGGATGTACAGAAATTCTTAGGTTTTGGTAACTTCTACCGCAAATTTTTCAAGGGATTTTCAAATATAACAAAATTTCTAACACGTCTTACAGGGAGTAATACAACCTTTAAATGGTCTTTTGAGGCCCAACAATCATTCGATTTATTAAAACAAAGATTCAGCTCAGCACCCATACTTTGTTTCCCTGACTCCTCATTTTGGTATATATTGGAGGTAGATGCACCTGACTAGCTATTGGTGTAGTTTTGTCACAAAGAAAATATTTAAAAGGCCCTATTCATCCAGTAGCATATTATTCAAGAACAATTAACCAGGCTGAATTGAACTACCCAATTAGTGAAAAAAAATTACTAGCAATCAAAACCTCTCTAGAACACTGGAGATATTTATTAGAAGGTACACTCATTTATTCGGACCATAAGAACTTGAAGTACTTCAAAACAGAACACTTTACTCTCGACAACTTATTTGGAGTTTATACTTTTAATGCTTCCATTATATCATTACTTGCAGACCAGGAACAAAGAATGGGAAAGCGGACGCACTCTCTAGAAAAGATCCAAGATTTAACAAAAGCGAAGAACCTCTTACCGTCATACCAATGGAACATTTTTTAGGTTTTACTACTGACATAATCCACTCCATAAAATAAGCTCAGAAGAATGATGATACCATTCCACTATCTATACTGCAGATGCACATTGATTGAATTTTCTAACACCATAAACAGATGTATATACCCCCAACATTACAAAATACTATCCTCAGGCATGTACATGACTCTCTGATGGCAGGACTTCCAGGCATTAAAAAACATTTAATTTGCTGAATAGATCGTTTTGGTGGCCACGAATGCTAAACAGTGTCAAGGAATATATTTAAACCTGTAAAATTTGTAGTCAACCATATGGTCTACATATCGCTCTACCCATATCTGAAAGATATATGCTCCATGCACCAGCATTTTAAAGACAGCATTTGCTTAGACAGCCTAAGGTGCTTGCATCAACTGGTATTGGCTTAATTTACATTATTGCTGGCATGATGCAAGTTCACTGGCTATCTAAGCAGCTGCAATATTTAAAATGCTTGGGCACAGAATATCTAGTTACGCTTCACATGCACATGCAGAGAAAAATGCTTACACTAAAAATTTTACTGGAAGCATTTTTGCCAAGATATATGTATATTGTAAATATATTTCTATTTAAAGATTTAATTTATCTATGTGCATTTCAGTTTTGACTGGAATGTCCCTTTAAGCATTATTTTATAGTCTCTGTGTGTTTTTCTGAAAATAATCACCCCCCTTGAAAATAATCACATGTTGTTGCTTTGCAGCCTGAAAAAAAAGACATACACAGTTTTTGTGTATCCAGTTGTAATTACTCAGTGCAACTTATAATATCCAAGTGAAAGATATAACACCAACATGTCAGGCAAAAATAAAGACAAATTCAAAAACAGAATCACTGAGTTGCAAAAAGGATCCCCCACTTGTGTTAGTATTTTGTTGAGCCACCTTTTGCTGTAATTATAGCCTTTAGTCTATTGGGATATGTCTCTACTAACTTTGCACTGTACAATATTTGCCCAGTCTTCTTTACAGAACTGCTCCAGTTCTGTAACATTTGATGGAGATCGTTTGGGGACTGCAGTCTTCAAGTCATGCCACAGATATTCAATAGGGTTTAAGTCTGGGCTCTGACTATGCCATGCAAGGACATTCACCTTTTTCTTCTTCAACCACTGTGTGGTCATTTTTGCTGTGTGCTTTTGGTCATTATCATATCAGGTAAATTCCCATTGACAACTTCCTGGCAGAGGGCAGCAGATTTACCTCAAGAATTTGATGGTATTTTGCTCCATTCATTATTCCTTCTATCCTGACAAGTGCTCCAATGCCTGCTGCATATCGTTTGGTGTTGAGGCCAAATAATTCCATTTTAGTCTCATCTGACCATAACACTTTTTTCCATGTGGCCTCAGAATCTCCTAGGTTATGGCAACGCTCAGTCGTGACTGCATGGGGCCTTTCTTGAGGAGTGGCTTTTTTTTCTTCAACCCTCCCATACAAGCCACATTTGTGAAGAATTTGTGATATTGTTGTCGCATGCACACAATGACCACTCTCTGTCATAAATTCTTGCAACTGCTTCTGAGTTGCTGTGGGCTTCTTGGTAGCCTCTCTGACCAGTTTTCTTCTGGCTCTTTCATCCAGTTTAGAGCGACGCCCTGATCGAGAGAGGGTCTGTGTTGTACCAAATATCTTCCATTTCTTCATAATAGATTTCACTGTGCTTCTAGGCATTGATAAAGCCTTTGATATTTTATTTTATCCATCTCCTGACTTGTGCCTGTCCACAACATTATCCTGGAGATCTTTTGACAGTGCCTTGCCACCCATAGTTAATTGTTTGCTTCAGTTGCACTGCCAGGGACTGAGATGCTCCAGGAAAGCTCTTTTCATGTTGAGCTAATCAATATGCCCACAGCTGATCACAGTTGAAGGTCAAATGGCTTTGTGTGTACCGTTGAGATGGTGATTAGCTACACTTGATTGAGTTTACAAGTAATGTTAGGAGGGGGTGATCCTTTTTGCAACTCAGTGATTCTGTTTTTGAATTGTCTTTATTTTTGCCTGACATATTGGTGTTATATCTTTCACTTGGATGTTATAAGTTGCACTGAGTAATTACAACTGAATAAGCAAAAACTGTGTCTATCTTTATTTGAGGCTGCAAAGCAACAATATGTGATTATTTTCAAGGGGGTTGATTCTTTTCATTACCCACTGTATATCAATCATCAAGTGGAAACTCACAGTTTCCTAGCTATGAAGAAAGTTTCTTAATTTTTAAGTTGGGCAGAGAACATATTACAGGTGAGAACAACTGGGAATCGGATTATCTCAGTCGCCAATCCTTTAATCCTAGAGAATGGTATCTAAAACTGTAATTTTTCAATCAGATTGTAGATCAATGAGGTCTACCAGAGATAGACATGATGGCTTCACATTTGAACAACAAACTTCCGAAAATTCAGGGATTCACAGATGGAATTTGCAAATGATCTAGCAGCTCCTTGGTCTTTTTGCTTTGCTTACATATTTCCGCCAACTGTTCTGCTGCTGAGAGAGAGAGCTTGGATCAAACAAGAGCTCTCATCCGTAATTATGATTACTCCAGCATGGCCACACAGAACTTGCTTCGCAGATCTGGTACAGATGTCCAGTTATCTTCTGTGGTCTTTTTTACTAAGACACAACCTACTGTCTCAAGGCCCCTTTTATCATCTCGAGTCTCTCAACTTGCAGGCTTGGAGATTGAATGCCTAATTTTAAAACAGAGATGTTTTTCTGCTGTAGTTAACACCTAATTTCAGGCTCATAAGCCTGTTAAAAAAAAAATCTATCACAAGATTTGGAAAGTTTTTCTTTCCTGGCGTGAAAAACAGGGTTTCAGCTGGCATTCGTTCCGCATTCCAAGAATTTTTTTTTCTTTTCAATTTATACAAGAGGGCTTAGATAAAGGTTTATCTGATATCCTATTTAAATTTTCAGATGCCAGTGCTTTATTGTTTTATTCCTGACATTCAGAGCTTTGTTCAAGCTATAGCCAGGATAAGACCGATGTTTAACCCAATTTCTCCTTGGAACCTCAATTTGATTCTTAGACTTTTGCAGGTCTCAGTTTTTTACCTATTTATAGTTTCAGCATCTGTCTCAAAGGTATTGCTTTTTTCAGCAGTATCTTCTCCCAGAAGAGTATCTGAATTTGTCTGCTTCTACTTCTTATCAGACATTATTTTTTCACTAAGATAAAGCAGTTTTAAGGAGACAATTTTACTTTTTACCAAAGGTGGTTTATTCTTATAACATCGATTGGGAGATGGTAGTTCCCTCTCTTTGTCCTAATCCACAAAATTCTGAAGAAACACTCCTACATAATTTAGATAATTATAATTCTACTTTCAAACTCAAAAAGGATTTTTAGACAATCCTGTTTTTTTTTTTCCATTTCTCAGGTTCACTGAAGACCAAAATGCCAGTAATTGCTTTATCTTCTTAGCTAAATTTTTGGATTCACAAGGCTTACTTGGAGGTGAGAAAGTCTCTGACAAGACAAACTACAGCCCATTTTACTAGATCAGTTTCCACTTCCTGGGCTTTCAAAATAAGCCTTCTATTGAAATAATTTGCAAGGCAATAATATAGTAATCCTGATAGACCTTTACTAAATTCTACTGCATTAATGTTTTTGCTTCTTCTGAAGCAGCTTTTGGTAGGAAAGTGCTCCAGCAGTAGTGTCTGGTAATTAGGTGAATTCCTTTAAAAAAAAAAAATTGTCCAGACCAAATTTCTAGTGGACTCCACGGCTTAGGTGTTAGTTACCATGAGTAATGGTTTGTGGACTCTCACCACTTTATGAAAGAAAACAAAATTTATGTTTACCTGATAAATTCATTTAATTAATGGTGGTGAGAGTCCATGAGACCTACCTATTTTTACTAAATTTACTGAACATTTTTCTGGCGGCAGTTCTAGTTTGCACCACATTTTCTATTCTTAGTCCTTTTCTACCTTTCTACCTCTCCTTGCCTATACCTAAGACTAGCATACCAGGCTGATGGGAAGGATTAGGTACTCTTGGAATTTTAGGAATCTTTGCCTCTTCTTAGTGGCCAGGAGTTGAATCCCAGAAAAAATGACTTGTGGACTCTCACCACCATGAAATAAGTTAATGTATCATGTAAGCATACATTTTGGTTTTGTACTGATGCTTACCACTATGTAGTAAAGCCCTTTGTACACTGCTTTGCTGTTCATGAGCAGGACACAAACTGTAAGCCATTCAGGAGTGGCATATGCAGGTAACTACCAATAGCTGGCTAATTTCTTGGTGCAATGATAAACATCAGCAGTCAGTATAGAAGAAAATCAGCACTTATATCAGTAATATTTCTGTAAACCACTGTCTATGCTTTCTTTGAATAGCTTCTTGCTCTTCGGGTCTCAACCAAATAGAACCTGGACCTGCCCAGGAGGGCCATCAATACTTTAACCTCAGAGCTGGAGAAAGATTGATATATATACTTTTTTATGTTGTTTTATTATGGTGGTTACTTATGACTTAAAGTATCTACTAAATTTGCCCAATCAATCATTTTATCTTCTTCATCATCACTGATGTTAAAATAATTACTCTAACATGCTAGTATGTCCCTTTTAAAAAAAACTTGTCCATCTCAAATCACTTGGGAATCTCACTTATGCAGGGAAGAATTACTAAAAGGCCGTACATTTTATTATAGTATAAATACTTCACACCTAGATGCGAATATTTAAAGTACTATACCATATGTTTCTTATTTGTAGAATCACTCCATTTTGAGTTATTTTTAGTTCAGAAATCTATGAGCCTTTTGCAAATACTATGCTGGCATGTATTTTTACAGGACCCCGCAAATTGCTTATTTTTATAATATAGATAATTACACTTAATTATATTTAATTAAGTTATGCTTCCTCTTTGTGCTGTATGTTGTTGATTTAAGTTATAGCAAATTACTCTCCACTCCTACATACCTTGTAAAGTTGACTATGTATCTGTCTTTATTGAATAACTAATATAGGAGTGGCTATGTAGCTATTTTTGTTTCATACAGATGACTGCAAGTGTGTAAAAATATACAAAATAATACATAATAATGATTAAAGTATATTCTAATATCAATAATAGTTTACATTCTTTCATTGACAGTGTGTGAGAGAGATTTTGGGTGTGTCACTCCCTCCCTGTTTCATTTTTATTATGATTTTATTTGAAAAAAGGGCAGTAAACAACTTGAGAGATGTTAATTTAAAATGTTTAGTTATGCATAGTAAAATAGTCATATTGCAGACAAGAAACCCACATGATTTAGATAAATAATGTAATTTTAAACATCGTTCCAATTTACTTATATAATCAAATTGTCTTTGTTCTCTTAGTATCTCTTGTTAAAAAGGAGGGGGAAGCAAGCTCAGGAGCGTGAAAGGGTCTGCAGCACTATAACAGCAGTTTTGCAAGAATGTTATACATTTGCAAAAACACTAGATGGCAGCACTATTGCCATGTAGTTTCCAGACGTGCACGCTACCTACCTAGGTATCTCTTCAATGAAGAACACAATGAGAATGAAGCAAATTTGATAATAGAAGTAAACTGGAAATTCAATATTTGTTATTGTATGCTCTGTCTGAATCATAAAAGAAAAATGTGGGGTTTCATGTCCCTTAAAGGCTAACCTTGCTACACATCTTTCCCTAACTGGCTTCAGCAGATAACTCTAAAACAATGCAGTCTATGCTAAAATAATTACCATAGCTAGCATTGTCTTTTGCAACCCAGGTTGGCTCTTTCAAATAAGACAAATATGTGTAGTTTAACTACTGAAAAACAATTTCATGATGTTACTTTGTTTAAAAAATGTTTATACCCGACTGAAATTGAATTCTGTAGCAAAACAATACACATATCTTGTAATTAGACATGTGCACAGCGGAAAAATTAGTTTTGGTTCGTTTTGGACCGATTCTGATTTTTTCTAATTTCGTTTCGGATCGATTCGAATTTGGATACATTTGAATGTATTCGTTTTGGCTTCATTCGGATTCAAATAAATTCGGATGTATTTGTTTCGGCTTCATTAGGATTCGAATAAATTCGGATGTATTCGTTTCGGATTCGATCTGTAAATTTGGAAGTTCAGTATGTGTTATGTTGATTCAGATGGTTCCAAGTTACTCAAACAGAATTATTTCACTGTTCTATCTCACTAAATCTCACTAAATTTAATTTTTTTTTTCTTCAAACAAGCTTTATTGTTCAGAAAAGCAATTATACATGAAGAAGAAATGTCAGACATGACAGATAATATACATTAGATTCAAGTTCAACAAAGTCCAGAAGCTGTTCGTTGTCAGCAGATCTTCTAGGAACTTGACATTTTAACAAATACATTTTCAATCAAATAGACAATGATATAACAGATAGCATGTTCTTGGTACTTCAAAGTTTTCAATGGATAATAAAGATAATTTATTAGCAAAAGCAAAAAAGAGGAGGTAAATGAAAGGGGGAAAGAAGAAGGAAAGAGAGGCAAAAAAAAAACAAAACAACAACAAAAAAAATCCTCACCCATTCACACAGGCCTTTCATACATCACAGCCTAATCACAAAGTCTCCCTGTGAAACTGTTTTAAAACCGCCCGTTCATAAAGATGAGCCCTTCCACTGGGCTATCATCATTTCATAGGTTGTCATTTGGTTTGTTTTGAGATAATGTAGTCTTTCTAGAGTAAGTAAATCAGCTACAGCAGAACGCCATTCATCCACTGTAGGAACATCGGCTGACTTCCACTTTTTTGGGATCAGTCGTTTTGCTCCTGTGAGCATTAGTAATAGTAGAGATCAGGTGTGTGCAGTTTTAAGTTTAGGAAGGTTTAGGAAAAGTATTGTCTCCAGGACCCCTGGTATCATTATCTGTAAGATGTCCAAGATTTGTTTGATTATTGTTGCCCAAAAGCCCCCCAGCCTCTGGCATGACCACCATATGTGCAGGAGCGTCCCAGACCAGCACAAAGGGCTAGCCGTAGGATACAGGCAATGAAGCCTTGTTGGGGTAAGGTACCATCTGCACTGGAGCTTCAGTTGAATCTCCTGTACAGTAGCCGATATTGAGGAGCGCCTGATCAGCGAAAATGCTTTGAGCCTAAATTTAATTTTTATACTGAATTGTCATTAGTCCATGGACGCTCAAATGTAACGAATAAATCTGAACTAATTTGGATTTATTCGTTACAAATGCATTCGGATTAGTTTAGCTTCGTTGCTAGGGTAATTCGGAAATTCTAATCAATTTGAATCTCCGAATTTGGCGAATTCAACCGAATTTCAATTCGGAACAAAACGAAAATGTCTACTTATAATTCCAAAGGGTTTCATATCCCTTTAAATAGATCTAACCCAAGGACTAAATGCTGTTGGTAGTATGCATTATATGCTATATTAGCTAATATTATTTAAACATATAGAGTTTCCTAATTTTTTAAGACTTTTAAGTACAAATTTATTTTAATAAACAATTAACAACAGCATTTATTGTATAACAGAACTTTGTTTCTATTATCCTCAAACAAGGGATTGTACTGCATATTTAAGGTTCTGGATATGCACAAACATTGAATGAATTAATAAATACATAAATACATTAATTAAAGAACTAAATAAATAAATATATTTCTCTATGAAATTATATATATCTGTCTCACTTGTATCTGATTGAGAATAGAAAAACAACACACATTTTAAATGAAAAAATATTACAGGAAAAGCAGGAAAGTAAATAAACAAATTAAACATTTTATAGGGAATTTAATTTTGAATTCAATTCATCTTCAAAGAGACAGTAAACACCTTGTAATTACAACATTTTTTTCTGCTGTCTTGTAATAAATTGCCATATTAGAGGACTGTGAACAAAAATTTCAACACATAAACCCTGTTTGCTGCAAATGTTTTTAATTGTAAAAGTATTAAAGGGAAAGTCTACTCCAGAATTTGTATTGTTTAAAAAGATAGATACTCCCTTTATTACCCATTCCCCAGTTTTGCATCATCAACACAGTTATATTATATATGCCTAGGGGAGTGGCACCTATGTTACCCTTTGAATTACTTGTGGAAGTGGGATTGAGGATTATTGGAATTATATCAATACACTTTTTACCTCTGTGATTACCTTGTTTCTAAACCTCTGCAGACTGCTCCCTTATTTCAGTTCTTTTGACAAACTTGCATTTTAGCCAATTAGTGACCTCTCATAAGTAACTCCATGGGTGTGAGCACAATGTTATCTATGTCACATGCTCTCTAGCTATGAAAAAAACTGTCAAATGCATTCAGATACAGGCAGCCTTCAAGGGTTTAGAAATTAGCATACGAGTCTACCTAGGTTGAGTTTTCAACTAAGAATACCAAGAGAACAAAGCAAATTTGATGATAAAAGTAAAAAGTTGTTTATAATTACATGCCCTATCTGAATCAAGTTTAATTTTGACTCTTTAAATTAATACATTAAAAAATGGAACATATTTTAAATATTTCCCTTTTTCTTATTTTCTCATGGACCAATTATATTTTCCAAGGAGAGATCCAGGATAACATTTGTAAGTACCTTGCTGAGTTTAGCACCACTTCCATATATTTTTTTTTATTAGTCTGCATAGTTTTCAAGTGATATGATTAAACCCTTATCAAAAAGCACTTAACATTTATTTTATCATTTTATTTTTATTTAATTTTTTGAGAATATTTTCAATTTCACACTGGATCTGAGAGTGGTGCCAAGTACATAAAGTGTGTTGGTTGGGGAATTTACATGGCCACGTTTAAACTTGTGTTTAGTTTAGTTTAGTTTAGTAGTAATTTGATTTTCTGAGTCTTCAAATACAGGTAGACCTCAGTTTAATCCGGGGTTAGGTTCCAGAAGGAATGGTTGTAAATCGAAACCGTTGTAAAATGAAACCCAGTTTATAATGTAAGTCAATGGGAAGTGAGGGAGATAGGTTCCAGGCCCTTCTCAAAATTGTCATAAGTAACACCTAATACATTATTTTTAAAGCTTTGAAATAAAGACTTTAAATGCTTAACAGCATTATAAACCTAATAAAATAATCACACAACACAGAATATATAATTAAACTAAGTTAAATGAACAATAACATTTGCTAAACGGCATGATAAAACTAATAAAATAATCACACAACACAGACTTCACTTGCATTTTTCTGCAAACAGTTCTTTCTATGCATTCCAATCTGGACTGATTTATAGACAGGAAGATCGTGTTCCTTTGAAATCTGCTCGATAGTTAAGGTCTGGTTAAACTGATTAATTTCAGTTTGCTTGGCTTTGCTGCAACACAAGCGGATAGCTCCACCTACTGGCTATTTTAATAAATGCACTGCTTCTCAATGCTTTTCAATAGCAGTCACATGACTGGGAAAAAAGGTTGTTATTCTGAAACTGTGTAAATTTAACCATTGTAAAACGAGGGCCACCTGTACAAACCTTGGATGGAATTGTTGTGGTCTATGAGGGGTAACAGAACATTGCTAAAGGGACAACCAAAAAATTATTTCATGATTCAGATAGAAAATACAACTTTAAACAACTTTCTAATTTATCTAATCTGGTTCATTCTCTTGGTATCATTTGTTGAAGGAGCAGCAATGCACTAATGGTTTCGAACTGAACACATGGGTGAGCCAATGACAATTGGTATATATATATGCAGCCACCAATCCACAGCTAGAACCTAGGTTCTCTGCTGCCCCTGAGCTTGCCAAGATAAACCTTCAGCAAAGGATAACAAGAGAAGGAAGCAAATTAAATAATAGCAGTAAATTGGAAAGTTGTTTAAAATTGTATTCTCTATCTGAATCATGAAAGACAAATTTTGGGCTTCATGTCCCTTTAAATTAATCACCACCCTTTTTAAAACAATAATGTGTAATAACACAATGCAGATATGTTTTAAAACAAAATCTGACAGCTTGACAACGAATATCTGAACATAAATGTGACTTGAACGTAGACTGCTAGAGGCTAAAATTCAGAAAAGGGAACTACCCAGTAGGAAGATAATATAAAGCAAATCACATGGGACACTGACACTTTTGCTGTCTTTTCAAAGAATATAAAAACACAAGTAACTGATATGTATGCTGGGAACTATTGTAACAGTCAGAGATGCTTTTGCGTGACACTGGGCAATTAAAGGCATTAATGTTAAAACCGATTTTTTTATTAGAGAAAAAGCTTGATTTAAAGGGACAGTCAGTCAAAATTAAAATTTCATCATTCAGATAGGGCAAGCAATTTTAACCATTTTTCAATTCACTTTTATCATCAAATTTGCTTTGTTCTCTTGGTATTCTTAGTTGAAAGCTAAACCTAGGTAGGCTCATATGCTAATTTTTAAGCCCTTGAAGACCGCCTCTTATTTCAGGGCATTTAACAGATTTTTACAGCTAGACAGCACTAGTTCATGTGTGACATATAGATAACATTGTGCTCACGCCAATGGAGTTACTTATGAGAGGGCACTGATTGGCTAAAATGCAAGTTTTTCAAAAGAACTGAAATAAGGGGGCAGTTTACAGAGGCTTAGATACAAGGTAACCACAGAGGTAAAAAGTATATTTATATAACCGTGTTGGCTATGCAAAACTGGGGAATGGTTAATAAAGAGAGCTTTTTAAACAATAAAAATTCTGGAGTAGACTATCCCTCTAAGCAAAAGGTTATTGCTGTAAAATTTAATAACCAATTTTTAGGAACCTGTTTTTAAAGGAACAGCCATATTATGTCTTAACTAAATTCTTCTAACCCATATTTTTATTTAAGAAATTGATGCCATTATGCCTTAAAGGGATATTAAACACTAAATAAATTATTGATAGCATGGTGTTTTCAGACCAAATATTAGCCTGAGGATAATATATACCCATATTTTTTTTAAATTACATTCATTTTTTAAATATTGAAAAAAATAAGGGTAACATTTTAATGTCCATAAAATAGTGGGTTCCGCTATATTGTAACTTAGGTTTCTTTTTTTGCTAAGGCCAATTATTGAGAGTTATAAAGGGCTTATTAGAGTGTGCCCAAATCCACACCAGCAGCACTTAAAGGGACATGAAACCCAAATTTTTTCTTTCATGATTTAGAAAGAGCATACAATTATAAACAACTTTCTAATTTACTTCTATTATCTATTTTGCTTCATTTTCTTTATATTCTTTGCTGAAAAGCATATCTAGATATGCTTACTAGCTGCTGATTGGTAGCTGCACATAGATGCCTCCTGTGATTGGTTCACCGTGTGCATAGCTATTTCTTCATTAAAGTATATCTAAAGAATTAAGCAAATTAGGTAATAGAAGTAAATTGGAATGTAGTTTAAAAACATAATTTATGTCCATGAGCTAGTGACGTATGGGATATACATTCCTACCAGGAGGGGCAAAGTTTCCCAAACCTTAAAATGCCTATAAATACACCACTCACCACACCCACAAATCAGTTTAACGAATAGCCAAGCACTAGGGTGATAAGAAAAGAGCGAAAGCATAAAAAAAATAAGGAATTGGAATAATTGTGCTTTATACAAAAAAATCATAACCACCACAAAAAAGGGTGGGCCTCATGGACTCTTGCTAATACGAAAGAAATGAATTTATCAGGTAAGTTCTTACATAAATTATGTTTTCTTTCATGTAATTAGCAAGAGTCCATGAGCTAGTGACGTATGGGATATAAATACCCAAGATGTGGAACTTCCACGCAAGAGTCACTAGAGAGGGAGGGATAAAATAAAGACAGCCAATTCCGCTGAAAAATTAATCCACTACCCAAATAAAAAGTTTCAATTTTAATAATGAAAAAAACTGAAATTATAAGCAGAAGAATCAAACTGAAACAGCTGCCTAAAGTACTATTCTACCAAAAACTGCTTCTAAAGAAGAGAAAACATCAAAATGGTAGAATTAGTAAAAGTATGCAAAGAAGACCAAGTCATTGCTTTGCAAATTTGATCAACAGAAGCTTCATTCTTAAAAAGCCTAGGAAGTAGAAACTGACCTAGTAAAAAGAGCCGTAATCCTCTGAGACGGGGAATAATCCGACTCCAAATAAACATAATGAATCAAAAGCTTAACCAAGATGGCAAAGAAATGGCAGAAGCCTTCTGACCTTCCTAAAACCAAAAAAAGATAACAAATAGACTAGAAGTCTGTCTGAAATCTGAGTAGCTTCAACATAATATTTCAAAACTCTTACCACATCCTAAAGAATGTAAGAATCTTACCAAAGAATTCTTAGGATTAGGACACAAGGAAAAGACAATAATTCCTCCACTAATGTTGTTAGAATTCACAACTTAGGTGAAAATTGAAATGAGGACAGCAAAAAAACACCTTATCCTGATGAAAAATCAGAACAAGGAGATTCACAAGAAAGAATAGATAATTCAAAAACTGTTCTAGCTGAAGAGATGTCCAAAAAGAACAATACTTTCCATGAAAGTAATGAATGTCCAGAGCAAGCATATGCTCAAAATAGAAGAACCTGAAAAACCTTCAGAACCCAATTAAGACTCAAAGGAGGAGAAATTGGCTTAATGACAGGTTTGATACAAATCAAAACCTGAAAAAAGTGATAAATATCAAGAAGTAACACTGCCTTATCCTGATAAAAAAACAGAAAAGGATATTCACAAAAAAAGAGCAGATAACTCAAAAACTCTTCTAGTAGAAGAAATAACCAAAAGGAACAATACTTTTCCAAGAAAGTAATTTAATGTTCAGAAAATGCATAGTTTCAAACGGAGGAGCCTGTAAAGCCCTCAGCACCAAATTGAGACTCCAAAGAGGAGAGATTGAATTAATGACAGGCGTGATATGGACCAAAGCCTGCACAACACAATGAATATCAGGATGATTAGCAATCTTTTCTGTAATAAAAAGAACAGAAAGAGTAGAGATTTGTCCTTAACAAAGAACTGAAGACAAAACCTTATCCAAACCAAACTGAAAAAATAATAAAATTCTATGAATTTTAAAAGAAAAGTAGGTCTTCCAGACTCAATATAAATCTTTCTAGAGACAGTTTTATGAGCCTGAAACATAGTATTAATCAATGAGTCAGAAAAACCTCTATGACTAAAAACCAAGCGTTCAATCTCCATCCCTTCAAATTTAATGATTTGAGATCCTGATGGAAAAAAATGGCCTTGAGAAAGAAAAGGTCTGGTTTAAACGGAGGTGTCCAACGTTGGCAACTGGCCATCCGAATGAGATTCGTATACCAAAACCTGAGAGGCCATGCTGGAACTACCAGCATAACAAACAAATACTCCATAAGAATTTTGGAAGAAGAACTAGAGGCGGAAAGAAATAGGCAAAAAGATAATTCCAAAGAAATGTCAATGCATACACTACTTCCGCCTGAAGATTCCTGGACCTTAATACGCCCCTGGGAAGTTCTTTATTCAGATGAGATGAAAAACATATCTGGGTAAGAGAGACCATTCTCCCGGAGGAAAAGCTGGATTAACAGAGATAATCCGCTTCCCAAATATCTATACCTGGGAAAAAACCCACAGAATTTAGATAGGAGCTGGATTTAGCCCAAGCTAATATCCAAGACACTTCTGTCACAACCTAAGGACTGATAGTCCTACTCTGATGATTGACATACACCATAGTAGTGATATTGTTTGAAAAACATTAAACGTCTCTTCTTCAAAAAGAAACTAACTGAAAAAATTCTTAGAAAACACGGAGTTCTAAAATATCAAATGGTAATCTCGCCTCCTGAGATTTCCAAACCCCTTGTGCTGACAGAGATCCTCAGACAGCCTCCCAACCAAAAAGACTTGCATCTGTAGAGATCATGGTCCAGGTTGAAAGAAACAAAGAGACCTGTAGAACTAAATGATGGTGATCTTAACCATCAAATCAAGAGATAAATATTAGGATTCGAAGATTTAAAATGTGAAATCCTAGAATCCCTGCACCATAATTCAGCATAAAAGACTGGAAAGGTTCTTTCTATTGAAAATGAGCAAAGGGAATTAAATCCAATGCTGTGGCCATAAGACCTAAAACTTCTATGCATATATAGCAACTGAAGGAAATAATAGAGACTAAAGGTACCGACAAACGGAACACAATAAAATTGTCCCTTGTCTGATAGAGACAAAGACAGTGACACAAACTATCTGGAAACCTAAAAAAGGTGACCCTTGTGTGAGGAATCAAGAGCTTTTGAAAAAAAGATCCTCTAACTATGTCCTGAAGAGCAAGTGAATCATATGAGATTCCGCATCCTCAGAAAATAATCTGAATGAAAACAGAAAAATGAAAATATGCATTTATTGTATCTAATGAAAACAAATAATGCTATCACTGACCAAAAAAAGACAGAATAGTTTGAAAAAAACTCCAAAACCCATTTCCTAAAAATGGAACTGGAAGAAATACCCCAGAAGATTCCAGGTCTGAGCAGCGCTTGAACCCCATGGGTGCCCAGCCATGCTTCAACAGTACCCAAAATATATAGGACCCAAACACACTTAAAGAGAGTGTTAGCCTTACTGGAATAAAATCAAAGAAATTTGGACTGAATAGAACCAAATAAATTTCAAAGAAGTCTTAACCTGCCCCTTGCCAGCCAAGCTGGAATACGGCACGTACATCACAATATTAGGGAGCTTATTTTGAACTGAAAAATTTACAATTATAAACATGTTACTTGGGAAAGAATTCAGGAATTCGTTCCTTAATAAGAACAACCAAACTAGTATAAGCTTAAAGTTTTAGTCTTAGAACTCTTAGAAATCTTGAAGCCCAGAGTAACAGTTAAGAATTGAATCCAATTATAAAACAAATAATTGATTATCTTAGAACAAAAGAAATATGGATTTTTTTTTTATAAAAAACCCACAAAATTCTTCTAGCTAAAATAGCTAAAGACAAAGATTAACCCTCATTTGCGAAAATATTCAATAAAATGAAGACACAAATGAAATTATTAGCATGATAGTCCAGTTAAAGGAACAGTCAATACAGTGGATTGCATAATCAATAAATGCAAAACAACAAGACAAATGCAACAGCACCTAGTCTAGTAAATGTTGTCCCTTAAGAATGCTAAAATAAATCATAATCTGATACTTGATCTTAAAGTAAACAGAACAAAAATGAAGCAATTGCAACATCTAAATAAATCACAGGACCAAGAAAAGTACCTGAAACTAAATAATTTTCCATAAATAAGATACAACCATCTAAAGGAAAATAAATACTATTTTGCTATAGAAACAATAGCATAATTAGTAGGAGTAGAGATAGCCCCAATAAATTGAAGAACCCTCCAAATTGAATTGAACTGCTGGCAAAGAATATAGTTTAAAACCTTTGAAGAAGGAATAAAAGAAAATTCTCAGCCTATTCCATTCCCTAGTATAAGGAACTGGAAAGAAAACTTCTGAAAACACATAAGAATAAAATAGGCAGAAATAGTGTCAGCTAGTCTTAAAGAACTAGTTAAAATAATCAACACCTCTTCAACAAAGAACAAATGTACTTTAATAAAAAAATAATAAAAAAGTAGATTTGTTAGTGTCAATATCTGATGAAGAAAATTCTGAAAGAGAAAAAAACATCATCAGAGAAGGATAAATCAGTATGTTGTTGGTCATTTGAAACTTCAATAATTAAAAAAGAAGTGAAAAAGACCTAAACATTTTTATTAGAAGGCACGAAGTCAGACAAAGCCTTTAAAATAGAATCAGAAAAATATTTCTTATAAATCTTCTAAATATTTCTTGTACATAAGATGTAAGAATGGCAATAAAGCATAAATACTAATGGATTCTGCATGTAAAAGTATATCATAATAACTTATTACAAACCATAGCTAAAGATAAACATTTATAACATTTAAAATAAATGAACTTAGCTTTGGTAGAACTGAACTCAGTTAAGCATTTTTCCAGAAGTAGCTTTTGATCCAGGGTCAATCTGAGACATCTTGCAATATGTAATAGAAAAAACAACATATAAAGCAAAATTGATCAAATTCCTTAAATGACAATTTCAGGAATGGGAAAAAAATGCCAATGAACAAGCTTCTAGCAACCAGAAGCAATAAACAATGAGACTTAAATAATGTGGAGACAAAAATGACGCCCATATTTTGTAGCGCCAAAAAAGACGCCCACACTATTTGGCGCCTAAATGCTTTGGCGCCAAAAATGACGCCACATCCGGTAACGCCGACATCTTTGGTGCAAAAAAAGTCAAAAAAATGACACACATACAAACAACTTCCGGTGACGCCGGAAATGACTAAGAAATTTTTTGCGCCAAAAAAGTCTGCGCCAAGAATGACGCAATAAAATGAAGCATTTTCAGCCCCCGTGAGCCTAACAGCCCACAGGAAAACAAGTCAAATTTTAAAGGTAAGAAAAATTTAATATTCAAATGCATTATCCCAAATAATGAAACTGACTGTCTGAAATAAGGAATACAGGTGGCCCTCGTTTTACAACGGTTCAATTTACAACGTTTCAGAATAACAACCTTTTTTTCCAGTCATGTGACTGCTATTGAAAAGCATTGAGAAGCAGTGCATTTATTAAAATAGCCAGTAGGTGGAGCTGTTCGCTTGTGTTGCAGGAAAGCCAAGCAAGCTGAAATTAATCAGTTTAATCTATTGAGCAGATTTCAAAGGAACAAAATCTTCCTGTCTATAAATCAGTCCAGATTGGAATGCATAGAAAGAACTATTTGCAGAAAAATGCAAGTGAAGTCTGTGTTGTGTGATTATTTTATTAGGTTTATAATGCTGTTTAGCAAATGTTTTTGTTCATTTAACTTAGTTTAATTATATATTCTGTGTTGTGTGATTTTTTTTATTAGGTTTATAATGCTGTTTAGCATTTAAAGTCTTCATTTCAAAGCTTTAAAAATAATGTATTAGGTGTTACTTGTGACAATTTTGAGAGGGGCCTGGAACCTATCTCCCTCACTTCCCATTGACTTACATTATAAACTGGGTTTCAATTTACAATGGTTTCGATTTACAACCATTCCTTCTGGAACCTAACTCCGGCGTAAACTGAGGGCTACCTGTATTGAACATCTTGAATCAAGGCAAATAAATGTTTAAACACATATATTTAGAACTTTATATAAAAGTGCCCAACCATAGCTTAGAGTGTCACAGAAAATAAGACTTACTTACCCCAGGACACTCATCTACATGTAGTAGAAAGCCAAACCAGTACTGAAACGAGAATCAGTAGAGGTAATGGTATATATAAGAGTATATCGTCGATCTGAAAAGGGAGGTAAGAGATGAATCTCTACGACCGATAACAGAGAACCTATGAAATAGACCCCGTAGAAGGAGATCATTGAATTCAAATAGGCAATACTCTCTTCACATCCCTCTGACATTCACTGCACGCTGAGAGGAAAACCGGGCTCCAGCCTGCTGTGGAGCGCATATCAACGTAGAATCTAGCACAAACTTACTTCACCACCTCCACGGGAGGCAAAGTTTGTAAAACTGATTTGTGGGTGTGGTGAGGGGTGTATTTATAGGCATTTTGAGGTTTGGGAAACTTTGCCCCTCCTGGTAGGAATGTATATCCCATACGTCACTAGCTCATGGACTCTTGCTAATTACATGAAAGAAATGATATTCTCTACCTTAATCATAAAAGAAAATAGTGTCCCTTTAAAAGATTAAAATTACCTTTATTTCATTACAGCAGGGTTGTATATGACCCTGTTATAATTAGAGTTAGGGTTGCCACCTCGGCCATGTTTTCTTGCACACTTATGAGTTACACATGCTGCAGGGTGTGCAGAGGGGAACATGAATTGCACCCTTGGACAGCACAAAAATAGTGATTCTGGACAACACTATTCATGTTCCTTCCTGCTTACCCTGCAGCATGTGTAACTCATAAGTGTCCAGGAAAACATGGCTGAGGTGGCTACCCTATTGGGAGTTGCTGTGCTTGTTATTGGATTCGTTCAACATATTTGTTACTAGAGTGTGCAACCAATCACTGTATGGATTACAGCTGTGTCTGCACTTCCACTTTAACAGGTATTTAGGAAGTCGATAATATTCAGAACTAAATTACAGGAAAAGGGAACAAAATAAATGGTGAATGGTATTACAAATTTGTTTTACAAGATACAAATTTAAGTGCAAAAAGAAAATGCTCTAATATTTTAGAGCATATTATTACAGGTACAAATGCTCAAATCCAGATTTTTTCTGAAACCCAGAATTTTTGTATTAACATTTTTTTTTAAAGTAACTAATTAAACATTTCAAACCCCCCCCCCCCATAAGTCTAATGTTATCTGCCTGTGTCTTTGTTTTCTGTTATAAAATGCAAACAATACTTAAAATGACAACTCTTACCTTTTTGATTACAGTACTGTACTATCTTTCTAATGGTACCAAATATACAGAAGTATTAACAATTATATAAAACTACCTTTAGGTTATATGTATAAGGACGTAAATATTGCCTAAATGACATAAGATATTGTTGTTTACACTTTATCTGGATTGGCCTACCAGGATACTAGGAGATTTCCCGGTGGGCTGCCGCAGCTAGAGCTGGAAAGCTACTATTTAAAGTGGTTATTAATAGATGCAACTGGGTTGTAGGGTGCCTATATATCAACAATCTGGTACTTTTGTTTAATAGAGACTAATATCATTTAAAGGGATATTCCAAGATTAAAGGTGTGAATCAAGAGCCCGGAATATGACCTCTAGCTTTGTACAGAGGCCTCTTAGCCGGCCAGAGAGAAGAGAATAATTGAGTAGTGTGATGTACAAAGCGCCTAAGAAGGCTGAGGTGACTGAGGTTATGTGAACTAAATGTAGTGGTCCTTAAAACCAATAAGGTATAGAATAGATTTAATACAATAAAAATGCAATAAAAACAATAAACAATCAATTAGACAGTCATAAGATACAGTTAAAACATGTCAGCAAAAAAGAAATAAGAAAAACTATCTCTTATGGATCCATAATATAAAAACAGACATAAGTAAGCAAATGTATGCGATGAGAGGTGAGTGCCTAGGATCAAATAGTTTCCAAATGAAAAGTCAATATTGTTATCCAAGATGGGGGGAGTGTCCATGTATTAGCAAAAATGCTTCTAATAAAAGCTATAGCTGTTGCAAAAGCGTATTTAAGTATGCACCGTGCACCAGCATTTTAAATACAACACTTGCTCAGAGAGCCTAAGATGCTTGTATCATCTAGTAATGACTCAATTTGTTCATTGCTGACTTGATACACGCCCCACTGGGACTCTAAACAGCTGCATTATTTAAAATGCTGGTGCACTGAGAAAATCTAGCTATGCCTCACATGCACGTGCAGAGAAAAAATACTTACACTAAAACAGTGATAACTTTTACTAGAAGCATTTTTGCCAATACATTTATATTGTAAATATGTTTCTATTCAAAGATGTAATGCATCTATGTGCATTTAAGTTTTGACTAGAATGTCCCTTTAACCCCTTAATGACAGAGGACTTACCAGGTACGTCATAGAAAAACATTCCCTTAATGACAATTGACGTACCTGGTACGTCCTCTGTTGTTAGAAGCGCTGGAAGCGATCATGATCGCTTCCAGCTGCTTACAAGGGATTGTAGTGATGCCTCAATATTGAGGCATCACTGCAATCCCTTATTTTACCCACCGATGCAGAGTGGCGGGGGTCGGGTGCGCGCACGCAAAATATACCGGAACAAAATGGAAAAAAAAAATATATACTCAATGCAGATGCATGGGGATCTTCTTGTTTAGTAAGTGATCTGGGAGGGGAGGGATGTAGATGTTTTAAGGGGGGCCAGCTACACTACAGAAAACACATTTTTAATCTAAAAAAGTTAAAAAAAAAACTATTTTTGGGGGCAAATTGGGTACTGGCAGACAGCTGCCAGTACCCAAGATGGCGGCAAATAGGTAGAGGGGGGGTTAGAGAGATGTATGGGGGGATCAGGGAGGTTGTGGGGTAAGGGGGGATGCAGACTGCAGACAGTATGAAGAAAAAAAATTAAAAAAAATAATAAATGATTTTTATTTCAGTACTGGCAGACTTTCTGCCAGTACTTAAGATGGCGGTGACAATTGTGAGGTGGGGGAGGGAAGAGTGCTGTTTGAGGGAGGTCAGGGGGTAGTATGTGTCAGGTGGGAGGCTGATCTCTACACTAAAGATAAATATTAACCCTACAAGCTACCTAATTAACCCCTTAACTGCTGGGCATATTACAAGTGTGGTGCGCAGCAGCATTTAACGGCCTTATTATTACCAAAAAGCAACGCCAAAGCCATATATGTCTGCTATTTCTGAACAAAGGGGATCCCAGAGAAGCATTTACAACCATTTATGCCATAATTGTAAATAAATTCAGCGAGAATCCTAAAGTTTGTGAAAAAGTCAACAATTTTTTTTATTTGATCGCATTTGGCGGTGAAATGGTGGCATGAAATATACTAAAATGGGCCTAGATCAATACTTTGGAATGTCTTCTAAATAAAAATATATACTTGTCAAGGGATATTCAGGGATTCCTGAAAGATATCAATGTTCCAATGTAACTAGCGCTAATTTTGAAAAAAAGGGGTTTGGAAATAGCAAAGTGCTACTTGTATTTTTTGCCCTATAACTTGCAAAAAAAAAAAGAACATGTAAACATTGGGTATTTCTAAACTCAGGACAAAATTTAGAAACTAGTTAGAATGGGTGTTTTTTGGTGGTTGTAGATATGTAACAGATTTTGGGGGTCAAAGTTAGAAAAAGTGTGTTTTTTCCATTTTTTCCTCATATTTTGTATTTTTTTTTATAGTAAATTATAAGATATGATGAAAATAATGGTATCTTTAGAAAGTCCATTTAATGGTGAGAAAAACAGTATATAATATGTGTGGGTACAGTAAATGAGTAAGAGGAAAATTACAGCTAAACACAAACACTGCAGAAATTTAAAAATAGCCATTGTCATTAAGGGTAAGAAAATTTAAAAATGGTCCAGTCATTAAGGGGTTAATTCTGGAATTTTTTGGGGGGAAGGAGTATTCCAGTAATCCCCTTTGAGAAAAGTAGATTGGAGAAAGGGTTTCATACTTGCACTTTTGTTTACAAATGTCTATGTGTTAAACCCTGTAAATGGGGTTAAACACATAATTAAAGTCCGCTCCAGAGCAGAAATGTACTACTGGGAGCTAGGTGCACAAATCTGGTGAGCCAGTGACAAAAGGGACATATGTGAAGCCACTGGTCTTCAGCTGGCTCCCAATAGTACATTGCTATTTATACCAAAAGAATGACGTAAAATTCCAATGCTGACTTGTCAGCACATATGCAGCAACTCTCCTTCGAATGCCTGCAGTGTAACCTAGGTTCCATAATGTTAGCACCCATGATTAGAAGGAAGTGCATGAAAATGTATATAGTTGTTGGTGTCCCTTTTAATGTGTTTACAAAGACTTGTTATACCAGCTGCAGAGTATAAAATGTATGAGAAATTGCTTATTTGGGTTGTTTTGTATATGAAATTGCGTTTTTTTCTTTGAAACCACAACCCATTAAAATGGACTGAGCTTGGAGGGAAAATATATTTCTTTATTTTATCACTTTCTGTACATTCACATGCTTGTTTATATTATCTATCTGTATACCAATACTTAGAACAATTGAAAATTAAGATGTTATTGCTTATCTCTCCTACCTGGGAGTGCAATTCTTCTGCTGGCTATGTTTACACGCTTTTATTTAGCCTATAATTATAAGTATAGCAACTTTAAGTATAGGTATGGATACCATAGACAAAATCAGCTATTTCAAATGCCAATATAAATATTAGGTAGCCATTTGTAAACAATTTAATACACTCTACCAGCTAAAATGGACCATTGGGAACAAATTAAGGGGGGAGGGGGATTAGGGTGCACTGCCCCTTTCAATCTGGCCCATGGCAGTAGACATTTTTAGGAAATATATTATTTGTGTGTTTAATATCCATAAATTAATATGCAACCCTTAAAGGGAAACACACATTGTTTTCTTTCATAATTCAGATAGAGCATGCAATTTTAAACAACTTTCTAATTTCCTTCTATTATCTACTTTGTTTTGTTCTCTTGGTATCCTTTCTTTTAAAGCATATATAGGTATGCTCAGAGCTTCGCACCCATGTGCATTATTTCTTCAACAAAAGACACCAAGATAATGAAGCAAATTAGAAAATAGTAGTACATTGAAAAGTTGTTTAAAATTGAGTGGTGCTGGACTTTTTGTTTCAATGTTTCTATTTGAGGGTTAAAGGGACACTGAACTGAATTTTTTTCTTTTGTGATTCAGATAGAGCATGAGATTTCAAGAAACTTTCTAATTTACTCCAATTATCAAATTTCTTCATTCTCTTGGTATCTTTATTTGAAATGCAAGAATGTAAGTTTAAATGCGGCCCATTTTTGGTGAACAACCTAGGTTGTTCTTGCTGATTGGTGGATAAATTCATCCACCAATAAAAAAGTGCTGTCCAGAGTACTTAACCAACAAAAAAAAGCTTAGATGCCTTCCTTTTCAAATAAAGATAACAAGAGAACGAAGAAAATTGATAATAGGAGTAAATTCGAAAGTTGCTTAAAATTACATGCTCTATCTGAATCACAAATGAAAAAAATTGGGTTCAGTGTCCCTTTAACAGAACCCTGTGAGTTATGTGCAAGACTGTAAAAGTTAGTGCTGTTCCTTTAACTACTATTTTCAGTTCGATGAGGCGACCTCTAGTTCAGGAGGAGCGGGTCGGAATATGACATAGGAGATCCGGAAGAAATCGGCTTCACGGACCTCTACCTATCAATCGTGAGTTGTGGGTCCTTTAATTATCTCTCCCTATGTTGTGCTTCTCTACAGACCATTGAAGTATTATAGGATTTATTACCTGATGTGTATGTCATACACAGTTCCTCCGTGAGCGCCTCGGGACACTTTTGTTCTTTTTTCTCTTGACTACTATTCAGTTCACCTCACTGATATTTGTAATCCAAAAAGTTTCTTAAAATGTCATGCTCTATCTAAACCATGAAAGTTTAATTTTTACTTTTTTTGATTCTTATGTCAAGTTTGTTAGATATAGAAGTAAGGAATAGCTTGGGAATTACTTTGGGGGAAAAGTACATAAAAATAAACACATTTGAGCAGTTTTTCTTAATTCTGTGCATAGAAAATTCACTAAATGATATTTTTATCTAGTGACTCACATGTGTTAAGCGTGTATGATCACACACCCAACGCTGGGGTTTGTCATTAAGCAAAATATGCAGTTTTCTATAGACACCTTGAATCACACAGGAATCCTATCTGGTTATTCAGGTGATGTAATCTTAGAATTATTAACATTTTTTTCTTAAAAAGAAACTTATGTCCCTACACATTTGGTTGGCAAATAAAACTAGTCAGAATATGCATGTAATATGCTCTTAAAGTAACTTTAAAGGGACAGGAAACTCAAAAAATTTATTTTGTGATTTGAATAGAACATACAATCTTATTTAACTTTACAATTTACTTCTATTCTGAAATTTGCTTCATTCTCTTGTTATCCTTTGCTGAAGGAACATTGGCTGCTCAATAAACAAACCTAGTTAGCCAATCACAAGAGATAAATGTGTGCAGACACCAATCAGCCTATTGTACGATATGTGCATGTTCTTTTTCAACACGGGATACTAAGAACAAAGCACATTTTAAAATAGAAGTGAATTTAAAAGTGTCTTCAAATGACCTGCTCTATCTGAATCATGCAAGTTTAATTTGTACTTTCCTATCCCTTTAAGGTCAATATTTGTCTTTGGTATATGCAAAATATGATCATTTTAAAATTATATCAGAATACTTTTCTTATTGAACAACTAATTTTTGTTAAACTTCTGGCATGTGCTGGTCCATCAACAGATTGCCAGCCAGTGAATAGTAGGTCTCTAAGGATGAGTTGTGCACAAACATTTATTTCCTTTTAGTTTTAATATTATTTTAAATAGCTTCAACTTAAAGGGACAGTAAAGTCAAAACTACACTTAAATGGACTGGATAGATCACATTTTAAACAACTTTCCAATGTACTTCTGCTATCAGTTTTGCTTAGCTCTCTTGGCACCCTTTAATAAAAATTAATCCTAAGTGAGCTCAGGAGCGAGCATGTGGCTCTAGCTATCTGGCAGCAGTGCTTGCAACAATGTTTATAGCAATGTTATACATAAATATAAACACTGCTCTTATAGCAAATTTGATAATAGAAGTAAATTTAAAACAAAAAAAAAATCACATGAAAGTTTAATTTTGACTTTACCGTCCCTTTAACCTTTGCTCATGCAAGAAAAAAATGTTTAACACTTGTTCTTTTGTATTATATATATATATATATATATTCCCCCAAATACCCCTTTAAATTAGGCTGACCATATTGCTGCTTTATAAAGGGACACATATGAAAAATACATATGTCAGCGCTGTTTAAAGAAATGGTTTGGAATAATGTTCCATTATGAGAACCCTGACTTATGTATTTTTCATATGTGTCCCTTTTTAAAGCGGCAATATGGTCAGCCTACTTTAAATGGACATTAAACACTTTTAGAGATGGTAATAAAAAAATTATAAATTGCATATATAAGACGTCTGCAATATTCTTTCATTATTTATTCAGTCCCCTTTTGCTGCAATTCCATTCTGAAATTGTGAACTTTTCAGTTCCTGATAGAAATGGAAGTGCAGAACACTGTTATATTCCACACAGCCATTGGCTGCACACTCTAGTGACCTATTTATAACTGTCCCTAATTGGTCACAGCAGAGAAGGTAACAAATTACAACATAGCATTGTTTTAAAACTTTACACTCATTTTGTCAATATTTAAACAACTAATGAAATTTTAGAAAATGCATCCACATGTTGTTCTCGGACTAATCTTTCCTTTGAATGCATCATTCTATCTAGCATTTATGTAATGTCTAATGTCCCTTTAAATACAGATTTCTAGGCAAACAAGAAGAGGAAATGAGCTGTAATTTCTAGCCATGGCTGCCGGTGATAGAAACCTGGGCACACAGCTTTAAAAGTACAATAAATACTCTGCTTTCTATATTTTTGGGAATTACAAATTAAACTGTATTCTGTCTTCAGTAGCACAAGATGCCATTGACAAAGTTGTAGTTATAATAAAGCAGTTTCTATTAGAAAAAAACTGTCACAGTAACAATGGCCGAAATTCCAATCTTACAGCTTTAACCATCTGTTAATCATTTTACTGCTCAGCTAAATTTGTAGATAATTTACTCCAGTTTTCCAATCTCTTCAGTACATAATTAATTGATGTCATTAGCATTTTTTTGTAGACATAACTACATTTCACAGATATCATTCTTTAGTCACAAAAAGGTCAGTAAAAGAATTACATTTTGTGAAGCATTTTTATGCAAAGTGTTCAAAAGCAATCCTCAAACCAATAGCAAAGTGACACATTACTAGGCTGACCATATTGCCGCTTTAAGAAGGGACATATATGAAAAATACATACTGTATGTCAGGGTTCTTATACAAAACATTTCTTTAAACAGCCCTGAAAACAGCCCTTAAGTATATTTTTCATATGTGTTCCTTTTTAAAGGGGCAATATGGTCACCTCTGGGGGGCTAGGACATTAAATCAAGACAATAATTAAATATGTTTGTTCAAATATTAAAGGGACACTGAACCCAATTTTTTTCTTTTGTGATTCAGATAGAGCATGGAATTTTAAGCAACTTTATAATTTACTCCTATTATCAATGTTTCTTCATTCTCTTGCTATCTTTATTTGAAAAAAAAGGCATCTAAGCTTTTTTCTTGGTTCAGGACTCTGGACAGCAGTTTTTGATTGGTGGATGAATTTATCCACCAATCAGCAAGGACAACCTAGGTTGTTCACCAAAAATGGGCCGGCATCTAAACTTACATTCTTGCATTTCAAATAAAGATATCAAGAGAATAAAGAAAATTTGATAATAGGAGTAAATTAGAAAGTTGCTTAAAATGTCATGCTCTATCTGAATCACGAAAGAAAAATTTTGGGTTGCAGTGTCCCTTTAACTGACCATACACAGAAATCGTTCTCAGGTGGCTTTGCATGTTTTCAAGACATTAATTGGGATATATTAAAAACATAATTTATGCTTACCTGATAAATTTATTTCTCTTGTAGTGTATCCAGTCCACGGATCATCCATTACTTGTGGGATATTCTCCTTCCCAACAGGAAGTTGCAAGAGGATCACCCACAGCAGAGCTGCTATATAGCTCCTCCCCTCACTGCCATATCCAGTAATTCGACCGAAACAAGACGAGAAAGGAGAAACCATAGGGTGCAGTGGTGACTGTAGTTTAATTAAAATTTAGACCTGCCTTAAAAGGACAGGGCGGGCCGTGGACTGGATACACTACAAGAGAAATAAATTTATCAGGTAAGCATAAATTATGTTTTCTCTTGTTAAGTGTATCCAGTCCACGGATCATCCATTACTTGTGGGATACCAATACCAAAGCTAAAGTACACGGATGATGGGAGGGACAAGGCAGGAACTCAAACGGAAGGAACCACTGCCTGTAGAACCTTTCTCCCAAAAACAGCCTCCGAAGAAGCAAAAGTGTCAAATTTGTAAAATTTTGAAAAGGTGTGAAGCGAAGACCAAGTCGCAGCCTTGCAAATCTGTTCAACAGAGGCCTCATTTTTAAAGGCCCAGGTGGAAGCCACAGCTCTAGTAGAATGAGCTGTAATCCTTTCAGGGGGCTGCTGTCCAGCAATCTCATAGGCTAAGCGTATTATGCTCCGAAGCCAAAAGGAGAGAGAGGTTGCCGAAGCTTTTTGACCTCTCCTCTGTCCAGAGTAAACGACAAACAGGGCAGATGTTTGACGAAAATCTTTAGTAGCCTGTAAGTAAAACTTCAAGGCACGGACTACGTCCAGATTATGCAAAAGACGTTCCTTCTTTGAAGAAGGATTAGGACACAATGATGGAACAACAATCTCTTGATTGATATTCCTGTTAGAAACCACCTTAGGTAAAAACCCAGGTTTGGTACGCAGAATTACCTTGTCTGAATGAAAAATCAGATAAGGAGAATCACAATGTAAGGCAGATAACTCAGAGACTCTTCGAGCCGAGGAAATAGCCATCAAAAACAGAACTTTCCAAGATAAAAGTTTAATATCAATGGAATGAAGGGGTTCAAACGGAACTCCCTGAAGAACTTTAAGAACCAAGTTTAAGCTCCACGGGGGAGCAACAGTTTTAAACACAGGCTTAATCCTAACCAAAGCCTGACAAAATGCTTGGACGTCTGGAACTTCTGCCAGACGCTTGTGCAAAAGAATAGACAGAGCAGAGATCTGTCCTTTTAAAGAACTAGCTGATAAGCCTTTGTCCAAACCCTCTTGGAGAAAGGACAATATCCTAGGAATCCTAACCTTACTCCATGAGTAACTCTTGGATTCACACCAATAAAGATATTTACACCATATCTTATGGTAGATTTTCCTGGTGACAGGTGGAAACACATAGGCCAGGTTGAAGAACCAAGGAGCTGCTAGAGCATCTATCAGCGTTGCTCCCGGGTCCCTGGACCTGGATCCGTAACAAGGAAGCTTGGCGTTCTGGCGAGACGCCATGAGATCCAGTTCTGGTTTGCCCCAACGATGGACCAGTTGAGCAAACACCTCTGGATGGAGTTCCCACTCCCCCGGATGAAAAGTCTGACGACTTAGAAAATCCGCCTCCCAGTTCTCTACGCCTGGGATGTGGATCGCTGACAGGTGGCAAGAGTGAGACTCTGCCCAGCGAATTATCTTTGAGACTTCTAATATCGCTAGGGAACTCCTGGTTCCCCCTTGATGGTTGATGTAAGCCACAGTCGTGATGTTGTTCGACTGAAATCTGATGAACCTCAGTGTTGCTAACTGAGGCCAAGCTAGAAGAGCCTTGAATATTGCTCTTAACTCCAGAATATTTATTGGGAGGAGTTTCTCCTCCTGAGTCCACGATCCCTGAGCCTTCAAGGAGTTCCAGACTGCGCCCCAACCTAGAAGGCTGGCATCTGTTGTTACAATCATCCAATCTGGTCTGCGAAAGGTCATACCCTTGGACAGATGGACCAGAGAAAGCCACCAGAGAAGAGAATCTCTGGTCTCCTGATCCAGATTTAGTAGAGGGGACAAATCTGAGTAATCCCCATTCCACTGACTTAGCATGCATAATTGCAGTGGTCTGAGATGCAGGCGCGCAAATGGCACTATGTCCATTGCCGCTACCATTAAGCCGATTACTTCCATGCACTGAGCCACTGACGGGCGTGGAATGGAATGAAGGACACGGCAAGCATTTAGAAGTTTTGATAACCTGGACTCCGTCAGGTAAATTTTCATCTCTACAGAATCTATAAGAGTCCCTAGGAAGGAGACTCTTGTGAGTGGTGATAGAGAACTCTTTTCCATGTTCACTTTCCACCCATGCAACCTCAGAAATGCCAGAACTATCTCTGTATGAGACTTGGCAATTTGAAAGCTTGACGCCTGTATCAGGATGTCGTCTAGATACGGAGCCACCGCTATGCCTCGCGGTCTTAGAACCGCCAGAAGTGAGCCCAGAACCTTTGTAAAAATTCTCGGGGCAGTGGCCAACCTGAAGGGAAGAGATACAAATTGGTAATGCCTGTCTAGAAAGGCAAACCTTAGGAACCGATGATGATCTTTGTGAATCGGTATGTGAAGGTAGGCATCCTTTAAGTCCACTGTGGTCATGTACTGACCCTCTTGGATCATGGGTAGGATGGTCTGAATAGTTTCCATTTTAAATGATGGAACTCTGAGGAATTTGTTTAAGATCTTTAGATCCAAGATTGGTCTGAAGGTTCCCTCTTTCTTGGGAACCACAAACAGATTTGAATAAAATCCCTGTCCTTGTTCCGTACGCGGAACTGGATGGATCACTCCCATTACTAGGAGGTCTTGCACACAGCTTAGGAATGCCTCTTTCTTTATCTGCTTTGCTGATAACCTTGAAAGATGAAATCTCCCTTGTGGAGGAGAAGCTTTGAAGTCCAGAAGATATCCCTGAGATGATCTCCAACGCCCAGGGATCCTGAACATCTCTTGCCCACACCTGGGCGAAGAGAGAAAGTCTGCCCCCCACTAGATCCGTTTCCGGATAGGGGGCCGTTCCTTCATGCTGTCTTGGGGGCAGCAGCAGGGTTTCTGGCCTGCTTGCCCTTGTTCCAGGACTGGTTAGGTTTCCAGGCCTGTCTGGAATGAGCAACAGTTCCCTCTTGTTTTGAAGCGGAGGAAGTTGATGCTGCTCCTGCCTTGAAATTTCGAAAGGCACGAAAATTAGACTGTTTGGCCTTTGATTTGGCCCTGTCCTCAGGAAGGGTATGACCCTTGCTTCCAGTAATGTCAGCAATAATTTCCTTCAAGCCAGGCCCGAATAAGATCTGCCCCTTGAAAGGAATGTTGAGTAATTTAGACTTTGAAGTCACGTCAGCTGACCAGGATTTAAGCCATAGCGCCCTACGCGCCTGGATGGCGAATCCGGAATTCTTAGCCGTTAGTTTAGTCAAATGAACAATGGCATCAGAAACAAATGAGTTAGCTAGCTTAAGCGTTCTAAGCTTGTCAATAATTTCATTCAATGGAGCTGTCTGTATGGCATCTTCCAGGGCCTCAAACCAGAATGCTGCAGCAGCAGTGACAGGCGCAATGCATGCAAGGGGCTGTAAAATAAAACCTTGTTGAATAAACATTTTCTTAAGGTAACCCTCCAATTTTTTATCCATTGGATCTGAAAAAGCACAACTGTCCTCAACCGGGATAGTGGTACGCTTTGCTAAAGTAGAAACTGCTCCCTCCACCTTAGGGACCGTCTGCCATAAATCCCGTGTAGTGGCGTCTATTGGAAACATTTTTCTAAATATAGGAGGTGGGGAAAAGGGCACACCGGGTCTATCCCACTCCTTGCTAATAATTTCTGTAAGCCTTTTAGGTATAGGAAAAACGTCAGTACACACCGGCACCGCATAGTATCTATCCAGCCTACACAATTTCTCTGGAATTGCAACTGTGTTACAGTCATTCAGAGCAGCTAATACCTCCCCAAGCAATACACGGAGGTTCTCAAGCTTAAATTTAAAATTAGAAATCTCTGAATCAGGTTTCCCCGAGTCAGAGATGTCACCCACAGACTGAAGCTCTCCGTCCTCATGTTCTGCATACTGTGACGCAGTATCAGACATGGCTCTAACAGCATTTGCGCGCTTTGTATCTCTCCTAACCCCAGAGCTATCGCGCTTGCCTCTTAATTCAGGCAATCTAGATAATACCTCTGACAGGGTATTATTCATGATTGCAGCCATGTCCTGCAAGGTAATCGCTATGGGCGTCCCTGATGTAATTGGCGCCATATTAGCGTGCGTCACCTGAGCGGGAGGCGAAGGGACTGACACGTGGGGAGAGTTAGTCGGCATAACTTCCCCCTCGACAGAACCCTCTGGTGATAATTCTTTTATAGATAAAGACTGATCTTTACTGTTTAAGGTGAAATCAATACATTTAGTACACATTCTCCTATGGGGCTCCACCATGGCTTTCAAACATAATGAACAAGTAGGTTCCTCTGTGTCAGACATGTTTAAACTGACTAGCAATGAGACTAGCAAGCTTGGAAAACACTTTAAAACAAGTTTACAAGCAATATAAAAAACGTTACTGCGCCTTTAAGAAACACAAATTTTCCCAAATTTTGAAACAACAGTGAAAAAATGCAGTTACACTAACAAAATTTTTACAGTGTATGTAATAAGTTAGCAGAGCATTGCACCCACTTGCAAATGGATGATTAACCCCTTAATACCAAAAACGGAATAACAAATGACAAAAACGTTTTTTAAACAGTCACAACAACTGCCACAGCTCTACTGTGGCTTTTTACCTCCCTCAATACGACTTTTGAAGCCTTTTGAGCCCTTCAGAGAAGTCCTGGATCATGCAGGAAGAAGCTGGATGTCTGTGTCTGTAATTTTTGTTGTGCAAAAAAACGCTAAAATAGGCCCCTCCCACTCATATTACAACAGTGGGAAGCCTCAGGGAACTGTTTCTAGGCAAAATTCAAGCCAGCCATGTGGAAAAAAACTAGGCCCCAATAAGTTTTATCACCAAACATATGTAAAAAACGATTAAACATGCCAGCAAACGTTTTAAAATACACTTTTATAAGAGTATGTATCTCTATTAATAAGCCTGATACCTGTCGCTATCACTGCATTTAAGGCTTTACTTACATTACTTCGGTATCAGCAGCATTTTCTAGCAAATTCCATCCCTAGAAAAATATTTTAACTGCACATACCTTATTACAGGAAAACCTGCACGCTATTCCCCCTCTGAAGTTAACTCACTCCTCAGAATATGTGAGAACAGCAAAGGATCTTAGTTACTTCTGCTAAGATCATAGAAAACGCAGGCAGATTCTTCTTCTAAATACTGCCTGAGATAAACAGTACACTCCGGTACCATTTAAAAATAACAAACTTTTGATTGAAGAAATAAACTAAGTATAAAACACCACAGTCCTCTTACGACCTCCATCTTAGTTGAGAGTTGCAAGAGAATGACTGGATATGGCAGTGAGGGGAGGAGCTATATAGCAGCTCTGCTGTGGGTGATCCTCTTGCAACTTCCTGTTGGGAAGGAGAATATCCCACAAGTAATGGATGATCCGTGGACTGGATACACTTAACAAGAGAAAATATATTTGGGTTATTTAAAGGAGCACTCAATGCAGTAGAATTACATAATTAACAAGTACATAATAAAAATACGATGCAATAACACTTTTCAAATAAGCAGTAGATCTTTCTCTGGCAAATTTATTTTTTCTCCTATTTTCTAGCCCTGTGTATCATGTGACAGACATCAGCCAATCACAGACTAGTATATGTATACCCTGTGAGCTTGTGCACATGCTCAGTATGATCTTGTTCCCCAGAAAGTGTGAATATAAAAAGACTGTGCAAAATTTGATAATGGAAGCAAATCGGAAAGTGTCTTAAAACTGCATGCTCTATCTGAATCATAAAAGTTTATTTTAACCTTTTTCAGGTGGATTTAAAAAAAGAGTGTTGTTTGCGGCCTAATGTTAAAGGGATGTAAGACCCCAAATTTTCTTTCATGATTCAGATAGCGCATGCAATTTTAAACAACTTTTCCATTTTTTTCTATTATCAAATGTGCTTCATTTCTGGGGGTCCTTTGCTGAAGGCGCAGCAATGAACTAATTAACTACTGGTTGCTATCTGAACATATTGTGTGAGCCAATCACAAGAGGCATATATGTGTAGTTACCAATCAGCGGCTAGCTCCCACTAGTGCATTGCTGCTTTTGAGCCTACCGAGGTATGATTTTCAACAAAGGATACCAAGTGAACAAAGCAAATTAAAAAATTGGAGAGTTGCATGCTCTATCGGAATCATGAAAGTTTAATTGTGTTTAATGTCCCTTTAAAGGGACATTAAACACTTTGAGATGGCAATATAAAATGATAAACTATATAAATAAAAGTATTCAACAACATACAAACTGGCATGGAACAAGCAGACCTAACTGGAGCTATTTTCCTTGATTTTACAAAGGCCTTTGACACAGTAGACCACGACATTCTACTGCTCAAACTAAAAAACTCTGGTATTGCAGATCGTCCGTTAACCTGGTCTCAATCATATGTATCGGATCGATCACAATATGTCTCCATTTCTGACAGTGACTCCCTCCCTCTCCCAGTCACGTGTGGTGTTCCCCAAGGTTCCATTCTCGGCCCCCTACTATTCACATTATTTATAAATGATCTGCCTAATGTCTGCAAATCCTCAACTGTACACATGTACGCAGACGACACGGTAATCTATGCAAACAATTCCGATCTGCCGCAGCTTGAAGCAGTGCTCCAAGAACAGTTCACAGAGGTAGAAAAGTGGATCTCAAAAAACAAACTCTTCCTAAACACTGACAAAACTGTCACACTGATCTTTGGAACGGGACCTAAATTACACAAATTACAAAATTCCCATCTACGCATCAAAACAAAATCCAATTGCACACTGACCGCAGTCCACTCTTTCAAATACTTGGGTATGTTGTTAGACCCTAATCTATCTTTTGGCCTCCACATAGCAAAACTTGCATCTAAACTTTATCCAAAACTAGGTGCCCTGTACAGAAACAAATCCTGCCTCAGCCCTACAGTAAAGGAAAAGATTGTACAGCAAATGCTGATGCCAATCATGGATTATGGGGACGTAGTATACGCACCTGCACCGCAAACTCACCCTAATAAACTTAATACATTGTATAACTCGTTCTGCCGCTTTGTGCTACAATGTAACTACAGAACCCACCATTGTGACATGCTAAAAGAACTAAACTGGCTGTCGCTGGAATCCAGACGTACCCTCCATCTTTCCAGCCTTGTGTTTAAGAGCTTTTCTGGGAAGCTCCCACCCTACCTGAGCAGAATGCTCTCCCCGGCTATTCCCACCTCCTGTAACCTCCGATCCAGTACCAGCACATTATTTAGCTTGCCTCAATACAAAAAGAAAGCAGCTCGATCCTCCTTTTCCTAAAGAGCACTACAATTATGGAATGACCGCCCTCACACTTTAAAAACTTCCCCAAGCCTAATATCCTTTAACAGATCCCTCTCTACATATCTCAAAACAGAATGCACCTGTCATGGTTGATTATATATTTCCCACCTGTTCTATGTCAATTTTTTGTATCTATTGTGTATTATTATTGTTTTTGAATTTTATTGTACCCTATTGTATCAATGCAATGTTGTGTGGACCCAGGACATACTTAAAAACTAGAGAAATCTCAATGTATCCTTCCTGATAAAATATTTTATAAATAAATAAATAAAAAAACTTAGCAATATACTTTCATTATTTATTTTGTCCCTTTTTCCTGTAATTTCATTCTGAAACTGTGAGCATTTCAGTTCCTGTTAGAAATGGAAGTGCAGAACACTGTTATATTCTATACAGTCATTGGCTGCACAATCTAGTGACCTATTTTTTACTGTCTCTAATTGGCCACAGCAGAGAAGGTAACCTAGGTTACAACATGGCAGTTCCCATTGTTTTATAGGCATTCACATTTTACACTTATTTTGTCAATATTTGAAAAGCTAATGAAACTTTAAAAAATACATATACATGTTATTCTTAGACTAATCTTTTCTTTGAATTCATTATTCTGTCTTGCATCTAAAAGTTTGTATTGCATGCAACAACTGGTCCCAAGTATATAGTGCGACCTCACAACTACAAATGTTAAAAATATGAGCTTTTTTCGGCTTGCAGAAAATATGCCTTAATGTATTTATCATGTGTTCTTCAGCAACTTAAATGCTTATGTTTGCAGTATTATAAATGTAAAATGCTAAATGTATTTGGACAGACATTCCTAAATATCTTTTCATAGAAACACGCACATGTGTATAAATCCTTTGTCTTAAATCTATATTTTATTTGTTTTCTTCCTTTTGTAATCTTTGAAACCTCTTGCATTCTTATTTTTTTTATTTTTTTGCAAGGATGAATATTAGCTAAGTGATTATACAGTGTCTAAATTTAGAGAAGATTAAAAGATTAATTTTAGGCTCCAAGTTTACAGTACAAATATGTAATACATCTGCATATGATCTAAGTTAAAATGTAAACCAGTCACAATCACATTTTTTTTTTTAATGAGCTGCAGGGGATGGAAACATATTTACATCACAAGAAATTATCTTTATTTAATTCACTAAAGGTATGGACCATTTCAACTTCTTTGCAGAGAAATGAGATTAAATAGAAATAATGATTTGTTATTGAGTAAGGTAATAATTGACGTCTGGCTTCATATGTAATTTGCCTTAATTCAACTCAGAAGCATAATTATGTTTTCGTTAAAGGGACAGTAAAGTCAAAATTATGTCTTTACTTAGGAGTCTATGGCAGCAGTTTATAGCTATTTATAACATTGCTTTAAATAGGCTGACCATATTGCCGCTTTAAAAAGGGACACATATGAAAAATACATATGTCAGGGCTGTTTCAAGAAATGCTTTGGATAATGTTCTGTTATAAGAACCCTGACATATGTATTTTTCATATGTGTCCCTTTTTAAAGCGGCAATATGGTCAGCCAAACAATGCTGCTAGATTTCTAAAGACACGTGCACGCTTCTGAGCATGCCTAGAATTACTATTTAATAAAGGATACCAAGAGAACTCAGCAAAATCAATAACAGAAATAAATTAGAAAGTTGTTTAAAATGTCATGCTTTAGCCAATCCATTTAAGTTTAATTTTGACTTTACTGACACTTTTAAGTATACAGTTGTGGAGCACAATAATCAGAATAGATTTACATAAACTTAACGTGTAGAGGGCACAGCCCTTAAAGGGACACTCAAGTCAAAATTAAACTTTAATGATTTAATAATAGAACAGCAATTTTAAACATCTTTCCCATTTACTTCCATTAACAAAATGAGCACAGTCTTTTTTATTTTTACAATGTTTGAGTCACCAGCTCCTACTGAGCAAGTGCAAGAATTCACAAAATATACGTATATGCCTTTGTGATTGGCTGATGTCTGTCACATGATACAGGAGGATTGAAAATAAACATAACTTTAAAATTTGTCAAAATAAAATCTAATACTCATTTGACGTTCAGAGTATGCTATTGCATTGTCTTTCTATCAAGCATTGCAGCAATGGCAGCAAATATAAATATATATGTATAGCCTGATATACATGTATATTAATGTGTTAATATGTGTACATATACATATTAACACATAAATATATATTTACAGGGAACACACAGTTCCCCATAGACAGCAATGTAAAAACAGTTTTCAGTGCCGTTATTTTCTAACACCCCACTCACACCAAATTTAACCCCAAATACTGCCTAGTGCCCTCTTTATTTTATAATAAACTACACTACACTGTATTTTGGGAGCATTTGGTGCAGATTTATAAAATTAACCAGAGATCTGATCTCTGTTTAATTTTATAAGCGCTTATTGCTACTGCGAGCTCGCCGTTTGCGGGCGTGCGATAATTTAGTGCTCCACTTGTAATCTATCCCAAAGGCTGGTGTATTTCAAGTTCTGAGAATTAGAAATTAGTCAATTTTCAGAGCGAAATGACATGAAAAGGGGACAAAGTAGTTTCATAAGTCATAATTAATAAACATTTTATATAAAAAAAAAATCAAGTTGTTCCTTTAAATGTCCCATTCAATTATTTTATTAGGGATCTTAAGCATAAAAAATAACACATTTGAGTCAAAACCCGGCAATGCTCAAGAGAAATAAGCAATTTCTAATATATCTTTACAGTTTGCTGTTTCTTTTCCAGAATATACAGGACAAGTCTGATGTAAATAACTAATGAGGTATTTGTTTAATATATTAAATGTATCTGCCCAGACGGTCTATGTCATTACTTCATGTATTTGGCAACATAATTGTAGTCTCAGCAGATTAGGTGTGAGAACGAAAAAGTCTGAGACTTGTAGGCCTAATTACAGTCAGATCAGGGCGGGAAGAAAATAGCACCTCTTCTTTAGGCGTGTGATGTCTCTTAGTAGTAATTTTGTAAGACTAGAGAGCACCAAGGCCGCACACGTTTAATAGAAACCCAGCGTCAGTTATAAAGCTCATAAATATTGAAATACTAATCAGAGGCGTAACTAGAAGCCACAGGGCCCAGGTGCAAGAATCTAAGAAGCCCCCCCCCAAAAAAACAAAAGTGAATTTAAAACATATCTTTTTTTTCTTTTTTTTCTTAACATTTAACACAGAAAAAAAAATGTGAATCAGATTACGTCTGCAAAAGGAGGAACCCTGTTCCCACAGTCTGTGAGCTGGTCTGACCCCCTATTTCTGTATCTAGTGACACTGTTTAACCCACCAGTACTGTATATAGTGAGTTAGTGACACAGTCTGTAATCTGCTGGTGAGATGACTGGCCTGACCCTACCCGCCCCAGTACTTTATAAAGTGACCACAGTAGTCTGTTACATGGTCCAGCCCCCCCCGTACTGTATATAGTGGTACTGTATAGTGACACCTTTTACCCCCTGCCCCCCCATGCTGTAGTAACAATAGGCTGACCATATTTCCTTGAGACAAAAACGGGACATTGAGATGTCAAAAACGGGACAGGGTTAAAATTCTTTATTCATAGGGAAAAAAAGTAAGATTTTAACAAAAGTTCTTTTATGACATGAATATAAACTATTGAGCCAACAATTATCCTTAGCTGAGTTGCCCAAAATCATTGTTACATGGTGGATAAACTGAGAAAAATGTGGAAATAGTTACTTGATAATGATAATTGTTATTTATAACGTCTGTACAACCAGCACTGCAGCAGCATAATAATAAACATAATTAATGACAATTTAATTGATTGACAGGCACAGACACTGGTCTTACTTTGTCCATGCACAATTCTTGCAGAACTTAGACATTTGATCTACTTGATCACTATGTTTGTATGTTCACACTGTGACACAAGAAGATGGTAAGAATTATCTCTCTGGTGATGGTCAGCCACTAATTCGGGTGATGGCAGAGGCAGATGATCATCACATCAGATGATGACAGATCTAGTCTGACTCCTGTCCTTACTAGGCACTAGCTAGTAGTTCTAACTTCCCTCTCGTGACCAGTCTCTCTCCTCAGTTCAGTCTGACAGCTCACGACTGAGTACTGACCTGCTGTCACTTGCTTTCAATGATCACGCCCCTAATTTTGAGTGTGGGCGGCATAGACGCGGTGCTGTGGATCATGTGGGCATGGCCACCCAACCCAAACCCTGCAGTTAAAAAAAAACTACCCTTCCTGCCGGCAGGGAGTTTAAAAAATGTTAGTAAGTGGTATGTGTGCTAAAAAATGACAAAATTAATATTATTAAAGAAACGACGGGACAGGGGAAGAAACATAAAATAACGGTACTGTCCCTTTCAAAACGGGACATATGGTCAGCCTAAACAAGGTCTGTAATTTGCGGGTTCCACACACATACACACATACACACACACACACACACACACACATACACACACACACACACACACACACATACATGCATAAATACACACACAGTCACATACATACACACATACACACACACACACACACACACATACACACACACACACACACACATACATACACACACACACATACATGCATAAATACACACACAGTCACATACATACACACATACACACACACACACACACACACATACACACACACACACACACACATACATACACACACACACATACATGCATAAATACACACACAGTCACATACATACACACATACACACACACACACACACATACACACACACACACACACACACATACACACACACACATACATGCATAAATACACACACAGTCACATACATACACACATACACACACACACACATAAACACCAATGGGTAAAACAGAAACACTAACCCCTGTAGTCAGAGACACTAGTGAAGCATCACATCACACTCACATGATATCAGTGCAGGCAGTAATAGGTCAACATTTTTTATTGGAATTTTTTTTTTTAAGCTGGCCCGTCCCCCCCCCCCCTCAGGGGCCTGGGCACAGTTGCGCCCTCTGCACCCCCTATAGTTCCGTCCCTGATATTAATCCAAAGTATTACAAAGGTCTAATTTGTTTTTTTTAAATAAACGACAGATTTCACATTGTATAATTTCGGATTTATTACACTATTTTTCTCTTTTTTTTTGCATTTGCTGAATATACATTTAACCACTTAAAGGGACACTCAAGTCAAATTAAAATTTCATGATTCAGATAGACCATGCAATTTTAAATAACTTTCTAAATTACTTCCATTAACAAAATGTGCACACTTTTTGAGTCACCAGCTCCTACTAAGCATTCGCAAGAACGCACTGAATATAGGTATATGCATTTGTTATTGGCTGATGGCTGTCACATGATACAGGAGGAGTGAAAAAAACATAACTTTGAAATTTATCAGAAAAAAAATCTACTTTTCACTTGAAGTTCAGAGTAAGTGCTATTGCATTTTCTTGTTATTATGCATTTATTGATTATGCAAATCTACTGTATTTACTGCTCCTTTAAGTGTCAAGCATGGAAGTGGACGAGCACATTGGGACATAAAACCTAAACATATTATTTTATGTTTCAGATCATATAGATTTTAATCAACTTTACTATTTATTTCTATTATCAAATTTGCTTCATTCTTTTTAGCATCCTTTGTTGAAGGAACAGTAATGCATTACTGTAAGCTAGCTGAATATATTATGTACGCCAATGACAACATCTATATATGTGTATCCAACAATCAGCAGCTAGCTACCAAACGTTTGTGGCTGCTTCTGAGTCCTGAGCCTACCTAGGTATGCTTTTAAACAAAGGATACCAATAAAACTAAGGACATTAGCTAACATAAGTAAATTGTAAAGGTATTAAACATTGCATGCTCTATCTGAATTATAAAAGAAAAATTGTGTGTTCATATCCCTTTGAAGGAATAGTCTTGCCAAAATTAAACTTTCATGATTCGGATAGAGCATGCAATTTTAAGCAAATTTCTAATTTACTACTATTATCAATTTTTCTTCGTTCTCTTGGCATCTTTATTTGAAAAAGCAAAAAATGTAGCTTAGGCTACATTTAGACACCAATCAGCAAGCGCTACCCAGATGGTGAACCAAAAATGGGCCAACTCCTAAGCTTAAATTTTTGCTTTTTCAAATAAAGGTACCACGAGAACGAAGAAAAATTGGTAATAGGAGTAAATTAGAACGTTGCTTAAATGGTGTATCTGAATCTGAATCATGAAAGTTTAATTTTGACTAGAATATTGTGGCAAAACTATGATGAGCACCTTTCCCTGCAGCTTGGTAGAGGAATCAGCTTAGTACAGTTGACAGGGAAGGGATGCAACAACAACAACAACAAAAAAGGAGGGGATTTTTTTTAATACTGTCATGAAAATGTCATACTTACTTAGGCCTATATGACATGTTTTGTGGACTATGCTTGTTATCATGCTGAAAAAGCATATCCTCTGCAAACATCACAACTCTTTTAAATAACTTTAAAAAAGTTAAGAAAACTTTATGGTATACAAATAAATGTTCACAGTGCATATGTGCATATGCTTTCCGCATATGTGCATATGCTTTCCACATATGTGCACATAAAAAGCTATCACTGAAATAGAGATATATTTTACTAGAAGTATTCAAATTGTAACATTGGCCTAGATTCATAATTTTTTTCGACTTTTTAAAAAATATTTTGCTAAAAACACTGCTGCAGCAACTGCTTAACATGTATATGAAATATATATTTTTTAATCTATTTATCATTTTCATTTTGTAAGCAAAACTGACAAGGGTTTGCATATTTCCCTTGCAAAGCCTAGTGTAATTCAAGTTCCTGGTCTTATCTGCTGTGGCCAGTTAGGGACAGATTTAGATTCTCTAACCAATCACTGTTTTGAATACTACAGGGTCAGTGAAATTCACCATATTTACGTATGATATAGGCTAGGGCTGCCACCCGTCCCTTAAAATACAGAACACTTATAAGTTACACATTCTGCAGGATATGCAGGAAGGAATATGAATAGTGCTGTCCAGAAACACAATACATGTTCCTCCCTGCACACCCTGCAGCATGCATAACTCATAAGTGTCCAGGAAAACATGACTGAAGTGGCAACCCTAATATAGGCATTCCAGCCTTTGTGAAGGGTGTTATTCAAGAACACTTTTCAGAGAGAGGTATTTTATGGTAAAGCCAGTTAAAATACTTTAAATAATGAATGTATATTACAATGTTGTTTATTTTTTTCTTAAAAATACATGAAACCTAAAAGAAATGTCTAAACAACTTTCCAATGTACTTCTGTTATCTAATTTCCTTCTCTTAGTATCCTTTGTTGAAAAGCATACCTAAGTAGGCTCAGGAGCAACAGTGCACTAATTGGAACTAGCTGCAAATTAATGGCTGCACATATATACCTCTTGTCATTGGCTCACCTGATGTGTTCAACTAACTTCCAGCAGTGTATTGCTGCTCTTTCAACAACGGTTACCAAGAAAATTAAGCAAATTTGATAATAGATGTCAAATAGAAAGTTGTTTAAATTCACATGCTCTTTCTGAATCATGAAAGACACATTTTGGGTTTCATGTCCATTTAAAGGAACAAGATTCCCAAATGTTGAAGCACTTGAAAGTGATGCAGCATATCTGTAAAAAGCTGACTAGAAAATATCATCACTTTGTAAAAATGGAAGATATTTACCTCAAAATTTCCTAAGTATTAACACTCCATTGTTAATGAACTTTAAGCAGCCAGTCAGGATATTAATCCCAGGACGTGCATCTGGCAATGGCATATACAGGTACAGTCATGTTGGTTCCCTATTCATTTTAAGGAAGTTTACAATGAAATCTCACAAGATTTATGTGAAGTCTCATGAGATCACAGCATCAATTGGCTATTGCTTTTTTTTTCCAATTGCAGCTGGACAGTAGCTGAAGTATAATTGTTACCAGAGCACTTACTCTTGTAAGCTGAAGAAATTTTGAGGCAAAATATCTTCTTTTTTATATATAGAGATATTCAAATTATATTTTCTTGTCAGCTTTTTACAGTTATGCTACATCACTTTCAAGTGATTTAGTATATGAGTATTATGTCCATTTAAAGTGATGGTAAATCCTAGCGTTTGTAAAATGCTAGGATTTACCAGTGGAATAAATAATTTACCAGTGGAATAAATAGAGTATACTTTTAGTCATGAAGTATAAAATACTTCATGCTGAAACTTCCTTTATTTGTTTAAAGCTTTTGCCACACTGAGCTCCTCAGGCAGCCCACGGCAGAACGCTATATTGCTGTGAGGTGACGTTTCCACCTCTTCGCCAATCGCCGTGCGGGTTATCCAGCATGGTGCCAGCTGGCCTGCACGGCGAATAAAAAGAGCTGTTTATCTTGGGGCAATGCCCTGTTTATTGGATACCCCGATGTGCAAGGTAAAATTATGGGCGGTGGGGGTTGCAGCGCTTGCGCTGAAGCCTGCGCCGTGTATGTAATCTCGCTCACAGCACTTATTTATGGTGTGTAAGCACCAGTCAGCAATTACATATGCTATAAGATTGGCACAAGAGGTATCTTAAAGGTACTAATCAAACCTAGCATACAGTTCTGTTGACTGGTTTGTCCAACTTTTGAGAACACTTCAGGATTTGAGTTAAAGGGACAGTCTATTCAAGAATTTGCATTGTTTAAAAAGATATATAATCCCTTTATTACCCACTAGTTGATAAGCCTCCCCAGAGGGCAGGACAGCGGGAAAGAAAAATGATGGCACTACAGGGGATGTGTCCCAATAACCCAAGATTAGTTTCCCCTAGAAATATTGGGGGAAGGAAATGGGGTATAGTATGCTGGGGCGACCGCGGTGCTTTACATATATGAAGGAAACTAACTAGAGAAAACAAATTGCTATGCAATTGCCAGGTATGTACATGGAATAGCACTCAACATCACCTATATTAGGAAGCCATAGAATGCTGCAATAGGAGACAGTCCATAGAAAGTGAGGAATGGTAAAACTTAACTTTTAATAAATACAAATTAAAATCGAAGGAAAGTTAAAAACCACAGTAGGTGGATGAGTGGATGACTTATGCGGTTAAAAGACCCAGTGGATTAATATCACTGGGAATGGAATGAATAACCCTGAATAGGAGGTCAATAAAGGACTTAAACAGGGAGGTGCAATTGAGGTAAGTACACTCGCCAGACAAAAGCTATATAGTCAAAAAAATAATATTTATTTACTACGGACTGGTGAGCGAATCGCTGTAATGTACATGTGCTGTTAATGAGTATACTTAGGCAATAGGCCAGTGCAGTTGCACTGCTGATTGTAAGCAGCGTAATCTGGTATTTGTGTATACAGTAAGTAGCAGAGAATATTAAAACATAGGCCTATTGGTAGCCTCCCTTATATAATATACGTGTTACTACGTACCGATAAATACAATACTGGTCTCTTATAGTCAATAATTGCAGAAAAAGGGAGAAATATTATAGAGTCACATACAAGTATAATTGCGTGAGTGAAAATGTTGTATGCTCCACTACAGAATATGAAGCTACCTATAAGTAGTTAGACTCTGAGTCAATGTTTGTATGAGCTAGTGGTATTATTGGTATCAGTGATCATTATATACCACCCTCCTGCAACAAATGGTACTTAATATGGGGGAACTCAGTACAAATTTACAGACGTAACCTAAATGGTATATAGCAGATAAATACTGATAATGATAAACACCTAAGGAACACACTGGGGGATGAATTCAAACATCTATAATAGAAAATCCTGTATTATCGTGGGATTCTCACCGATGAGGTAAATTGAAGCTACGGTACATATAGGTAACTGAAAACTGTAATAAACATCCATGGAGTTATAGCTATAGATATATTAAAGCAAGGAGTGATAGTATTGATCTATTGGTTATGATTCATATAGGTATAAGCAATGACATTAAACATCACCAACATTGATACTGATATTCAAAGCTAGGGGCCCAGAATCAGCTGGGGGTTCTCACAACAGAGTGCGGTGCTGTTATAATGTCAGTTTGTAACTGCTCGTTTTACATAAACTTGTAGTGAACACACCCCACTTGGATACACGTAATCAATTGCCTAAAGATTTATCCTCTTAGTTTAGTATGTACTGCTAAAAGTACTTTGCTTCTATAACGTCTGTAATAGGAAATCCCGTGTTATTGTGGGATTCTCACAGGTGAAGTAAGTTATAACTATAATACATATAGGTAACTGAGAACTATGATGGACAAACACAGAGTTATTATTGTCGATATATAGAACCAGAGAGTGACAGTATTGATCTATTCGTTATAATTCCTATAGGTATAATCAATAACACTAAGCACCAACAGCACTATCACTGTCAGTATTTTGTCAAAGATAAGAGCCTAAAGTTGGCTCAGGGTTCTCACAGGAGAGTTAGGGGCTGTTATAATGCAGGTTAGTAACTACTTGCTAAAAATATGTTTCTCCGATTAGAGTTGAATAGTATATAGAGAGCTTAGATTAATTATGGCTATTGTACAAGCAACCAACTTTAATACTCGTAATAACTTAAATAAAGATTAATCCACTTAGTATAGTTTATAAGTATTTGGCTCCTGTAACGAAAGCTATCATCCAGACTTGTAAATGTTTAGGTCCTTTCAAAGATTAATCTAATCTATATCAGGCCACACTCATTCATGCTACTGTTTGTTAGAAAAAGAGACAAAGAGTCCCTGTATGCCCTGACATGTTTTGCCTTTCGGCTTAGTCAAAGGTGGGGCGCCCGCCTTCCTGCTGGACATTTATAGGCCCAATGACACATGACACACAAGATTCCAGCCTAATGATTGGCCCCTGATAACCTGTAGTTGATTGGTTACCAGGGGGGTGGGGGTGAAAAAATGACAGATCGTGTTCTGTCCGAGAAATCTAAGTGGTTGCTAAGTAACCTGATACTATCAGAGTCGGAGGCTACTGGTACAGTTCAAAAAATAGAAATAAATAAACGTAATCAGGAGGGCAAGTAATAAAATAAATGTATGTATCAAATCCTAAGGTTTTTATATTGCTACAACAAGAGTCAGCATGTATATCTCCCAGGTTTTACGCTATTGGACTCACTTTCAAAACTAGGATAATAGTTCCTATTAAAATAATGTAACATAAAATATGTGTGAAAAAAAATGTACCGCATGGATTAGTCCTGAAATAAGGAGACAAAATAAGGGGTGATCAAAGTGATTATGCGTGAACCGACAGTTAGAAAAGCATGAGTGAGGGATGGTGTAGTCCTGCCCTATTGGAGGGAGGGGGGGGGGTGAAGGGAAAACAAAGTGGGGTGCAAGGTAATTATGAAGAGGATGAGGTTAGGAAAGTAGTTCCATTAATGGTGAACTTTATTTGGATAGCCCAGTTAAATATAAAAGAATCAAGATGGAAATAATATATAGATTATATTATTATAACAGACAATCAAAGTGGGGTGCAAGGTAATTATGAAGAGGATGAGGTTAGGAACGTAGTTCCATTAACGGTGAACTTTATTTGGATAGCCCAGTTACATATAAAAGAATCAAGGTGGAAATAATATATAGATAATATTATTATAACGGACAATCCCCCTAAAATGTGAGTGAAAAAATTTTTTTTTACAACATATTCCCTGAGGTAGGGGTTGTTCATTGTGTAGCAGTAAGATGTTGTACAGTTCATAGAAAACAATAATAATTATTCTGTTCGTTGAGTCCTTTCGGATGGACACAGTTAAGTAGATATATCCATCTACATTCAGCTCTGAATAGAGCTTGTTCTAATTTGCCCTCCCTGATTCCTAGGGAGACATTTCAGGTCTCTCGGGTTAGAACGGTGGTGTGAGAGGAAATGTGATGCCACAGAGGAAATCATTTTACCGTCTTCCAAATCTTTGGCAGCATTTTTACTGTTTCTAATGTGTTCCTGAAGTCTGATACGTAGTTTCCTACTGGTCATACCCACATAAATTTTGGAACAACTGCACTGTAGTGCATATATTATGCTTTCAGTGGAACAGCTGATGTAATCCTTTATTTTGTGTGTATGCCCAAATCGATCTTGGATCATATCAGTTTTTCTTATGTACTTGCAGGATGAACATGTGCCACAAGGGAAAGAACCAGGGGCAATTGCCGTTCTCGTTTTGCCCACCTGATAGTGGCTACTGGAGATCATGTTCTTAATATTTTGGGTTCTCCTGTAGCCTGTTCTCCTGTAGCCTATTTAAACTCTATCTCCAACAATTGGTTTCAAATCATGGTCTAACATTAAGATATGCCAGTGTTTATTCATGATTTCACTTTTTTCCCCTTTTTCTTGTTTTTTTTCTGAAGTAAATCTGTACGGTCGGTGTGTAATGCCCTTGTTTTGGCCTTCTTAATAATTCTTCTACTGTATCCTCTGTCCATTAATCTCATTTCCAGCTCTTTAGCTTGTTGGTTGAATAATTGTTTGTCACTGCAATTCCTCTTTATTCTTAGGAATTCACCTACAGGTAGTGACTTAGTGGTCCCAGGGGCATGTGCACTGTTTTTGTGTAATAGACTGTTAGTAGCAGTTTCTTTCCTGTAAAGATTGGTTTGGATTTTTCCTTCTGGGTCTTTAAATATGACCAAATTTAGGAAATGAATTTCCGGTTGGCTCATTGAGTATGTCAATTTGATGTTTAAATTGTTCTCATTTAGTTTTTGTAGGAAAATCTCTAAATCTTCTTTGTTTCCTTCCCACATGAATAGAATGTGATCTATGTACTGAATCCAAAATAGTATTTGGTCGGTCTCAACTGTATGGGAATCAGTAAACACAGTCTGTTTCTCCCAAAACCCTAAAAATAGGTTGGCGTATGTCGGTGCACATGCTGTGCCCATCGCTGTACCTTGTACCTGCAGGTAAAACTGGTTGGCGAAGGTGAAGAAGTTATATTTGAGAACAAATTCAAGGAGTTTAAGGATGAACAAATCATGGGTGGGATCTTCCTTAGATCCCTGATCTAAGAAGAATTTAACAGCTTTAAGACCCTTGTCGTGTTCTATGGAGGTATACAGGGAATCCACATCCGTGGTTACAAGCCATGTTTCTTTTTTTATTGTGATGTTCTCCAGTCTTTGTAATACCTCCATAGTGTCTTTCACGAATGATGGTAAGGCCTCCACAAATTCTCTTAATCTATGGTCTACGTACTGGCTGGCACATTCAGATAGGCATTCATTGCCCGATACAATAGGCTGAATGAACAAACAAGATTAATTCTAACGTACAATCCCCATATCCATTCAGTAAGTGAAATCATGAATAAACACTGGCATATCTTAACGTTAGACCACAATTTGAAACCAATTGTTGGAGATAGAGTTCAAATAGGCTACAGGAGAACCCAAAATATTAAGAACATGATCTCCAGTAGCCACTATCAGGTGGGCAAAACGAGAACGGCAATTGCCCCTGGTTCTTTCCCTTGTGGCACATGTTCATCCTGCAAGTACATAAGAAAAACTGATATGATCCAAAATCGATTTGGGCATACACACAAAATAAAGGATTACATCAGCTGTTCCACTGAAAGCATAATATGTGCACTACAGTGCAGTTGTTCCAAAATTTATGTGGGTATTGACCAGTAGGAAACTACGTATCAGATTTCAGGAACACATTAGAAACATTAAAAACGCTGCCAAATATTTGGAAGACGGTAAAATGATTTCCTCTGTGGCTTTACATTTCCTCTCACACCACTGTTCTAACCTAAGAGACCTGAAATGTCAGGGAATTGAAAAAATCTCCCTAGGAATCAGGGGGGGGGGAAATTAGAACAAGCTCTATTGAGCGCTGAATGTAGATGGATATATCTACTTAACTGTGTCCATCCGAAAGGACTCAACGAACAGAATAATTATTATTGTTTTCTATGAACTGTACAACATCTTACTGCTACACAATGAACAACCCCTACCTCAGGGAATATGTTGTAAATTTTTATTTTTTTCACTCACATTTCAGGGGGATTGTCCGTTATAATAATATTATCTATATATTATTTCCATCTTGATTCTTTTATATGTAACTGGGCTATCCAAATAAAGTTCACCATTAATGGAACTACGTTCCTAACCTCATCCTCTTCATAATTACCTTGCACCCCACTTTGTTTTCCCTTCACCCCCCCCTCCCTCCAATAGGGCAGGACTACACACCCCCTCACTCATGCCTTTCTAACTGTCGGTTCACGCGTAATCACTTTGATCACCCCTTATTTTGTCTCCTTATTTCAGGACTAATCCACTTTGTTCAGCACGCATTGTATCATATTAATATGTTCTCACGTTATTATTGTGTCCTCCTGGGCAGGTTTCATACCATTCAATGACTTAGCACAATCAGCCATTTCTTTTATTATATTTACACACCAGGCACGATTCACCACCATGCGGCACATTTTTTTCACACATTATATTTTATTTACATTAGCAATAATATTTCAATAGGAACTATTATCCTAGTTTTGAAAGTGAGTCCAATAGCGTAAAACCTGGGAGATATACATGCTGACTCTTGTTGTAGCAATATAAAAAACCTTAGAATTTGATACATACATTTATTTTATTACTTGCCCTCCTGATTACGTTTATTTATTTCTATTTTTTGAAGTGTACCAGTAGCCTCCGACTCTGAAAGGATCAGGTTACTTAGCAACCACTTAGATTTCTCGGACAGAACAGGATCTGTCATTTTTTCACACCCCCTGGTAACCAATCAACTACAGGTTATCAGGGGCCAATCATTAGACCGGAATCTTGTGTGTCATGTGTCATTGGGTCTATAAATGTCCAGCAGGAAGGCGGGCGCCCCACCTTTGACAAAGCCGAAAGACAAAACATGTCAGGGCATACAGGGACTCTTTGTCTCTTTTTTAACAAACAGTAGCATTAATGAGTGTGATCCGATATGGATTAGATTAATCTTTGAAAGGATCTAAACATTTACAAGTCTGGTTGATAACTTTCGTTACAGGAGCCAAATACGTATAGCCATGTAAACTATACTAAGTGGATTAATCTTTATTTAAGTTATTACGAGTATTAAAGTTGGTTGCTTTTACAATAGCCATAATTAATCTAAGCTCTCTATACTATTCAACTCCAATCGGAGAAACATATTTTTAGCGAGTAGTTACTAACCTGCATTATAACAGCTCCTAACTCTCCTGTGAGAACCCTGAGCCAACTTTAGGCTCTTATCTTTGACATACTGTAGTGACAGTGATAGTGCTGTTGGTGCTTAGTGTTATTGATTATACCTATAGGAATTATAACGAATAGATCAATACTGTCACTCTCTGGTTCTATATATCGACAATAATAACTCTGTGTTTGTTCATCATAGTTCTCAGTTACCTATATGTATTATAGTTATAACTTACTTCACCTGTGAGAATCCCACAATAACACAGGATTTCCTATTACAGACGTTATAGAAGCAAAGTACTTTTAGCCGTACATACTAAACTAAGAGGATAATTCTTTAGGCAATTGATTACGTGTATCCAAGTGGGGTGTGTTCACTACAAGTTTATGTAAAACGAGCAGTTACAAACTGACATTATAACAGCACCGCACTCTGTTGTGAGAACCCCCAGCTAATTCTGGGCCCCTAGCTTTGAATATCAGTATCAATGTCGGTGATGTTTAATGTCATTGTTTATACCTATACAAATCATAACCAATAGATCACTACTATCACCAGGGATAGGCAAGGTGTCCGTACACGGACACAGGTGTCCGTGACTAACCCTTGTAGTGTCCACCACAACCTTAGTATATACATCTTTTCTTTCTGATTAAATAATAGGAATAAAAAAAAAATATGTAGTGTGAATAAAGTTAGTGCCTTGTTGTCAAGAGACTGCTAGCGATATTGGGTGATAAGTTATAGCCTGAGTGAAATACTGGATGTGTATCTGCATCTGTATAATAAAACCAAGCTCTATACAAAGACACAGTAGTGACACTGGCACATGCGTATAGCCAGACAAGGGCTGGTTATAGGGTTAGTGGTATCTGCATCAGTATATTAACGCCCAACACTATATAATGACACAGTAGTGACACTGGCTCATTGGTATAGCCAGAGGAGGGCTGGTTATAGGATCAGTGGTATCTGCATCAGTATAATAACACCAAGCACTATAAAATAATGTTTTTCATTTCAAATGTACCTTGGTGTTCTTCACTAAGGTCTGTACTTTGGAAAATGTCCGCCACAGCCTTTGTCTGTGCCTGTCCCTGACTATCACTCCTTGCTTTAATATATCTATAGCTATAACTCCGTGGATGTCCATTACAGTTTTCAGCTACCTATATGTACAGTAGCTTCAATTTACCTCATCGGTGAGAATCCCACGATAATACGGGATTTTCTATTATAGACGTTTGAATTCATCCACCAGTGTGTTCCTTAGGTGTTTATCATTATCAGTATTTATCCGCTATATACCATTTAGGTTACGTCTGTAAATTTGTACTGAGTTCCTCCATATTAAGTACCATTTGTTGCAGGAGGGCGGTATATAATGATCACTGATACCAATAATACCACTAGCTCATACAAACATTGACTCAGAGTCTAACTACTTATAGGGTGCTTCATATTCTGTAGTGGAGCATACGACATTTTCACTCACGCAATTATACTTGTATGTGACTCTATAATATTTCTCTCTTTTCATGCAATTATTGACTATAAGAGACCAGTATTGTAATTACCGGTACGTAGTATATTATATAAGGGAGACTACCAATAGGCCTATGTTTTAATATTCTCTGCTACTTACTGTATACACAAATACCAGATTACGCTGCTTACAATCAGCAGTGCAACTACACTGGCTTATTGCCTAAGTATACGCATTAACAGCACATGTATATTACAGCGATTCGCTCACCAGTCCGTAGTAATTAAATATTATTTTTTTGACTATATAGCTTTTGTCTGGCAAGTGTACTTACCTCAACTGCACCTCCCTGTTTAAGTCCTTTATTGACCTCCTATTCAGGGTTATCCATTCCATTCCCAGTGATATTAATCCACTGGGTCTTTTACCCGCACCAGCGATCCACTCATCCACCTACTGTAGTTTTTAACTTTCATTCGATTTTAATTTGTATTTATTAAAAGTTAAGTTTTACCATTCCTCACTTCCTGTGGACTGTCTCCTATTGCAGCATTCTATGGCTTTCTAATTTAGGTGATGTTGAGTGCTATTCCATGTACATACCTTGCAATTGCATAGCAATTTGTTTTCTCTAGTGAGTCTCCCCAGAGGGCAGTCTATGTATTAAAAATGCAACCCTCCCAAGCTACAAGAAATAAAAAAGTAAAAATAAAAAAAAAAATAAACAAAGCTATCCAAAATAATAAAATTAGACCTAAACTAATACCCCTATAAAAATACCCCCCCTTAAATAAAAACACCCCCTAATCTAATATAAAACTACCAATAGCCCTTTGTAGGGCATTGCCCTAAAAAAATCAGCTTTTGTACATTAAAAATAAAAAAGTCTGCCTTAACAGTAAAACCCCCCACACACCGACCCCCCCAAAATAAAAAAGACCTAACACTAATTAACCTAAACCACCCATTGCCCCTAAAGGGGTATTTGTATGGGCATTGCCCTTAAAAGGGCATTCAGCTCTTTTTCACTGCCCTTAAAAGGGCATTCAGCTCTTTTTGAAACTTCCCAATGAACCCTAATCTAAAAAAACAAAAACAAAAAACTAAATTAAAAAAAAAAACTAACACTAAAGCCCCAAATAGGTACTCACGGTTTCAGAAGTCCGGCAGAGAAGGTCTTCTTCCAGGCGGGTCCATCATCTTCATCCACAGCAAAGGTGGTGGGAAACGGAGGTCTGGAGCGGTCTTCCCAGATGTGGCGATCCTCGGCGGTGATCATCTGTGGTGGCGTTGGTGGTCCTCGGCGGCTTGGGAGCTCCTCTTCATCTGATGTTCGCCGTATACTGAATATTGAATGCAAGGTACCGCAATCAATTTGGGGTTCCTTGCATTCCTATTGGCTGAATTATTCAAAACAGTCAATAGGATTAAAGCTACTGAAATCCTATTGGCTGTTCAAATCAGCCAATAAGATTTCAGTACCTCTCATCCTATTGGCTGATTTTGAAATAGGATGAGAGCTACTGAAATCTTATTGGCTGATTTGAACAGCCAATAGGATTTCAGTAGCTCTAATCCTATTGGCTGTTTTGAAAAATTCAGCCAATAGGAATGCAAAGTACCACAAATTGATTGCAGTACCTTGCATTCAATATTCAGTATATGATGGACATCGGATGAAGAGGAGCCTCCATGCCGACAAGGCCACAGATGACCACCGCCGAGGATCGCCAAATCTGGGAAGACCGCTCTGGACCTCCGCTCCGTGCTGCCTTGGCTGTGGATGAAGATAATTGACCCGCCTGGAAGAAGACCTTCTCCGGCGGACTTCTGAAACCGTGAGTTCCTATTTGGGGCTCTAGTGTTAGTTTCTCTTTTCATTTTTTTTTTTAGATTAGGATTCATTGGGCAATTTGAAAACGACCTGAATGCCCTTTTAAGAGCAGTGAAAAAAGAGCTGAATGCCCTTTTTAAGGGCAATGCCCGTACAAATGCCCCTTTAGGGGCAATGGGTAGTTTAGGTTTATTAGTGTTATTTTTTTTTATTTTGAGGGGTTTGGTGGGTGGCTAGTTTTAATGTTAGAGGGGGGCTTAGTATATTTTTAATGTAAAAGAGCTGATTTCTTTAGGGCAATGCCCTACAAAAAGCCTTTTTAAGGGCTATTGGTAGTTTATTCTTAGATTAGGGGGTGTTTTTATGGGGGGGGGGGGAACTTTTTTATTTTCATAGGGATTAGGTTTATTTTTTTTAATTTGGATAATGTGGTTTATAATTTTTTGTAATAATAGCCTTTTTTATTTTCTGTAATGGTAGATATTTTTATTTTCTGTAATTTTAGATTAGTTTAAACTTAGTTTTTTTTAAAGGTAATTAAGGGGTTAATTTAGGGGGTGTTAGATTAGGGGGCTTAGTCATTAAATTATTTTTTTTTGTTTTGTGGGGGTTGGCGGTTTATGAGTTAATAGGTAAATTAGGTTTAATGCATTGTTTTTTAATACTTATTGCGGACAGTTATTTTTTTTTGTAATACTTATTGCGGGCGTTAGTTTTTTTTTTGTAATGCTCTGTTTGCCTTCGCTGCATCCCGGAATTTTTTTGGCTGCAAGCGCTGCCAACATTTCTTTGAGGATGCGTGCGCAACTGGCGACGGACGCGTTACAAAGGTGATTATAATGTAGATTCCCCAGTTTTGCATAACCAACACTGTTATATTAATATACTTTTTACCTCTGTGATTAGCTTGTATCTAAGCCTCTGCAGACTGCCTACTTATTTCAGTTCTTTTGACAGACTTGCATTTTAGCCAATCAGTGCTGACTCATAAGTAACTCCATGGGAGTGAGCACAATGTTACCTATATCATACACATGAACTAGTCCTGTCCAGCTGTGAAAAGCTGTCAAAATGCACTGAGATAAGAGGTGGCTTTCAAGGGCTTAGAAATTAGCATATGAACCTACCTAGGTTTAGCTTTCAACAAAGAACACCAAAAGGACAAAGCAAAGAAATGATAGAAGTAAATTGGAAAGTTGTTTAAAATTGCATGCTCTACCTGAATCATGAAAGTTTAATTTTGACAAGACTGTCCCTTTAACAATTAGCAAATCTTTGGTCCTGTGAGAACAGTCAGCACTATGGTTTACTAGTGTATGTCTGATGCTATTATATACCACCTGTTCTCATAAACAAAAAGCACATTTCTTCTGTGTATATCAGTTTTTTTATTATTATTATTATTATTATTATTATTTTTGTTTATTTGCACTTTCCTTTTATACTCATTCTAAAAATACTTTGTGGTTGAAGTGTTATTACTGTGGTGAAAGTACACTTTATTTCACTAACCTGTAGTGAATGACTCTGCTGTGGACCTTTGGACGAGAATTGAGAGATTACTAATTGATTTAATACATCTGCTAATATTATTTCCTAGAAATATATCTTGTAGTATAATTACAGGTGGCCCTCGTTTTACAACGGTTCAATTTACACCGTTTCAGAATAACAACCTTTTTTTCCAGTCATGTGACTGCTATTGAAAAGCATTGAGAAGCAGTGCATTTATTAAAATAGCAAGTAGGTGGAGCTGCCCTCTTGTGTTGCAGCAAAGCCAAGCAAGCTGAAATTAATCAGTTTAACCAGACCTGAGCTATCGAGCAGATTTCAAAGGAACAATATCTTCCTGTCTATAAATCAGTCCAGATTGGAATGCATAGAAAGAACTGTTTGCAGAAAAATGCAAGTGAAGTCTGTGTTGTGTGATTATTTTATTAGGTTTATAATGCTGTTTAGCATTTAAAGTCTTCAATTCAAAGCTTTAAAAATAATGTATTAGGTGTTACCTATGACATTTTTGAGAGGGGCCTGGAACCTCTCTCCCTCACTTCCCTTTGACTTACATTGTAAACTGGGTTTCAATTTACAACGGTTTCGATTTACAACCATTCCTTCTGGAACCTAACCCCGGCGTAAACTGAGGGCTACCTGTACTAATCTTAGATTCTTTCACTGTGGTTATGTGGAGCTTTATTTAGTCTGGTATTCAATTTGAGTAGATGTTATCATTGATATATTAATTACTAGTTACCTGTCAATGTTCCTTTAAAAAAAAAAAAAAAAGTCAAATTACTTTTTAAATTATTCACAGCTTCTGTGCAGTGAATCACTTCTGAGAATCACATGTGTTGGACATAGTTCATATGGTGATTTCTCAGAAAATAAATCAATGTTTTGAATGTTATTTAAAGCTTTCTTTCTATTACTATGTTTTCTGACCCTGATAATCATGCAGGTCAACATCTGAAAATCATTTTCAAGAAGAATTGATAGTAAAGTGCAGGAAATCTGCACATCTTTAAATGACTTGAGATGAGTTAAAAATTTCTGTAAAATGTTGCCATATATCATGAATTAGGAAACGATAAACTTATTTAACTGTTTGCATGTACAGATAGGCATTTCTACTATTATATATATATATATATATATATATATATATATATATATATATATATTTATATATACAGGTACATATTCCTAAATCCAGAATTCCGAAATCCAAATTTATTCTAAAATCCAAACTTTTTTTAATTACTAGTTTTTTTTTAAAAAAATAAACTTTCTAAAAAATGAAATTTATGCTTACCTGATAAATGTATTTATTTCTTGACACGGACCCTCATCAATTACTGTTGGGAATATAACTCCTGGCCAGCAGGAGGAGGCAAAGAGCACCACAGCAAAGCTGTTAAGTATCACTTCCCTTCCCACAAACCCCAGTCATTCGACCGAAGGAAAGGAGAGAAAGGAAATAGCACAAGGTGCAGAGGTGCCTGAGGTTTATATAAAAAAAACCTGTCTGAAAAACAGTGAGGGCCGTGGACTCACGGTGTCAAGAAATAAATAAATTTATCAGGTAAGCATATGTTTTGTTTTCTTTCTAATGACACGGTGAGTCCACGAATCATCATCAATTACTGTTGGGAATCAATACCCAAGCTAGAGGACACAGATGATTAGGGAGGGACAAGACAGGTAACCTAAACAGAAGGCACCACCTCTTGAAGAACTTTTCTCCCAAAAAAACCCTCAGCCGAGGCAAAAATATCAAATTTGGAAAAAGTATGTAGAGAATACCAAGTTGCAGTCTTGCAAATTTGCTCTACAGGAGCCTCATGATTGAAAACCGAAGAAGAGGAAACAGCTCTGATAGAAGGAGCTGTAATTCTCTCAGGAAGGCTGCTTAAAGCAGTCTCATAAGCCAAATGAATAATACTTCTCAACCAGAGAGAATGAGAAGTGCCAGAAACTTTCTGACCTCATACGTTTCCCAAAGAAACAGACCCCCGGAAAAGAAAGCTGCAAAAGTCCATATTCATCTGCAGAAAGACTATAAGAGCCTGCACAACATCCAAGTTGTGCAACAAACGATCCTTATGAGAGGAAGGATTTGGGCTGAAACAACTATAGGAAGGAAACCTAACTAGTACGAGGAACTGCCTTATCTGTATGACAGATAAGATAAGGCGAGTCATACTGCAAGCTGAGAGCTTTGAGACTCTCTGAACAGAAGAAATAGCAATGGAGCCTGCTGAACAAGTTTAAGGTTCCAAGGAGGGACAACAGACTTAAACACAGGCCTGAATCTGACCAAGGCCTGACAAAAAGATTGCACACCTGGCACGTCCACCAGACGCATATGTAGCAAAATAGAAAATGCAGAAACTGACCCTCTAGGGTACTGACTGATAAACCCTTCTCCAAACCTTCCTGGAGAAAGGCCAAAATCCTAGGAATCCTGACCCTACTCCAAGAGTAGCCCTTGAATTTCCAAAGATATATATGCCACACCTTATGGAAAATCTGTCTAGAAACAGACTTTCAAACCTGAATCATGGTCATAATGACCAACTCAGAAAAACCAGGCATAGACAAAACTAAGCGTTCAATCTCAAAGCAAACAGGTTCAGAGAAAACGAGATTTGGAAGAAAAAAGGAACCCTGATCCGAAGATCCTTCCTTAGAGACAGTCTCCAAAGTGGGAGATACAACATCTCCATTAGATCTGCAAACCAGACACTGCGAGACCACGCAGGGGCTAAGAAATCTGACCTTCATCAGAATCACTGACGCTCTCCCCTGAACCGAGTAATGACTCATGGAAGAAGAACAAACGGAGGAAAGACAGGTACGCCAGTCTGAATCCTCCATGGCCGATAGACCATCTATCAGAGTGGTCTGAAGGTCTCTTGATCTTGAACCATACTTTGGAAGCTTGGCATTCTGCCAATACACATCTGATCCAACTCCAGCACCCCCCATTTGAAGGTTAAGCTGGAGAACATCTCCGGATGGAGTTACTACTCCCCAGGATGAAAAATCTGTCTGCTCAGTAAATCCGCTTCCCAGAAGACCACTCCTGGAAAGAGGGAGGCAGATAGACAATAATAGTGAGCTTCCGCCCAAAGAACAATCCAAGTCATCTCCTTCATGGCTAAGAAACTCCGAGTTCCTACCTGATGGTTTGAAACTGTAACCACAGAAGTTATGTTATCTGACTGGAAACCTGATAAACCAGGTTAAAGACAACAGAGGCCAAGCCAACAGAACATTTGGAAATTGTTCTCAACTCCAAATTTAGATGGGAAGAGCAGACTCCTCCTGAATCCAAAGACCCTGCGCTTGTAAAGAGTCCCAGACTTCACCTCAGCCCAGTAGGCTGGTGTCCGTGAATACAATCACCCAGGAAAATCTTTGATAACATGTGCCCTGAGTCAAATATTTCTTGAACAATCATCTGAGACAGATCCGCAGGACCCCCATTCCATTGATTGAGCATGCACAACTGCAGAGCTCCCAAATTGAATCGAGCAAAGGAAATAATGTCCAAAGAAACTATCATCAGACCAAGATCTCTGAATAAGAGCTTGTTCATTGAAAGATGTCGCCTGAACCAATAACTAAGTACAGCGCTACAACAATTTCCCAAGACCTAATGACTGCTAAGAGAGCCCCCAGAACCTGATAAATTCTGGGAGCTGTGGCAAGGTCAAATGGAACACAAACTGAAAAGAATGGCTTGAAAAGCAAATCCCAGAAACTTTATATGATTCCAGAAAATGGAAACATGAAAATACGCAGCCTTTAGGTCTATGGTTGTCATAAAATGACCCTCTTGAACTAATGAAGGATGGTACTCTAAGAACTTTTCCTAGACACTGCAGGTCCAGAAAAAATAGGAAGTTCCCTATATCAGGGAACCAAGCCCATATTGAATAAAACCTTGGGCCCTATTCCTGTACAGAAGGAGGAACCACACTCCCAGGGAAGAAAATTCCCATACACAATTAAAAAAAAAAAAAAAGCCTCTCTCTTATCTGATCAGCAGATAGACCTGAGAGGTGGGACCTTCCTCTGGGAGGAAGGTATTGAAAACCACTCAGAAACCTTGAGACACTATAGTTACGGCATATCCTCTGAAGGAAGCAGAGAAAATGAGCCTCCCCACTTGGTCTGATCCCAGATTAGGGCAAACACTTCAAACTGAGCTATACTCAGCTGCGGGTTGTTACTCTGACCCTTAGGTCTATTCTTCTTGACTATTGGTAAAAAAGACCCTTTTCCAGTCGAAAATCAGAAATATTTCTGACAGACCAGGAACAAAAACAAGATCTTACCCTTGTAAGGAAGCACTAGAAGTTTGAGCTGAGAGGGAATCCTCAAACTACTATAGTCAACACGCCCCGTGGGCTAGACAGCGAAACCAGAACCTGGTTCCCAACTTAAAAAATTGAAGCATCAGGAAGAATATAATTGGTTAGCTCAAAAGCCTTGATTCTGTCCTGAAACTCCTCCAAGGAGGTCGCTACCATGATCCTAAAAAGAACAGCTATCCCCAACAGGGATCAAAGTTCCTTTAGTCAGAGTAGAATTAGCTCCAACTACTACAGGCCCTGTAAGACATGAATCATTAATGGAGTCAGCGGCAGGAGAACATAATTTTACAAACAGGAGACAGGGAAAGTTATCTCAAAAAGAAAAAGAAAACTCCATTGCCCAGCTTGGAGCCGAACACTCTTTCACCGAGGAAGGAAAATTGTAGTAACTAGGGAGATAACTAGATATCCCTTTGTAGTCTGAGTCATACAAATAAGCCAAAACCTCCTTAAACAATACACAGAGGTATTCAAGCTTAATCTGAAGGATTCTACTTCAGCATCAGATGAAGGAATTATACTGTCCAATCTAAGATTTTAATCTCAGAGGCTACAGACATATCCTCTTCATCAGCACCAATGAGGTAGTGCAATCTGAGTAGCAGCAGGTGAAACAGAAACCCTACTTTCTGAATCTCTAAATCTTCCTCTTGAGATTTCCCTTTAGTAAAGGAAAAGCAGATCATGCCACAGATGCCGCTGAAAATACCTGGGCTAAGATTTCTGCCAGCAAAAAAACTCCACCAGGAGATAACGAGGAACCGCAGGGCACTGCATGTGATGCCATAAAGGCTTGGGACGGTTAGGGAGAATACTGTGGTATTGCCGGACAGCCTCATCCTAAGAGACAATAGGCTCAAGGGTAAACACTCTAACAATTATTCAGTACAGAATTGTATGCCGAAACAATTTGTGCAAACCAGCATGATACAAAACATGCACACCCATGCTGGCAGACAAATAAACAGAACCCTGATACAGATCCCAAAAGGGACTAAACCCACCAGAAAGCTAAATCTAGAAAAAATGTAAAATAAAAAATTTACATTTAAAGTAGAACTGTCTCTTTAAATGGAATCCGTTTTGTCGCTTAATACTCAGAGAGAAAAACATAACAACTGGCCCTTTAATTAGACTAACTTATAACGGAGCTAAAACATTCCCTCTCTTCTCTCACTTCAACAGTAGTCCGTTAGCACAAAAGGTCTTTAGGAAGATAAAGACGTTTAGATACATAACAACAGCCGTAACAGATCTAAACAGAAAACTACTTGCTGTATTTACATACGGACGTGGTCGATGCTGCTCTGGAGAAGAAGAGGGAGGACCTGACCAGGCTGTGAGAAGCTGCGCCATTAACCTAAAGTGTGCGATTCCCAGCCGAACAGAAATACATATCAGAGCTACATGCTGCAATAAAGCAATGCAGTACGAAATTGCGCTAAAAGCAAACACAATAATGCGCCCTAAATAAAGGTACCAGTGCAGATGCTCTACCTCACAAGACCCTTAGGCTATGGAGGGAGTTAACATTAACAGAGTCTTCTCTTCCGGATACAAAATAAACCAGAATCCAGCTCAGAGAGAACAAATGCTCGACAAGGGAAAATAAACAACCAGACACATATTTTGTGCCTTGAATAAACTAAAACCCAATAAGAAATTAACCCCTTCCTATTCATGAAGGGAGTTGATTTACAGTCTCCTGTCACATGCCTAACAGTGCCTGCATTCTGCCTTAACAATCTCCACAGGATTATGTCAAGTCCTATCAATAAATTGCAGAGAGCCCAATATATATATATTTTTTTAAAAAAACTTTTTTTTTGAAAATTTTTCCACAGAGAAACTTGAACAGCACCACACAGTTGTGCACAATATTTAACATAGTAAGACATGATGTAGGCAACAAAGTACGGTCTCGTCACCATAACAAAAACTGCTTAGAGTCCAATAGTCTATTCTTGAACCATGTGGGGTGGCCAAGCTCCATGTGTTAATATAACATTTAAATAAACAAAACAACAAATAAAACAATACAAAAACATAAACAGTGACAGATATTGATCATTGGTATTAGTTGGGTTGCATACCTTTGGGCATAACCAGGCGTATTAGGGGAGGGGGAGAGATGAACAGGCAGGCGTTGTTTGTACAACAATGAAGTTACTTATTAACACTGGTGTAAGGCTCTTCATATGATCCTTTTGTTTGTACCTGTTCAGATCCCTTATGCTGGATACTGGAGTATGCTCTCCGTAATCTATGAGGTAGTCGGGTGCGATACTATCAATAGTAAGGGAAACAATGTTAATACCATTTTATGTATGAATACTTGTATGCATATGCATCTGCGGATGGGTTTAGTCAGTGGCCCCAGGCCCAGTCATTCAGGCAGTTAGTCACTTGTTATGTCAGTCATGTTCTGTCAAGTATCTGTTTCAGGGCTCAGCGAGCACCATCGACCATGTAGGTTTTCGTTAAGCATGAATATAGTATTCTGAAAGGGGCGTAGGAGTCTTTCTCTTAAGTCTTTCGGTAAATATAACAAGTACGGTTCCAACTTGTTTATAAATAATTTTATTCTGGCATCGTGGTCCCCTTGTGCGTCTACTTGTTCTACTAAAAGCTGTTGATACACTGCGTGAGTCAGTTTTTTGAAGGGGGGTTCCCTGTTTCTAGCCAATATTGTAACATTAGTTTTCTGGCCATTAAGACAACTAGGTTAAAGAACTTTTGGCGTCGAGAGGGTAAGTCAGTGTCTTGAAAGAAGAGTATGTTTGCTGCGGCCAAATATATGTTAGTTTTGAGCATTGTTGACAACCAGAATTTAACTTTGCCCCAGTACCTTTGCAATTTGGGGCAATCCCAGACCAGGTGTATCAGGTCCGGTGTGGGAGCCATACACTTAGGACATGTATTAGATGCCTCTGGGACCCATTTCGCTCTAGTTTTAGGTGTGATATATGCCTGGTGCAGGAATTTCACTTGTGTTTCACGCAGGTTTGAAGACAGGGTGGCTGCTCTGACTGCTTGTATGCTATGGGTGATTTGTTCCTGCGTGACCTCAGGGATTCTTTGTCCTTGCCATTTAGTTACTATTTCCTGCAATGTCTGTGTCTCATTGTGTGCTACTATTTGCTTATAGATAGGTGTGATGGAGTGCGTTCCTTGAGTAGCCAGGTTGCAAAGTGCGGCTATCTTAGTTAACCCTGGCGAAGTTAGTCCTGCAGGTAGGATATTCTGTGCATAGTGCCTACTTTGAAAGTAGGCGAATCTGTGCGTGTTGGGGAGAGTGTATTGGGCTTGTAGGTCAGAGAAGGTGAGTACCTGATGTGTGGTAGGATTGAGTAATTGTGCCACCATCTTTAGTCCCTTGCGTTCCCACATTTTAAAAACTGCTGTAGTGTATCCTGGCATGAAATTGGGGTTGCCCTGTAGAGGCAGATATTTGCTGAATGTGAAGTCCATTCCCCATATTCTGCAGAGTTTATCCCAGGCCCTCATCGGATCCCTGAATAGTATGCTGTGTTTTATATGCGGGGGGAGGGATGAGAGCTGTGTGTGTGGCAAGAAAGCTGGGTGTATTGGTGCTAGTAAGTCACCTTCTATGGGGGGACAAAAATAGTCTGATTGGGACAACCATCCCACCACAACCTTGATCAGGGATGCCCATTTGTACCATCTAATATTGGGGAGGCTAAGCCCACCTGAGTGGATTGGCATTGCCAGTTGAAGTCTGTTTATCCTTGGTTTCCCTTGATTCCAGACAGACTTGCCAAATAGGGTAGTTAGACCATTGAGATCCCGCTTTGTCATTAGGAGAGGGAGCATCTGAAGGGGGTAAAGCAACTTTGGTAGGCAGGGGTAGGTTTCTCCACCCCTTCATTTGATTGTGAATGAGGGTTATTGTATTTTCTATGTTGAGGTGGTATAGTTTGTTAGTGTTTATATGCAAGTGGATCCCTAGCTATGTGAAGGTTCCTGTGGTCACTTTCAAGTCTGTGCCCTGTAATGGATTTTTTTGGGTGTTAAGCAGCCATGTTAATTCCGATTTATCCGTGTTGACTTTGTAGCCCGTGAATTCCCCAAATTCGTGTAGCATGAGCAGCAGTTTGGGTACATTAGTGTGTGGGTTGGGGACATATAACAAAAGGTCGTCGGCATACAGAGATAAGTGCATTATCTGTTTATGGATTTTTAAGCCTTCACTGCATTGGCGAATATAACATGCCAATGGTTCTATCGCTAAGTTAAAAAGCAGAGGAGACAGGGGGCAGCCCTGCCTGGTTCCTCTCTCTAGAAGGAACGGTGAGGATAGTTGGCCATTAATGATTATAGAAGCTGAAGGTGACGTGTATAGTGTTTGGAGCATGGAAAGGAAATTCCCAGATATGCCAAACTTTTCCAAGGAGGTGTACAAGTGGTCCCACTCTATTCTATCGAATGCCTTCTCGGCATCGATGGCGAGAAGGCACGCGTCAATGTTGGGTTTCTGTGTGTCCATGTAATGTGGGTTATTATAATGAGATATAACAGCTAGTGTCTTTCTGATGTTGATCACTGAGGTGCAGTGTTTGATGAAACCAGTCTGGTCAGGATGTATTATGTTCGGTAGTATGTTTGCTAATCTGTCTGCCAAGATTTTAGTGAACAGCTTGTAGTCGCTGTTGAGCAATGAGATCGGTCTGTACGAGGAGGGTTGTGTATGGTCTCTGAGTGGTTTCGGAAGTATGCAAATGTTGCTATCTGTAAACCTCGCATCTGGCACGGCTTTCCCTGATAGGTAGGCAGAATATGTAGTGGCCAAGGTTGGGGCTATGTCTGTGCTAAGAATCTTATAATATTCAATTGGTAGAGAGTCTGGGCCTGCCGCTTTCCCTAGTTTGGAATTTCCAATAGCTCGTAATACTACTTGTGTATGTATGGGAGAATTCAGGCTGTCTCTCTGAGTATCTGACAGCTGGGGTACTTTAATTTTTTGCCAAAACATATCCTTATCCACTTTCCTGATGTTTTGCCTGGTGTACAAGGATTTGTAATAAGATGTGAATATTTGCATTATATCTTTAGTGTCTGTTTTGAGATGGTCCCCTGACTTAATGGCTGTTATAATGGATTTGGGCGTGTGTAGTCTTACTAAGTTCGCCAGGAGTTTGCCAGCTTTGTTGCCATGGTGATAGAACCTGCCTTGCCTGTGCAAGTTAAATTTATGGTCTAGAATCTGTAAGTGCATGTCTCTGTCTTTTTTAACCGTGTAGTATCTTTGGCGATTGGTCTCTGTAGGGCTTGCTAGGTAAGCATTGTATGCAGTAGTTAGATCTGAAAGGGGTTGTGTGGTAACCTTCTTTTGGGATCTAAAATGGTGGGCTGTATATGCTGTGATTTTGCCTCTGATGACCGCCTTAGAGGCATGCCAGAACAGGTCAGGGTTAGGTTTGTGTTGCTCATTATCCAGGGTGTATTCAAACCAATATGCCTTTAGGTGTTGTTTAAATCTGCATTGGAGTATAAGTGTGAGGGAAACCTCCATTTTCGTTCTTGGGATTCTGTTCTGAAAGGTTGAAGCGTTAGTCGTATGGGGGCATGATCTGAGATCGTAATTGGAAGGATAGATGTGTTCAGTATGCTAGGGGTGATTTGGGGGGATGTGAGAAAGTAGTCGATTCGGGAGAAAGTATGATGCGTCTTAGAGACACACGTGTAGTCCCTTTGGTCGGGATGTTGAGATCTCCATAAGTCGTGTAACCCCAATCCGTCTCTAAAATTAGTTATGATTTGCGTTTCTTTTCTATGTTTGGAGTGGGTTCCCTTCTTTGTGCTGAGCCCAATATATTTTTTAATGACTCTGAAGTGCCAGCCTCCTAGCCCCAGAAGACAATAGGCACTTACCTGCATCTAGCTGTCCGGCAGGAGGACCGCTCACACAACGTGGAAGGACGCCAACTCCTTACAGAGGTCTGTGAAAGAAAGAAAGATCAGAGCAAACCTACTCAGGCTTTCCATACTAGGGCTGCAAACATGTTACGAAAACTCAGTAAGGCCCACGTCATAAGTTCCTAACTGCTTTAAAGCCACCACTGCCCTACTGAAAAAACTAAGAGGAAAAGTCAGAGCAAACCTACTCTGGTTTTCAAAATAATAAAATCTTGATTGAAGTGAAATAAATCCATTCTTCTTCAGACACCAAAAACTTCACCTCTTCCTTGTACTGAAGGCAAAGAGAATGACTGGGATTTGTGGGAAGGAAATTAATACTTAACAGCTTTGCTGTGGTGCTCTTTGCCTCCTCCCGCTGACCAGGAGTGATATTCACAACAGTAATTGATGATGATCCGTGGACTCACTGTGTCATTAGAAAGAAATTACTATTTCTTTCATACAGGTGGTGAGAGTCCACAATCAATTACTCATGGGAGTTACCTTCCCTATCACTTGGGGGAGGCAAAGATTCCCAAACCCCAAGAGCTCTATATAACCACTCCCACCTCACGCATACTTCAGTCTTTTCTTGTGTAAATTAATTTCTTCAGAGAGAGGGTTTTCAGTGTATTTTGAGGTCCAGTTTCCACTCAGTTTGCAGTGCTTGTATTTGGGGTATTGTTTATGATTCTTTTATTCACCTCATGGGAATTTCTTCATAAACTTTCCATAATCGGTTGCATGACTTGTCTGTTTCCTCCCTTTATGGATCTACAATATACTCCTATTCCATAACCTCTACTGGTATGTTTCAGTACTGATTTGGCGGTCTGCTACTTAGATGGTGGACGTGTTTCTTCTGGTAAGTATTATTTTTTACTATTATATAAGACACTCTCTATGGCTATTTTATGGGCACTTTTTTGTTTTTATACATACATATATATATATATATATACAGTGTATATATATATATATACAGTGTATATATATATATATATATATATATATATATACAGTGTATATATATATATATATATATATATATATATATATATATATATATATACATTATCCTTTATATATGATCCTGGAACAGAATAATTCTTTGCTTTTCCCCTTATAGGTAGTTTGTGCGTAGCAGTTTTTTTGGCGCCTAGTTATGATTTTTGCGCATCGGCCTTTGGGATAGTGCACTCTCCATAGTTTTCTATTAGGGGTATTTTCTTTCATATAGGTGGTGAGAGTCCACAAGCTGTTACGTATGGGATATACATTCCTATCTGGAGGAGGCAAAGTTTCCCAAACCTCAAATGCCTATAAAACCCCTCCCACCCCCCTCATAACTTAGTTTTTACTTTGCCTCTGTTGGAGGTGGTTGAAGCATGATGATGTGCTTGATTTCTTCAGTGAAAGGCACTTCAGAGCATATTGAAGCCCAGTTACCCTCAGAGTACAGTGCTTGTCAGAGGAATTTGATTGGAGTACTACCTCATGATACAATGCTTTTGCCTCATCGGAAATCCTTCATAGGCTCTCTGTAAATTCGGTCACAGGGACTTGTCTTCTGCCTCCTTTTACAAATCAACGTTATACTCCATTAACTCTGCTGATATGTTTCAGTACTGGTTTGGCTGTTTGCAATTAATTGGACAAGTGTCTATGGGTAAGTATGTTTTTGCATTGTTTAATAGACACTCACAGCTATGTTTATAGACACTTCTAAGATGTTTAAAAGTTTATCTATATATGTATATGTGTATGTATGGCCCTGGGACAGATTCGTACTATTCCCTTTGCATATAATTGTTGCAGCAACATTTTTTCACATGCACACGCAGGCGTGCGTTAAACTTGGTGCATAATTGACTTCCAGGAGGCGGAGCAACTGGTATGCAGCAAGGAAGAAGAGCTCCGGTAAAACCACACAATTATCAGAGGCTACATCCAGTTTAAGGCTCCCACGGCTCATCCCTTGCCGGTCAATAGCCTGAGGAGAGGAGAGGGCTTAAAGAACTGCGGGACCAGAACATGTAAGGCAGTACAATCGCCCTGGCCACAGAAGCAGCAAAGTGCGGAGGTGTAGGGCGTGAAAAGGAGGCATCATATTGAAGGGACTGCTGGGTGCTGTAATGGAATAAAAGCAGCAAAGGAGCCAGCCGGAACAACTACCATAATTAATCGAGGAGATTGGAGCTGGAAACAACTGATAAGATGTAGTAAGCATTGAGCCACAGTTACTAAAGTGTGCAATTAACCCAGCTAAGATGCTGCACGCTACACGAGCAGTGCACAACACTTACAAAAACAAGCCTGTACAGCAGCTACCCGAACTGACAATCTACCAGACAACCCAAAAACTGCCAGATAAGCATATATAATAATTGCAAAGCGAGACATAAAAATAAGCTGAACAGTTGTTGGGCCTTTATCTCCCCTTCACACCACCCAGGAGGTTGCAAGTACTGGGACACAACGCAACAGTATTCATAGGCCTTACTTTATCCCAAGAGACATACTAAAAGACTCTGATCACCACATATTTCAACTAATCTGAGGTAGAAGGCTTAAAAATTAAAAACCAGAGGGGATAAAATAGCTACGCATCAGGTATACTCAAGCATTAATGGTAAAGTGAGGCAAGAACTTGATACACGTATGAAAATGCTAATAACAAGCCCAGACCTATCCTCAGTTAATAAGGCGATCATAGTATGAGGTAGTGGAGGTGCTAAATACCAGATGGCCAGCAGACTATAATACCACCAAACTTCACTCTGGGCCCTGATCCACTAAAAATTCAAGGCCTTCTCTCGGCAACTAACATCTCCAAGCTCTATTGTCCACACAGTTCCACTAGACAAAACCTCCACTGTTGATGTAAACGAAAATAAAGTATTCCGTAGTTCAGAACCTGACTTAGCTTGAAAGTGCATGCAGAAATATTACTCTAGCTTTGTTAAAACCACTGGCAACATGGCTAACCGGCTGAAAAACCAAGAAAGAAAGTCAAAGCATACATCTGAGATACATGCTTCGGAAATAATCACATCAGAACCCACAGAAGCTATACCACAAGAGACGCATCCAATTGTCTCTCAGATATCGGCTCTATTTTTACCTAAAATAGAACAACTTCAGATGGGGATGGACTCATTATCATCTGAGTTCAAAAGTTTTTCATTCAGACTCCAGCATATTGAACAAAGATGGTGAAGACAGTCAAAGAGAAACTTCAACAAAAGTTACTGTGCTTGAAACACAGAACAAGATACTAATGGATAAGATTGATGACTTAGAAAATCGATCAAGACGCAACAATCTGCGAGTTGTGGGTCTTCCAGAGTCTGTCACTAGTTCGGAGTTGTTGATGTTTGCAGAACGTACTTTACCTTCCCTCCTAAAGATCAAACCGGAGGAGATTCCATGTGTTTCAGAGAGAGCGCATAGAGTTGGGAACCCAAATTCAGATTAAAAGAATATGTGCCAAGTGATGATCTGCTACCTCAATTTTAAAGATAAAATTCTGCTCCAGAACTCTCCTTTACTCTATGAAGGGCAAAAAGTTCTTATATTCCAAGATTATTTGACAGAAATCTCTAGAAGGCATAGGGAATTTTCCCCGTATTGCAAGTCCTTGCTGGAAGCTGGGCGCTCAGCATCACTATTGTTCTCAGCAAGACTCAAGCTCCAAACATCACAAGGACATCACAAGGAGTGAAGTTTTTTGATGACCCCAGACACCTTCAGAAGTTTCTGAGACAAGAAGCAGCAGATATAGGAAAAGATACCTGAACGTGACTATATCCAATTTTATATCTTCTCATAAGTATGTATAAAGATATTGGAGTTTCTTGATTTAGTCCTAGAGTCAAAAAGAACTGGGTAAAAGTCACTGAACTGTTTCAACATGACCAGAGACTAACCAATTAGCCCAGAATTTGTTTCAAACAAGACTTTTCCTTAATTGTATTATTCAATCAAATTACAGGTTATGTTGTTTATAAATATTATTGTAAGCCTGAGTTTTGGAAGAGAATAAGGTAAATCTGAACCAGAGCTAGAGATATTGAGGGAGTTTGAGACATCCTTTAAGGCTTTCAGATAGTAAATGACCCATAGTCCCAATTAACAATGCATAATAAGGTTAAGTTCCCAAGATGTTAATATAATGTTGAATTACAACCAGAAATCTTTCTTCACTATTTACCCAGATTGAAGGGAGGCCTTATTTGTGTTATTTCTTTGCCTTTTGCTTCCTCCCCTTTACTTATTCATTTACTTATTCCTCTCCTTTTCTTCTTTTTTTCCGTTCATTTTTTTCTTCTTTAACTTGCACTCATTTTCTCTGATGATGTAAGTTCTCCAGACTAAATTTGGGAGTTCAGATGGCGGTCTGGTATGTGGCTACACTAGGATAGATAATCTAAGGTAGATAGGAATGGAACTGATGGAACGCTATGTATAGTTTGTTATTTATGTTTTGAAAAATATTTTGCTGTACTATCTTTTAACACCTGAATTTTTGTTTAGACCACATGTCGCTCTCTTTCATCCCTGGGGCTACACGACTAGAAGGTACTACCCAAATTCGATTGATAAAGTGATCCCCTGCCATGAAAGGTACTCCACCCAAACAACATGAAAACATCTATCACCTTATGCAAGGTATTCAATACCACATCACAATCACATTATAATACAACATGACGACTATCAATTTACACATTGTAACTGTAGGAGGCATAATGTCAACACAAAAAACGCAGATCAATTCTACGCTACTTACAGACAAAGAAAGCTGACATCGCAATACTAGAAGAGACACATTTATCCAAGACTGAGCATCAAAAACAAAGTTGGGATGGGGAGGTCATCTTTACACCATTCGAACAGAATAGGGCCAGAGGAGTAGCGATTTTATTTAGGAAAAACCTAACATAAAACATTTCTAAATAACTCATAGATGAGGAAGGTAGATTTATTATGCTACAGTTAGATGTTCAAGGATTCCCTTTTACACTAAATGGAGTATATGGCCCACAAAAACAAAGCAACCATTTTGGCAGAGTTTACAATCCAAAATATTACTATTTACCTCCCAACCTCTCATAGTTGGCGGAGATTATAACATTGCGCCACAAACACCTGAATACAGATTCTACAATCCTGAAAAAGCCTGCATTAAATACCGAACATTCAAAAATTCTAAGAAGGAATCATTAATAATCCGTACACTCATGAAATCTTTAAACCTACAAGATATCTGGAGAGCCAGATATCCAGAAAACAAGGATTATACATGCATGATATTAGCAAAAGACACTCTATCAAGACTAGACTATTTTCTCACATCTACCAATCTTTGCTCCAGAATTACGGACACAGTAATTGACCCCATAACTATCTCAGACCATGCCCCTATAGCTCTGAAACTTCAAATTGGCCAAATGCGAAAAGGAAGCAATAAGTGGATTTTTCCAAATGATCTATATAAAGACCCCGACTTCTTTAGACACCTGCTGGGAGAGTGGCAGTCATTTAAATCACTTAACGAGACACACACCGACAAACCTCTCTTATTTTGGGAAACATCAAAATCTTTCCTAAGAGGAGATATAACCACATATGTCACAGGCATTAAGAAAAAATGTAAAACAAAAACAGACCTCCTAACGCAAATTCTTAACGCTAGGAATAGATATCTTAGAAACCCTACTCTGCAAAATAGACTTAAATATAAAGACATTAAAACAACTAGAGACAACTATATATTACAACAGACCAATTACTCACACTCAAAAACACTAGCCAAGTTCTATAGATTTGGAAGCAAAACTGGTAAATTGTTAGCCAACATCACAAAGCTTACCAAAAAAAAGAGCACAATCTTAGCAATTAAACGAGATAACGAAATCCTAAATAAAGAAGCAGACATTCTGAGAAAATGTATAGACTTTTACAAAGATTTCTATTCATCACAAAAAGTAGAACCAAAGATAAAGAGAAATTCTGGCAGCAGATAAACTTACCCAAGGTAGAACAATCTCAGCTAGACACTCTAAACCACTCGATATCCCCAGAGGAGATAGTCAAGACTATTAAAACGCTAACACTAGAGAAAACACCGGGCCCAGATGGGTTACCAGTGGAATTCTATAAAATAATGGGAGCTGATATCTGTCTACCTTTAACTCGGTTATATAATGGTATATTGGAAAACACAGTTGACCCTTCATCTAGATTTGAAGCCAACATAAGTATTATTCACAAAACGGAAAGGGACCCTCTCCTGGCCCACTCATATCGCCCTATATAATTGCTCAAGTCTTCATCCAAGCGGGCAGAAGTCCTCATCGAAGCTGGCAGAAGTCTTCATCCAGATGACATCTTCTATCTTCATCCATCCGGCGCGGAGCGGGTCCATCTTCAAGACATCCGGCGCAAAGCATCCTCTTCTTCCGATGGTCAATGAAGAATGAAGTTTCCCTTTAAGGGAATTCAGCCAATAGGATTGAGCTTTCAGGATTGAGCCCTTTAATTCCTATTGGCTGATAGAATTCTATCAGCCAATCGGAATGTAAGGGACGCCATCTTGGATGACGTACCTTAAAGGGAAACTTCATTCTTCGCTGACCATCGGAAGAAGAGAATGCTCCGCGCCGGATGTCTTGAAGATGGACCCGCTCCATGAAGATAGAAGATGCCATCTGGATGAAGACTTCTCCCCGCTTGGATGAAGACTTCTGCTGGCTTCGATGAGGACTTCTGCCCGCTTGGATGAAGACTTCTGCCGCCTGGATGAGGATGGATGCCCGGTCTTCAAAAACTGTAAGTGGATCGTCGGGAGTTAGAGTTAGGTTTTTTTAAAGGTTTATTGGGTGGGTTTTATTTTTAACTTAGGGTTTGGGCAGTAAAAGAGCTAAATACCCTTTTAAGGGCAATGCCCATCCAAATGCCCTTTTCAGGGCAATGGTTAGCTTTGGTTTATTTAGATAGGTTTTTATTTGGGGGGTTTGGTTGTGTGGGTGGTGGGTTTTACTGTTGGGGGGTTGCTTGTATTTTTTTTTACAGGTAAAAGAGCTGATTGCTTTGGGGCAATGCCCCGCAAAAGGCCCTTTTAAGGGCCATTGGCAGTTTAGTGTAGGCTAGTTTTTTTTTATTTCGATAGGGCTATTAGATTAGGAGTATTTTTTTTTATTATGATAATTTCATTTTATATTTTGTGTAATGTAGTGTTTATTTTTCTTGTAATTTAGATAACTGTATTGTATTAATTAAATTTATTTTATTTTATTATAATGCTAGCTTTTTTTGTAAGGCAGGTTAGGTTTTATTTTACAGGTAACTTTGTATTTATTTTAGCTAGGTAGTTAGTAAATAGTTAATAACTATTTACTAACTAGTCTACCTAGTTAAAATAAATGCAAACTTACCTGTGAAATAAAAATAAAACCTAAGATAGATACAATGTAACTATTAGTTATAGTGTAGCTAGCTTAGGTTTTATTTTATAGGTAAGTGCTTAGTTTTAAATAGGAATTATTTAGGTAATAATTGTAAGTTTTATTTAGATTTATTTTAATTATATTTAAGTTAGGGGGTGTTAGGGTTACGTTAGGGTTAGTGTTAGGTTTAGGGGTTAATAGGTTTATTATTGCGGCAGTGTTGGCGGACGGCAGATTAGGGGTTAATAATATTTAAATAGTGTTTGCGATGCGGGAGGGCGGCAGTTTAGGGGTTAATAGGTTTATTATAGTGGCAACGATGTCAGGAAGCGGCGGAATAGGGGTTAATACATTTTTTCAGTGGCGGCGATGTCCGGAGCGGCAGATTAGGGGTTAATAATTTTATTATAGTATTTGCGATGCAGGAGGGCCTCGGTTTAGGGGTTAATAGGTAGTTTATTGGTGTTAGTGTACTTTTTAACACTCTAGTTATGAGTTTTATGCTACAGCTTTGTAACATAAAACTCATAACTACTGACTTTAGATGGCAGTACGAATCTTGTCATTTTAGGCTGTACCGCTCACTTTTTGGCCTCACAACAAAACTTGTAATACTGGCCCTATGGAAGTCCCATTGAAAAAGGACTTTTCTTAAAGTGCGGTACTGACGTTGCGTGACGGCCAAAAAAGTGTGCGGTACAGCTATTCTGACAAGACTTGTAATAGCAGCGGTAGTTAAAAAGCATCGTTATTGGCCATAACAATGCTTTTTCACTCATAACGCCAAACTCGTAATCTAGCTGAGAGTTAGTTATTTAAAGCTTACAGCATCAAAAGAGATGGGAGGCCTAGCGTTTCCAAACTTCGAGCTATACAATTGAGCAGCTCAATGCAAATTTTTCATAGATTGGCTCACTAACCAGAAGAAATTCAATGACCCGAAAATAGAAGGGACTTTAACACAACCATGGGCGCTAGAGATGATACCACACATGACACAAACACAGGCAAACAGACTGATAGGTAATATTGAATTACTTAATGAAACAACGAGAATCTGAAGACTTATATGTAAATGGTTGGGATCTGGTAACAGAATAATACCATAATTCTCATGGCATGGGAACCCAGAATTCCCAGCTGAAATCACTTCTAAAGCATTGAAATTATGGAAAGAGCGGGGTTTACACACTATAGGTCAGACCTTAATGGAAAATAGGAAAACTATGATGTCATTTGAGATGTTGAGAACTACTTTTGAACTACCTAGGACACACCACTATGCCTACTTACAAGCTAAACACTACCTACACACCTTAGTAAGGAAAGAACCCCTGACAGACCACACACAGATCCTACAACTTGTGGACCTGGCAAGGACGAGGAACACTTCAATTTCTCCTACCTACAAAAAGCTACTAACAATAGATATGAAATGCATAGAGACACATGTTTGGAGAGGAGGTCCCAGATCGGACTCTCATAAAAAGCATCCATAAAGTTAAAGTAGCCACCCTATCCACAGATGCCAGAGAATCCCATTTTAAATTGTTACAAGACGTTTATGTAACACTTAAAAAACTCCAACATTGGAAAGTAGTTAAAGAAAATAAATGTCCTAAATGCGGAATGGTAGACGCAGACACAACATACATGATATGGAGTTGGCCTTACTTAGTCAAATTCTGGAAAATGTTGGAGTATTGGATAAACACAAAGGTGATAATTATGGGTATAAATCAACGTTGTACTTCTTAATATAAAAAAAATCCCAAAACACGCAAAGTTGTGCACATACAACATTATCCTAATAGCTAGAAAACTGATATTCCAGAATTGACTGAAGCGAAACCCACCTACTGTTTTGCAGTTAAAACAAACAATGCGTAAACAACTATTCATTGAGCAATCAGATGGCATGGGAGATATGGCAAAGAGAGTTAAAACTTTTATGGGGAAATGGGAACCCTTCATCCAGATTTTGCCCAGGAACACTTGCAACATAATCATTACACCTTTCAAAAACACAGAGTATATACTTAACGCACAATTGAGGGGAGACTGGGAATAAATTAATACCAAACAAGGGACGGGAGGCCCCAGGGAGGGATAGATAGAGGGAGAGAGAGCAGGAGGAAAACAATGTCCGTGATTGGACGAAAACGCGTTCTGGATGAGGAGTAGGAGAGGAGTGCTGCAAAGTAAAGAGATCCGTTATTACGGGGAGAAAGGAGGGCTGAAACCTGAGCTCGGGATTACATCTGTTAAGCCCTATCCATCCTTCCGCTATTACGGACATATGCCATAAGACCTGGTGACTTTGTGAGCGTGTATGGGACTCTCCAAAAAGGATTTCCTATTGAGGTTTTTAAAGGGACACTAAACCCAATTTTTTTCTTTCATGATTCAGATAGAACATGCAATTTTAAGCAACTTTCTAATTTACTCCTATTATCAATTTTTCTTCGTTCTCTTGCTATCTTTATTTAAAAAGCAGGAATGTGATGCATAGGAGCCGGCCCATTTTTTGTTTGAGAATCTGGGTTATGCTTGCTTATTGGTGGGTAAATGTAAGCCTCCAATAAGCAAGCGCTATCTATGGTGCTGAACCAAAAATGGGCTGGCTGCTAAGATTTTACATTCCTGCTTTTAAAATAAAGATAGCAAGAGAACAGAGAAAAAAATGATAATAGGAGTAAATTAGAAAGTTGCTTAAAATTTCATGCTCTATCTGAATCATGAAAGAAAAAAATTTGGGTTCAGTGCCCCTTTAACTTTTAATGTCTACTAAGTGCAATATAGTGTGCATATGTGTGTTACCTAAATAAATTGATACCGTGAGTCGCTGGGTGTGCCTGTTCCCTTCTTTCATTCATAAAAGAGGTTGTGGTCTGAAATTTAAATTTAATTTAATTTTAATTTTACTTTATTTTACTTTATCTAATTTTATTTTGAAATTGTACTATGTTGGTTAGTTGTTTAAAATAGGAAAACGTTTGTCTACTACAGAACTTTTATTCTCAATTAAAAAAGCATTACTACTTAAAGATCTGAAACATGGCTGCAGGACTGACGATAATCCTCATAAATACAAATGCAGGAGAAGACATATTCCCAGAATAATATGTTTTGTTCATGTTATAAGCATAATGTTTACTATTTGTATTATTGAACATATAAAATTCTGTGGTGACAATCAAAAATAAATATTTTTTTAAAAAACTTGGCGCCGAATTATTAGTCAGGTTCACACGCCATATCACATACAGGCATCTAAACCATATGCTCATCATATTTGTGTACCTTTTTTTTCACGCAAGCAGCGCACATCAATTAGAAACATGTTTGCACGCTATAATTCACGCTCTTTGAATTAAATTTTAAGATGCGCACCCTAGACATGCATCACTGTTGGAGCAATTGTGCATCTTTCTACGAGCTCGGGCGGAACATCAATGGATGTGCACACTAGCGCAAATGGCTTTAACATTGAGACACATACATATACATTGCTAAATATGTATTTGTATGTATACATACATATATATATGTTTCTATATGTTTACATATATATTAATGTATTTATATGTGTATATATGTATTTACAGTCATATATGCACAAATAAAAACATTAATGTATATGTACACATATATAAACATATATATATAAGTGCATTATAGCTCTTTGCCATTAAGCAGATAAAAACATAATAAAACATATTTATGCAATATTCATATTTAATAGTAATTTTAACTATGTATTTACTGTAAATATATGTGTTTAGTGCGACGGGTCTTTGGTTATTTTTAACTATTTTTTTCCCATTGACTTGTAGAGGGAATGTGAAAAGCCGATGGCGTTTGCGTGATCTCGGGTCTTTGTTTTTTCCACTTTTTTTTCTCCATTGATCTCTATGGGGGAACACTTGCACGCACACACGAAAACTTAAGTTTTTTTGCGCTATTCTGGTTAACGCTAGCGCAAAATAAGTTTTTTTGGAACTTGTAACCCGAAAAGCACAAAAATGACAATCCTAGCAGAGTTTTTGGTTATGAAAAAAAAAAAAATAGCATGAATAATTTGGATGTTGAATGGGCATTAAAGTATTACATTGATGCTTCTGAAAACAAAAGAAGAGAGAAGCGCACACAGAGTACGATTCAAGTGAAGACTTTTATTAGAATGGTGCACACGCAACACACACTGTTGCACTTACTAGAAAGATGTAAAATCAGGCATTTCTAACAGATGTTTTTATGATGTCTCACTCTGCACCAGACTCAGAAAGAGAGCCCTGAAGACGTCTGCATTAGACAGAGCAGAGGATACAATCAAAGCCACGCTCGAAGCAGACCAGGATCATAAGATTACTGATAAGCCCTGAAGACTTCTGTATTAGACAGAGAAGAGGATACAATCAAAGCCACGCTCGAATCAGACCAGGATCATAAGATTACTGATAAAGGGCGCAAATTTTAAACTATTCTAACCTAACCTCTTGAAAAAGCCCGACCGTAGATCGGGAGAAACACGTTGAGGATTCTACACAAAACAGACAGCTGATACCTTCTGTATACCCGGCCTCACGTTACCTGTAGGAGGCAGTCTGGATGCCGAACAGGTTTTGAAGCTGGGGTGTGTGGAACTCTACCATCGGATCACCATCGGATTGTGTTAACAACGAGCCGAGAAGAGACATCATAACAACGTCTGTTAGAAATGCCTGTTTTTACACCATTCTAGTAAGTGCAACAGTGTGTGTTGCGTGTGCACCATTCTAATAAAAGTCTTCACTTGAATCGTACTATGTGTGCGCTTCTCTATTCTTTTGTTTTCCATATCTTCCTGTTACCGAGCCAAGCAAAGGATTACCTGGCTTGACAGGAGCCGCTTGGGATTCTTCCGAATAAGGACCCTATTGTTATACTCTATCACAGCCTAAAGCTATATAGTTGTGATAAGAAGTAAACTAATAATATTGTATCAGTTTTGGGACCGGATTTATAACACTGTGTGTACATATGTTCAGTTCCACTGATATATTATCTATCTTTATCTATACCCTCAGATCAGTCAATTTCACAAATACGGTATAGCGTTATATTAACATATACATGAGCGTTCTGTTACTGAGGTAGCTCCTCTTAAGGTAGTTGAAACTTTAAGTTACAAAATATGCACTAACAATATTAGACAAATTAATAATAATATCTATAAGATCTAAAAATATCAATATTATTTGTATCTGATACATATATTTCAGGTGTGCGCAATATCATCTTTTTTAGTACATTGATGCTACTAAGGCCTTTAAACAAACGTCTAGTTTGTTCCTTCATTTTTCTGGCTCTGCTATTTCTTTGGCTTCTTGGTTGAAACTTTTTATTCACAAGGATTATTGGGATGCAGGTCAGCCTCCACTGCAACAGATTACTGCTCATTCTACTAGGCCAGTTGCCACTTCATGGGCATTTAAAAATGAGGCCTTAGTTGATCTAATTTGTAAAACAGCTACTTGGTCTTCTTTGCATACCTTTACAAAATTCTACTATTTTGATGTTTTTTTTCTCCCGCTAAGGCAGCTTCTTGTAGAAAGCTGATTCAGGCAATTGTTTCAGTTTTATTCTTGCCTGTTTAATTTTTAAGTGCATTTCAATCCCTCCCTTTCTGTTATTACTTGTGGACTCCACAGCTTGGGTATTAGGTCCCCTGAGTAATGGATTGTGGACTCTCACCATCTGTATGGAAAAAACATAATTTATGCTAGCTGATAAATCCTTTATTTTTTATTTTTTAAGGGTTTAGTTTCTATTTTAAGCACATCTTTTGCCCTGCTCCATTTTTTGGCTCTTGCACTTTTTTTTTACCTCATTTCTGCTTGACTATGCATTAGACTGAGTTATGTGTGAGGTGGGAGGGGTTATATAGAGCTCTTGTGATTTGGGCGTCTTTGCCTCCTCCAAGTGGTATAAGGTAATTCCCATGAGTAATGGATCGTGGACTCTAACCACCATGAAATAAATTAATTTATCTGGTAAGCATAAATTATGTTATTCCCTGCCTGTAAGTCACAAAAGTATTAAAAAGTATCTAAAACTACCTTTAGTTGCATGTATAAGCTGTATTGTGACATTTACATATTGCCTAAATGACATAATTTATTGTTGTTTACACTTGGTCCCATCCCCCCCCACAAATGTCCCAGATGCAGTATATATATATATATATATATATATATATATATATATATATATATAGTATATATATATATATACATTTATAAATATATATATATAGTATGTGTGTGTATCTATAACTCTATCTATCTATCTATCTATCTATCTATCTATATATATTGCATATATAGTATGTGTGTGTGTGTGTGTATATATATATAAATATATATATATATATTTATATAATGTATTACAAAAATCTAATAATACCTTATTTGAAGTTAAATATTATTTCAATATAACTTTTTTGGATAAGATACAGTGAATGCTACATTTGGATAATGCACTAAATTTAAATACACTAATCATGTTATGTTTTACTCTAAAGTACATACTGTAGCTTTATGATTAGGCTGAGTATTCAGAGCCTGTGAAGCAATATATTTTAAAAGAAAATAAACCCACATCAACTCTTACATCAAATATAATAGCTGCTAACAAAAAGATCCAAACCTTACAACAATACTGAAACAAAGCAAGTTATTTATTAGCTTGGTCAGGGCGGTGTCAATTGAGAATTGTGGTCTAGAGGGAGACTGTAGATGGTAAGGAGGCACCTCGGGTTAGACTATGTAAAATGTATGTTTGTTTGGATAGGTTACAATCAGAGATGTATGTCTTCTGGAGTACACGGTAGTGTAGTTTTACTGGCTGAAGTGCCAGGCAGGACACTGGTACCACAGGAGCACACAATATGATACTGGTACCCCTGGAGCACAATATTGGCATACTGTAGAATAGTCAGGTATAGCCAGGGTCAAATGGCAGAAGCAGTATAAAATTATCAGGCAAAGTCCAGGATTTAGGTAAAAGTGGTCAGGTACTGATGCAGTCCATACAAAAGACATAAGGGATTTAATGCCATACACTCCTCTGTGGAAAACTTAAATAATAACAACTATTTACATAATAACGTTTAAAATAAACCTTAACCTTATTTCTAATGTAGAAATAACAACACAACAACATCTTGGTTATAAAACTTGCATGTCATGTTTATTGAGGCAACACAAGAAACCCAACAAACAGCACAAATAACATAGATCAGGGGGGCGGCAATCAGGTACTAGCTAATGCGTAGTAACCCATGCTAACAAGATAGGCAGTACCAGGGATGTAGGAGAGTATGCAGAGCGTAGCTCAATACTAGAATGGCTTAGGGAGTTCTCGTCTTCAGATCGCACAGATATGGGACCCCCCAGACACATGTCTGAGGACCCTGTCCAGAAGTAGCCGTCATTCTACCTCGATCACATCCTGTCCCTTGACCCTGTCCAACTGCCACGAGATCACCCACATATTCAGGGCAACTCTTGCCGCCACCCACAACTCACACAAATAGGAGTAGGGATTGTCTCAAATCCTCAATAAACAGATCCATGTCATGGTCAGATAAATGCACCCTGTCGCCTCGGTAGCGGCTCCAGTCAGCTGTCATAATGTTTCTGTGCTCCACAACAAAGCCTCTAAGCTCGAACATTAACTTTCTAGCATCCCTGTTTAGCTTTTTCCTGACCTGGAAAGCAGCCCTGTGGTTGGCCATATGCCTCCACGTCAATCTGGGGATAATGTTAGACCACCCGATTCTCACACCAGGCATCCAAGCTTTGAACGTGCGCAGATCAGACTGCATCACTGCACTCAAATCCCGTCTGGGAATTGATCTAAGGTCGTTTCCCACCAAGTGGAGGATCAAGACGTGGGGTTTCTCCCAGCGCCTCATGGCATCCTGCAGTAATCAAGGCAAACCTGCCCAACAAAGGCCTCTCCTCCCTAACAATCTAAGCACCACACTAGAAGAAGAAAAGCCCAGCTGCTGTCCTCCAGGTCGAGTTGACGCTTGGATGGCTGCCAAGTGCACAAACGAGTGCCCCACTATCCAGACACGAAGCGAACCTCTGCAAGGCCCTGCAAAAGAAAAAAGTGTTAAATTCACACCAAAACAGGGAAACATCACAACATAAACACACCGTACTAACTTAGCAGTGGGATAAAAGGAGTCTCACATATATCTGATACCTTTTGGATTTCCACCTCCCCAGTTCCTTTATACGATCAGCTGACCAACCTAAAGCAGCCGCTGTTGTAGCAGCCCCAACCCTAAAAGAATGAAGGGCTATTGTATTTGGATTCAACCCTGCCTTTTTGCAGCCCATCCTAGGACCCTACGGAATTGAAATTTCGTGAGAGGGGTACCATCTTGGTGAATTAGAAATCTGTGAAAACCCACTGGGCACACTTTCGAGAAGGCCTTCAGCAAAGCATAAGGGCAACTTAAAGTTCCCTGGTTTGTGGGGAGTGACAACAAAGCGCCCCTACTTTCCTGATCCACTTTGGATTAAAGGAAAAATAGCAATACCCCATTTTCGGCAAATCTCACATGCTCGCACAATACCCCTCCAATTTTTACATTTTTTGACTGTGGTACTACTTCTCCCATGCTAAGGGCCCATAGCAAATGCTGTGGAAAATAACTGCACCTCATAAACTGAGGAGCAGATTTCAGGCAGAACCTGGAGTAAAAGGAGTAATCTATAAGCGGTTATGAGTTCACATATGTCCTGTCATCGTACCTCCAACCTCCCCCAGCCCTGAAGAATTTTGTGAACCAAAAACGTCTTGGAAGAGTCCGTCGGGGTAAACAACTTATAGAAGAAGGATACCACTGCTAACCTTGCTGTTACCGCCCCCTTTTTTACCTGTGTACCTCTGAGCTCTGCGAGCCATCGCAACAATCAATCTTGCTCACCTGTGCAGGATTAAAATCCCTGAACTTCACAGAAGAAAACCCATTCTTTCCAATACCTCACGTATGATTTCCAAGTGGAAGGTGCCAGGGAAGCCTTCAGTAGCGGTAAGGAAAGGAGGACAGGGAACACTGTGAGTTGCGGCGTTAAGCACAACCCTCCTAAAAGAATCCCATTGAAAACGGGAGAAGCGCATCAGCTATGATATTAGAAACCCCAGGGACATACCTCGTCTGAAACTCAATGTTCCGCTTAAGGCATCCCAAGACCAGAATCCTAAGATATCTTACCACTGCTGGGGACAATGAAGAGAATCTATTGATGGCAAAGACCACACACATGTTGTCTGTCCAAAAAACAACTGATCTGTCCCTCAGTTCGTCACCCCATATCTCCAATGCAACCAATATGGGGAAGAGCTCCAGGAGGCAAAGGTTCCTGGTAAGCCCTCTGACTGTCCATTCAACAGGCCATGGCTCCGCACTCCACTTACCTTTTAGGTAAGCTCCAAAACCAAAGGATCCTGCAGCATCCGTAAATAAATGTATGGAATGCATGGGCATCTGAGGTTTGCACCAAATGTAAACCCCATTGAAGTCCCTCAGAAACTGATCCCAAATCTAGAGATCATTCATTAAGTCTTTGTTAACTGCGATCCTTGACTTCGGGAAAGTCACCCCCAGTAACAGGCGCTCCATTCTTTTTAGAGAAATTCTTCCCATAGGGATAACTCGCCCCGCAAAGTTGAGCAGGCCCAAAAGGGATTGCAACTCTTTCAGCATGCAGGAGGCGGAAGAAGTAATTCTTCTAACCTCTGGCAGCATCTTCTTAATTTTATCCGTCGGGAGTCTACATTCCTCCGCCACAGAGTCAATTTCTATTCCTAAGAATGTAAGACGTGTACATGGGCCTTCAGTTTTCTCTTCTGCCAGGGGGACACCAAATTTATTGATCAGAATCCTCATGGTGGAGCAGCTCACATTCCCTGGAACCTGGTCTTCCTACTAATAAAAAATCATCTAAATAATGAGCAATTCAGTCTTCCCCCGCCACCTCGGCCACAGCCCAATGCAAGAAGCTGCTGAAGGCCTCAAAGTAAGCGCAGGAGATCGAACACCCCATTGGGAGACAACGATTAACATTGTAGGCTCTGTTGAAAAAACAACCCATAAAGTAAAAAGAAGTTGGGTGAATTGTCAGTAATAGGAAAGCTGACTCCACATCTAACAGAACGACTCATCCTGCATTCCGCAGTACCATTAGTGCATTGTCAAAGGGCTAATAGTACACTGTGCTCAGCTGGGATGGCATCATTCACCGACTTACCATTGGGAAAAGAAAGGTGTTGAATCATCCTAAAATTCCCTGGATCCTTCTTTGGCACCACTCTTATTGGGGAAATAACCAACCCGGTATCGTTTTTTTCCTAAAGGGGCCTGCCATATGACCCAGCAAAAATTCCTTAACCCAACTTCTCCTTCAGTGCATCAGGGAGCTGGTATGCAGATTTCAAATTCCTGCGCATTGTGGAGCCTGTAACCTTACCTTGAACGGGAATGATGAAGACCTCCTGAAGGCCTTCGGTGGGGTGGCTGCCCTTACCAGCAGCAGTGCCTCTTGCTCCTGCCCTATCCTGTTTCTCAAATTTTTTAGTGCAATCTGCGGCTGGGTGAGGCCCCCCGCAGTTGCGGCATGCGTGCCAAAAGGAACACAAAGTTCCCAGTGCGCAATGCTTGTCCTGGAATTTCCAGCAGACCTCAGTGGGATGCCTCCAAAATCTGTTGGCTAAACATACCTGTGATGTACCTGCTGGAGGAACGGAAGTCCCGGGGACCCTTTCTCGACCCAGCCGGGCCCAGAGGTGCATCTCCACACATCCAAAGTCCAGGAAAGGGCTACCTACCATTTTCCTACAAAAGGCCTCATTGTAATCATGCCAGGCAAAAAAATGTATGACCAGCGCCAGAAACAAAATACACAATCTCTCTAGAAAGGATAGGGATCTCCCAAATACCCTAAAAAACAAATAGCTCCTAACAAGGAAGGAAGTCTAGAAAGCGCTATAATGCTTAAGTGTAAATTTATGAATGGGTATAAAATATAAAATAAGATAGGAGAAAAGGTTAAAAATAAGCCACAAAAAGTTACAATGACATGAAATGTGCTGAAATGTTCATTGGTTCCAAATAATTGATTAACATTCTTTTAGAGGACAGGGTCACTTACAAAGTTCTACAAAATAACCCAACAAGAGATTTCCAAAATGAATTAAACACTTTAATTGGGAAATACTGTCTACCAAAAATCCACAAGATTCGTACTACCCCCCCCCCCCCCCCCCCCCCCGGAGACCGATTGTCTCTGGGATCGATTCTATTTCTGCTAACTTATCTGAGTATATTGATTTTTTTTTACAGGATTATGTGAAAGCTCTGCTTTTATATCTAAAAGATTTGACAGATGTCCTGCGTATTTAAGAGGATATTAAGTGGATAATTTTCTAATAGCCATGTGAGGTCTCGGCATTATATACGTGTATTCAACATGAATACGGTTTAGAAGCTGTGGGCTTCTATCTAAAGATGACAAACTGTTGGCAGAACAAAAAACCTTTATACTCAACAGCATTAAATTAATTTTAACTCATAATTATTTTAGTTTTAATGGGAATTTTTATTTACAACATTGTGGGACGGCTATGGGGACCAGATTTGCCCCAAGTTATGCTAATTTATTTATGGGTCTGTGGGAGCTTATCTTCCTTGTCTCTGTTGATCTTGGGGCAAATCTGGTCTCTTATAAACGTTATATAGATAATATTCTGGTCCTCTTCTCAAGGATGAACCAAAATGAAAAAAAAAAAAAAAATTCACTTATGAAATTAGTGATAAAAAAAATAGCTTTTTGGACTTAGGAATCAACATTTTAGATGACAAGATTTTGACCAAAACTTTTTTTAAGCCAGTTGATGCCAATGGATATATACACACAGAAAGTTGTCACTTGGATAAGTGGAAAAATAATATCCCAAAAAGCCAGTTCATGCATATTAGGAAAAACTGCTTGACAGACAAATTGATTAATTAGATCAATCTAAAGTTTTTGGAGAACAAATTCATGGAAAAAGGTTATAAGTGTGATCTGATTAAAAAGGCTAAGGATGAGGCATTCCATTTGAAAAGAGGATCTCCTGATACCAAAAATGAGACATAACATAACGAAATCTAAGGACGGTGAAATTCGAGTTCCCTTTGTTACACAATATAATGATGATAGAAAAAAATTGGAGAAAATCCTAAAATAACATTGGCATGTTTTAAAAACAGATGATATTTTAGGTCCAGTAATTCCACCTTATCCACAAGTAGTCTACAGAAAATGTAGAAACTTAAAAACAATTCTAGCCCCTACAGATATGGATAAGAGAAAGATACCCTTTAATAGAGATAAAGATCTTAGAGGAGATATACTGAGTGGTTTCTACACCTGTTTAAGTTGTAAGTCATGCAAACATTCTAAGAAATGCAAGACTTTTACTTCAAAGATAACAAAAAAAAGAGTATAAAATAAAGAGCATGTATAGATGCTCAGACTCTAATGTAGTATACTTATTGGGATGTCTGTGTGGGGTACAGTATAGGGGAATCTATTAGACCTGTTAGGGATAGGATTAGGGAACACATTAATTCTATAGAAAATATGAACTCTGATAGAAATAAAGATCTTCCCGTTCCTAAGCATTTCAAGCATTTTTAAACACTTAAATTATAAAGTTATAGATCAAGTGAAACCTAACTGGAGAGGTTGTGACCTTCAGAGGTAACTCCTCAAGTTGGAAACAAAATGGATTTTTGAACTAAAGACTTTGGCCCCTAATGTGTTCAATTAGGACTTTGATTTGGAATGTTTCCTTTGAATGTTTTCTGGACTATCAATTTTAGGTTCCATTTTAAAGATTTATTTTAAATATCTATTTCAAGACCTGTTTTATGTTTTAATTTTTATTTTTGGAAATTGATTTAAGATATAATTTGGAAGGTACTGATAGAATATTAGTAATGTAATTATATGAAAACATTTTATGAAACCACTATGGTATTTTTTATTTTTTATTATTATTTTTATGTGTTTCAATTTGTATTATTGTATACGGATTTATTATGTTGCAATTAGTGTTGGAAGCTTTTATAACCAGATTTCATAGGGTCTATTACAAATTAAATTCTTACAGATAGTTTTATAGCATCTTAAAATATATATAGGGATGATGAATTTTACCTTTAGGAATAATTTACATTTTAAATGAAATATTGATCTTTTTGCATGTATTAAAATATAGATATAATGTAATCAACTTGCTACTGATTAAATATGAATAACATGTCCCTTTAAGATCTGTGTTGCTTTTAACGAATAAGCATAATTTAACGTGTATATAAGGTTTGTAAGCAGGTAACTCTAATTGAGCTTGATAAAGATTCTATTGAAACGCGTTGCGCATTGTCTACACGCTTCCGTAGTGAAGCACACCTGCTTTAATCAACTCTTGTTTGGCGTGGTATTGGCGATAGAAGCCCGAGTTTTGGGTCTGTATTTGTATTGAACGACCGGACCACCTAAGATACCTTTGAGCCATTTGAGCTTGTTCAGTTACTGTCTGATATTGTGAATCTGGTAGCTTGTCAACAGAGACTTTTTTCGATCGATAGACAATTGCTCCATGACAGCTGCAGAGTTCTGCAACCAAGCTGATGCTTCAGACATACTCTATTGTTAAGAACCTTAGCTGAGCCGACTTATTATTTCTAATCTGTAAGTACGGATATACACCTTTTTTTGCAGCTTTTGATATTGCACTAAAAGAGCTCCCTTTCCCATTAACAGAACCAGAGAGCGGTAATCTGAGGGAACCTGGATATGGGACATAACTGCTTTATTTGGATCTTATGAACTTTTTAGCACCATTCATTTCATTGTAACTATTTGGACCCAATGAACATTTCAGCACATTTCATGTCATTGTAACTTTTTGTGGCTTATTTTTAACCTTTTATTTTATAACCTTTTGTACGAAGGTCGTCCTTATTTGTATATGTTTTAATGCATTATTTATGTTTTTCTTTTGTGTTAAATGTATCAAGAGATCTTTTATTAACTTTATATGTGATGTTTTATTCTCATTAAATTTGTAAGCTATATAATATTTTATAATTATTCCAAGGTTCTTTGACCCTCTGAAGTTGCATCAAATGGCCTAATTTTGGACTCTTATATATGTTTATTTATTGAGGGAATCTTTGCAATCATGCCAGGCTCCTTTGCGATAGTTCTCCTCAATAATCTCCATGTTTTCTAAATTCTGATCAGGAATGTGTGTCACCATAGAGTGCCACGTATGTCAGTGAGTCTTTTCCGGGGTTGGGATGCCCTAGCTGGCATATCAGAAGTAACAGGCTCTGATGACCATTGTAACCCTTTCTTAGCAGCCTCTTTATCCTCTGTCAACCACCTAAGCATCCTGTACATACGTTTATGCCCTTTGGCGTCTAAACCCAAAGCCTTATCATTCTAAGAAACAGAGTCATCAGAAGATGACGTGAAACCCCTAAACCCCACTGAAACTGAGGACTCACTGGCCTGTGTCCACATCCTGGTTGGTATGGCCACCACACCCGATGTCGATTGACGCTCATCCTCTACCTGAGTATCCAGTAGTTGCCATATCACTATCCTGAAAAACAGAATGCAAGAGAGGAGTACCACGCAGGAGAAGTTCAGCACTCTACCTCCCTCTGTTCACACTCTGATCACCCCTCCCTTCAAGCACTATTGGCACACATGGGTGCTTGCCCCGCCCTTCTCTCACTTGCACACTCTGTTCATCCTCAGAAAAATCCTAAATTTTGTCACTAGTGCACTGTCTTAGGGAGCTGGGGTAAAGGCTTTCTACGACTTCTAGTTGACGCCATTTCCATATCTCACATTTTCGGAGTTCTAGCCTCATTCTGAGATACCTACCTGCTCTGAATCCTCTGAGCTCATTCCTCCTCAGCTTCCTTAGCCAAATGAGATCGTCACTCGAAAATCCCCAGCGCTGCTGTGTCCTGACTATCTTCCGGATCACGTTTAACACTCCATACTGTTGCAACTTCGCCAAAGCAAGCATCTCCGTCAATCAGAGCCTTTCCTGAATACCGCTTCTCTTCTGACACCTAAACCGCAAGTATATCTGCATTCTGCCGATCTTTATTGAACTGAAAAGTTATGTTTATGTGTCTTGCTTATTAATTACCAATGATTATGTAACTAACAACTTTTGCAAAGGAAACAGATTTCATTAAACAAACACATTTTGTAATCCATATCCTGTTCTCATTGAGACTGTTGCTATATCTTGCTAAATACTTTTATAAGTTACAACGTCCTGAAAAACATTGTAAACTTGTTCATTTCTAAGTTTACTCCAGGCTATCATATATTTGGGCCTATGTAGGCTTAATAAAAAAATACACTACTGAATTAAATGATATATACTTCTACTCCCATTTAATTCATTAATATTTTTTGGGTTTATGTTATTTAGCTACAAGCTCATATTTTCTTTAAGGTTTTACACAATACCTTACACATGCACACTAGGCCTTTGTGTGCCTCCACACATTTATTGCGGCCTGTAGCGGCCTTTGCCACTGATCGCTCACTTGCGCTTTTATTGGCCCCTTTTTACCTGCTTCCTGACCCCATTCCGGTCCCAACTTGCCACACTGGGCAACCAAGGACGCTGGAGGACCCGAGACTGGAAGTCGGTGCGGAGAAGTCCGAAGCCACCGGAAGAGTACGTGGACCACCGGAAGATGGACCCTGGACTGCGGAAGACCCACCCGGAGCCCCAGACATTGCTGCCGCCAGCATCTGAAAGAGGGACACCGTCGCCGTGATGAATTCACTGGACAAAGCCGTTGAAGGCTCAGGTAAGGCCCCGGGGCTGCCACTATGCCCACCACCGATTGTAGGGAATTGTACGGGTCAAGGGGAAACGGGAAAGTTACGGGAGGGACCAGCGACCGCATCGTCTACAATTTGTGAAGGCCCAGCCTGGGCCATAGGGCCCAAAAACTCAGACGCCGCATCCGAGAGGCCTAAAGCATCTTGTGCCCCACAACCACCCTCCCGATTAACAGCCTCCAACAAGGCTTGATCCGAAATTTCAGGGATAATCGTGGAGCTGCCCCCCTCACCAGACTCCCCCTGGGAAGGGACATGGGGGGGATTAAGTAATGGAGTATGACTAGGGTGACCATATTGCCGCTTTAAGAAGCGACAAATATGAAAAATACATATGTTAGGGCTGTTTTCCAGGCTGTTTAAATAAATGGTTTGTATAAGAACCCTGCCATATGTATTTTTCATATGTGTCCCTTTTTAAAACGGCAATATAGTCACCTTAAGTATGACCCACCGCATCAGGTGAAGGTGCGATTCATTCCTCTGCTTTACCTTCCTGCATGACTTCTCTTTCTGCAGATTCCTCTGAATTGTTTTGGAGGTACTTTTACTCTCTTGGGACGCTTCATGTGAAAACTTCCGAGGCGAAATCAGAAACCAGGCAGAAGTCACAACCAGAATTCAAGAACAAAAGGACAGTAAACATTGGGAAAATGCTCTATGTGAAGAAATATGTAACATAAAGATAGCCTTTTGTTTGTTTTTTGTAAAAGCCTAATTTGTCACCTAAAGCGATACTTAACTCTAGTTAACCATGTATAGCACATAGAACCTTGAGGATACATGTCACCTGACTAATATTAAGAAGCAGATATGCTTACCCATGTTCCTAAGTAAGGATCACTTCCAGGAGTCCCAGATAGAAGTAAATTGAGGTGGCGTCCCTTCTGATAGGTCTACAATAGGAGTATCTTATTTGAATATTAAAGAAATGTTAAGCATCATTAACTGGGACAAAATTAGAAACAGTATTTTATTAGCAACACATCTTTCTCCTGATCACTATTTGACAGGTCTGTGGTACAGGACCTACAAGAACAAAATTATTATATATCATGGTCAAATTAAACTCAAAGCTTTATCCCACCCAATATTTTAAACTTGAAAATGTTGGACTTATTAGCCTCCTCAGAGACTGGAATCTTATACCTCATAGGGACAAAATATTCACTGTATGATAGTAGAGATGACTTTGGGAGATTTGTTGAGGTGGTCCCTCTCATTCCATTACAAGTGATTAATGACATTGACCAAGTTAGCTGTCTGATTAGATTTGGAAAGGGTGCTTAACCACATACAGTAATATCATACAAGGATTGGCAACAAGTTAAATAATTTGCCAAAAGACGCTTCATTGCATCAGATCTATATTACAAAATATTGCTATGGTGGTATTTCATACTAATTAAGATGCATAAGAGAAATAGATAAACAGAGTAATCTCCTCAGTATTTGTCATCTTGTGGGCGATATGGGTTTTATCCTCAAGTCAAGCTATTATGGAGTAAAACATATGGGCCAATTTACAAGTGGAGCGGTATTTAGTGCTCACACTTGAATGTTAATACAGCTGAAAGTAAAGTTGTAAAACATGCGAATTAAAAGTTGAAAGAACACATTTTAATAAAAAAACTAAAAACTTTAAACATATCGCTCACACATTAACCCGACTGCTTTTGACCAAATACGCTCAACCAAACATGAGTTATTTATATTTTACATTCCAATGTTCTTCACATAAAACGTTTTTTTTTAAAATATTTATATATTTATATGATTTCTTTTTAAATATCTATCTATATACAGAATATATATATATGAATTTTTACACGTATAGATATATATATAGGAATATCTATTTAAAAATACAAAGAACAATTATTATTATTATTAACGGTTATTTGTAGAGTGCTAACAGATTCCACAGCATTTTAAACATAGGCGCAATACAAGGGAACATTTATAGGGATCAGACGGGTAGAGGGCCCTACCAAGAGTCGCACTGTTGTAGTCAGCTCTAAAGAAGGTGATCTACAAACAGCATGGCTCTTAGGCTTACATGCTAATGGGGTTCAAGGTGATAGCAATGGAGGAGAGGAAACGGTATAAAGAAAGGTTAGTGTAGGTTGTATGCATCCCTGAACAGTAGAGTCTTTAGGGAGCGCTTGAAGCTTTCAAAACTAGTCTTATGGAGCAAGGCAGAGAGTTCCACAAGATGGGAGCCAGTCTGGAGAAGTCCTGTAAGCGGGAGTGTGAGTAGGTAACAAGAGAGGAGGAGAGGAGGAGGTCATGAGCAAAGCGAAGGGGACGGGAGGGAGAGTATCTTGAGACAAGGTCTGAGATATAGGGGGGAGCAGTGCAGTTGAGGGCTTTGTATGTCAGAGTGAGAATTTTGTGTTTAATCCTGGAGGTAAGAGGAAGCCAGTTAAGGGATTGGCAGAGAGATGCAGCAGATGAAGAGCGATGTGTAAGGAAGATGAGCCTGGCAGAGGCATTCATTATGGATTGTAAAGAATCTAGGAGGCAGCTGGGGAACCCAGAGATGACAGAGTTGCAGTAAACGAGGCGGGAAAGGATGAGAGAGTGGATTAAAATCTTAGTTGTGTCTTGTGTAAGGAAATGTCTAATTTTAGAGATGTTTTTAAGGTGGAAGCAGCAGGATTTAGCCAAGGACTGAATGTGAGGAGTGAAAGAAAGATCTCAGTCAAGTGTGACCCCAAGACATCGGGGATGCGGGGTAGGGGTAATGATGGAGTTGTCGACAGTTATAAAGGGGGTGGAGATTTTGGAAGAAGGAGGAAAAATAAGGAGCTCAGTTTTGAAGAGGTTTAGCTTGCGGTAGTGAGAGGACATCCAAGAAGAGATGTGAGAAAGACAGTTAGTGACACGGGTTAGCAAGGAAGGAGATAGGTCTGGTGCAGAGAAGTAGATTTAAGTGTCGTCTGCATACAAATGATATTGGAACCCGTGGGACTTTTTTTAGGGAATCTAATGATGACGTGTAGATTGAGAAGATAAGGGGACTGAGGACAGAGCCTTGCGGTACCCCAACAGAAAGTGGTGATGGGCAGAGGAGGCCCCAGAAAAGACTACACTAAAGGTACGGTTTAACAGGTAGTAAGAGAACCACAAGAGGGCTGTGTCACAAATGCCGAAGGAGTGGAGGGTTTGGAGAAAAAGAGGGTGGTCAACAGTATCAAAGGCTGCGGACAGATCAAGGAGGATAAGCAGAGAGAAGTTGCCTTTTGATTTTGCTGTAAGTAGGTAGTTGGTAAACTTAATGATTGCTGTCTCTGTGGAGTGATGAGGATGAAATCCAGATTGCAGTGTGTCAAAAAAATAATAGATATAAGAGTAGAGAAGTAATGTTGCTTATAGAGATTAAAGGGACACTGTACCCAAAATTTTTCTTTTGTAATTCAGAAAGAACATGCAATTTTAAGCAACTTTCTAATTTACTCCTATTATCAATTTTTCTTCGTTCTCTTGCTATCTTTATTTGAAAAAGAAGGCATCTAAGCTTGTTTTGGGTTCAGTACTCTGGACAGCACTTTTTTATTGGTGAATGAATTTATCCACCAATTAGCAAGAACAACCCGGGTTGTTCACCAAAAATGGGCCGGCATCTAAACTTACATTTTTGCATTTCAAATAAAGATACCAAGAGAATGAAGAAAATGTGATAAAAGGAGTAAATTAGAAAGTTGCTTAAAATGTCATGCTCAATCTGAATTACGAAAGAAAAAATTTGGGTACAGTGTCCCTTTAAGGGCAGAATAGTAGGAATTCAAAATTAACTTGTAATGAAGGAAATCAGCTGAACTGAGATTTTCTCCAGTGCCACTCAGCAGTACAGGAACATCTGCTTAGGTACCGTGTCAGAGGAGTATGCCAGGGCTGAGGATGAGTGTTTGATTTCCGAGCAATGGTAAGAGGGGCCAGATTGTCAAGGACCGATGTAAGGGTGGAATTATAGTGGCAGATAGATTGGTCAGGGCAGGAGAAGGAGGAGATGGATGAGAGGATAGTTTTGAGTGAAATAGCAAGCTGTTGCTGATCTAATGACATAATGCTTCTGTGAAGTTTGGTGTGAGGAGTAGAAGGAGGGAGAGTAGTTGTAGGGTGGGATGAGATGTTGCAAGTGAGGAGATGGTGGTCAGAAAGAAGAAAAGGAGAGTTTGTGAAGTTTGAAATAGTGCATCAAGGGAGTAACCATCTTTGTGAGTGGGAGAGTCAGTCCATTGTGACAAACCGAAAGAGGAAGTGAGTTGCAGTAGTTGTTTTGCAGAGGAGGTGTTCTAAAATAAGTTGTATACCGCATAGGAATGCGCGACCAACGTCACTTTCGGTGACATGAATCAGCTGCTGGAGGTGTGTGGCGCTCAATGCGCATGCGCAAGAGGCCCAACCTCCTCCAAACAGCTGTTTAAGGCGACTTTTTTTTGAAAACAATGGGTCGAGGAATTCTATGGGCCGTGCCACGCATGCACACACGGCCCTACTCTTCACTCATCAGACAATGCACTAGCGGCACACTGGACCCAATTGGTTGTACAGCCACTGACTTTACGGACACATGGACCAATCAGATAATGCAGTAATGCTGTTTTATTATGTACTATTTGATTGGTCCTAAGTCCATTTGATTTGCTCACCTTTATTCAATTTCCAAATTGTTCCACCGTACGCCGCAGACTTGCCGTGCCCGGGGGGGGGGGGGGGGTTGTGCTTATGGGGTTTACAGGGGTGCTGATGGGGCTTACATAAGTTACACAGGGGGTGCTTATGGGGGTTACAGGGGGTGCTGATGGGGCTTATGTAGGTTACCCCCTCTGTAACCTATATAAGCCCAATCAGCATCCCCTGTAATCCCCATAAGCTCCCCATGTGTAACTTATGTAAGCCCCATCAGCCCCCCCTGAAAACCCCATAAGCACAACACCCCCCCAGACACGGCATGTCGGCGGCGTGCGATGGAGCAATTTGGAAATTGAGATGGGCAAATCAAACGGACAACGGACCGATCAGATAGTAGTAAAAATAGTAAAAAAACGTTACTGCATTATCTGATTGGTCCGTGTGTCCGTGAAACACATGCGAATGAAAAGTTGAAAGAACACATTTTAATAAAAAAACTAAAAAATTTAAACATATCGCTCACACATTAACCCGACTGCTTTTGACCAAGTACGCTCAACCAAACATGAGTTATTTATATTTCTCTTGTAAGGTGTATCCAGTCCACGGATTCATCCATTACTTGTGGGATATTCTCCTTCCCAACAGGAAGCTGCAAGAGGATCACCCACAGCAGAGCTGTCTATATAGCTCCTCCCCTAACTGCCACCTCCCAGTCATTCTCTTGCAGCTCTCGACAAGGGAAGTAGCTAGAGAGATGTGGTGCATTAATGTAGTTTATCTTCAATCAAAAGTTTATTATTTTCAAATGGTACCGGAGTTGTACTATATTAGCCTCAGGCAGAAAGTTGAAGAAGAGTCTTCCTGTGGTATTTGATGATCTTAGCGGTTTGTAACTAAGATCCACTGCTGTTCTCACACATAACTGAAGAGATGGGTAACTTCAGCTGGGGGAATAGCGTGCAGGGTCTCCTGCTCTGAGGTATGTGCAGTTTTAAAATTTTTCTAGAGAAATGATAAGCTAGAAAATGCTGACAATACCGGATTTATTTAAGGTAAGCCTGATTACAGTGATTTAATAACGACTGGTATCATGCTTGCTGTAAAGGGTAATATTTTTGTTATTTACTCCCATTACTGAATAGATATAACGTTTGCTTGAGGTATATAAACGTTTATTACATATTGGTGATAAAATTTATTCTGGGGCCCAGTTTTTCCACATGGCTGACTAGATTTTGCCTAGGGATAGTTTTTTAAGGCCCTCTCACTGTGAGTACAGGTTGGGAGGTGCCTATTTTCGCGCCTAAATTGAGCAGTAGTTTTTGCAGCTTGAGACATCCAGCTTCCCTGAAGGAGTCCCCTGAACATATAGGACCTCTCTAAAGGGTTTTTGTGCCTTCCAAAGTTGTTGTATGGGCAGGTAGGGCCACAGTAGAGCTGTGGCAGTTGGTTGTGACTGTTTAAAAACGTTTATATCATTTTTTTTATCCGGTTTTGAAACTAAGGGGTTAATCATCTATTTGCAAATGGGTGCAATTGCTATTTCAGTCTATTATACACACTGTAAAAATTTCGTAAAATTTACTGCTTTTTTCACTGTTTTGCAGTTTCTGTGATTGTTTTTTCTTCTTAAAGGCACAGTACCGTTTTATTTTTTGCTTGTTCACAGTTATTAAAGTGTTTTCCAAGCTTGCTGGTCTCATTACTAGTCTGTTTAAACATGTCTGACATAGAGGAAACTCATTGTTCATTATGTTTAGAAGCCATTGTGGAACCCCCTCTTAGAATGTGTACCAAATGCACTGATTTTACTATAGATTACAAAAACCATATTCTGTCTTTAAAAAATTTATCACCAGAAGAAATTGACAAGGAGGAAGTTATGCCGTCTAACTCTCCCCACATGTCAGAACCTATAAGTCCCGCTCAGGGGACACCAAGTACATCTAGTGCACCCATACCTTGCAAGACATGGCGGCAGTTATGAATCATACCCTTACAGAGGTATTATCTAAACTGCCAGGATTGCAAGGAAAGCGAGACAGCTCTGGGACTAGAATAAATACAGAGCTCTCTGACGCTTTAGTGGCTATGTCTGATACACCCTCACAATGTACTAAAGCTGAAGCAGGGGAGCTTCAATCTGTGGGTGATTTTTCTGATTCAGGGAAGATACTTCAACCTGATTCTGATATGTCTACATTTAAATTTAAGCTTGAGCACCTCCGCGTATTGCTCAGGGAGGTCTTAGCAACTCTGGACGACTGTGACACTATTGTAGTCCCAGAGAAATTATGTAGATTGGATAAATACTATGCAGTACCTACTTACACAGATGTTTTTCCAATCCCTAAAAGGTTTTCTGAAATTATAACTAAGGAATGGGATAGACCAGGTGTACCGTTCTCTCTCCCTCCTGTTTTTAAAAAGATGTTTCCTATAGACGCCGCTACACAGGACTTATGGCAGACGGTCCCTAAGGTGGAGGGAGCAGTTTCTACTCTAGCTCTCTAGCTAAGCGTACCACTATCCCTGTCGAGGACAGTTGTGCTTTTCTAGATCCAATGGATAAAAAATTAGAGGGTTAGCTTAAGAAAATTTTTATTCAACAAGGTTTTATTCTCCAGCCTCTTGCATGCATTGCCCCAGTCACTGCTGCTGAGGCTTTCTGGTTTGAGTCTCTAGAGGAGGCTCTACAGGTTGAAACCCCGTTGGAAGATATTATTGACAAGCTTAAGTCTCTTAAGCTAGCCAATTCATTTGTTTATGACTCCGTTGTTCATTTAACCAAGCTAACGGCTAAAAATTCAGGTTTTGCTATTCAGGTGCGTAGGGCGCTATGGCTTAAATCCTGGTCAGCTGATGTGACTTCAAAGTCTAAACTTCTCAACATTCCCTTCAAAGGACAGACCCTATTCGGACCTGGACTGAAGGAGATAATTTCTGACATCACTGGAGGAAAAGGTCACGCCTTTTCCTCCAGGCGTGACCTTTTCCTCCAGTGAGGTCCAACAAATTAAGGACCAAACAGTCTAGTTTTCGGCCCTTTCGAAACTTCAAGAGTGGCGCAGCTTCAACTTCCTCTAACACAAAACAAGAGGGAACTTTTGCCCAGTCTAAGCCGGTCTGGAGACCTAACCAGGCTTGGAACAAGGGGAAACAGGCCAAAAAGCCTGCTGCTGCCTCTAAGACAGCATGAAGGAGCAGCCCCCGATCCGGACACGGATCTAGTAGGGGGAAGACTCTCTCTCTTCGCCCAGGCTTGGGCAAGAGATGTCCAGGATCCCTGGGCATTGGTAATTGTGTCCAAGGGTTATCTTCTGGAATTCAAAACCTCTCCCCCCAAACTGAGATTTCATCTCACTTTTATCAAGACCTCCTAGTTATGGGAGTGATCCACCCAGTTCCGCAGGAGGAACAGGGACAGGGCTTCTATTCAAATCTGTTTGTAGTTCCCAAAAAAGAGGGAACATTCAGACCAATCTTAGATCTCAAGATCTTAAACAAATTTCCTTCAAGATGGAGACTATTCGAACCATCCTTCCTATGATCCAGGAGGGTCAATATATGACTACGGTAGACTTAAAGGATGCTTATCTTCACATCCCGATACACAAAGATCATCATCGTTTTCTCAGGTTTGCCTTTCTAGACAGGCACTACCAGTTGTGGCTCTTCCCTTCGGGTTGGCCACTGCACCAAGAATCTTTACAAAGGTTCTAGGGTCCCTTATAGCGGTCCTAAGGCCGCGGGGTATAGCAGTAGCCCCTTACTTAGACGACATTCTGATACATGCGTCAACTTTTCAAATTGCCAGTTCCCACATGGACATTGTTCTGGCATTTCTGAGGTCCCATAGGTGGAAGGTGAACGAAGAAAAGAGTTCTCTATCACATCTAACTCTGATAGATTCGGTAGAAATGAAGATTTACCTAACGAAGGCCAGATTGTCAAAACTTCTAGACTCTTGCCGTGTTCTTTATTCCCCTTCTCATCCTTCAGTGGCTCAGTGCATGGAAGTAATCGGTTTAATGGTAGCGGCAATGGACATAGTACCGTTTGTCCGCCTACATCTCAGACCGCTGCAACTTTGCATGCTCAGTCAGTGGAATGGGGATTACACAGATTTCTCCCCTCTACTAAATCTGGATCAAGATACCAGTAATTCTCTTCTCTGGTGGCTATCTCGGGTCCATCTGTCCAAGGGGATGAGCTTCCGCAGGCCAGATTGGATTATAGTAACGACAGATGCCAGCCTTCTGGGCTGGGGTGCAGTCTGGAACTCCCTGAAGGCTCAGGGCTCGTGGACTCAGGAGGAGGCACTCCTTCCGATAAACATTCTGGAACTAAGAGCGATATTCAATGCTCTTCAGGCTTGGCCTCAGCTAGCTGCGGTGAGGTTCATCAGATTTCAGTCGGACAACATCACGACTGTAGCCTATATCAACCATCAGGGGGGAACAAGGAGCCCCCTGGCAATGTTGGAGGTTTCAAGGATAATTCTATGGGCAGAGGTTCACTCTTGCCATCTCTCAGCTATCCATATCCCAGGAGTAGAGAACTGGGAGGCGGATTTTCTAAGTCAGCAGACTTTTCATCCGGGGGAGTGGGAGCTCCACCCGGAGGTATTTGCCCAGCTGATTCAACTATGGGGCAAACCAGAACTGGATCTCATGGCGTCTCGTCAGAACGCCAAACTTCCTTGTTACGGGTCCAGGTCAAGGGATCCTCAGGCAGCGATGATAGATGCTCTAGCAGCGCCCTGGTCCTTCAGCCTGGCTTATGTGTTTCCACCGTTTCCTCTGCTCCCTCTGCTGATTGCGAAGATCAAGCAGGAGAGAGCTTCAGTGATTTTGATAGCTCCTGCGTGGCCACGCAGGACTTGGTATGCAGATCTGGTGGACATGTCATCCTTTCCACAACGGACTCTGCCGCTTAGGCAGGACCTTCTACTTCAAGGTCCCTTCAAACATCCAAATCTAATTTCTCTGCGTCTGACTGCTTGGAGATAGAACACTTGATTTTTATCAAAGCGTGGTTTTTCCGAGTCGGTCATTGATACCTTAATTCAGGCTCGAAAGCCTGTCACCAGGAAAATCTATCATAAGATATGGTGTAAATATCTTCATTGGTGTGAATCCAAGGGTTACTCATGGAGTAAAGTCAGGATTCCCAGGATATTGTCTTTTCTCCAAGAAGGATTGGAGAAGGGATTGTCAGCTAGTTCCTTAAAGGGACAGATTTCTGCTCTGTCTATTCTTTTGCACAAGCGTCTGGCGGATGTTCCAGACGTTCAGGCGTTTTGTCAGGCTTTAGTTAGAATCAAGCCTGTGTTTAAACCTGTTGCTCCGCCATGGAGTTTAAATTTAGTTCTTAAAGTTCTTCAAGGGGTTCCGTTTGAACCTCTGCATTCCATAGATATCAAGCTTTTATCTTGGAAAGTTCTGTTTTTGGTAGCTATCTCTTCGGCTCGAAGAGTTTCAGAGTTATTTGCCTTGCAGTGTGATTCCCCTTATCTGATCTTCCATGCAGATAAGGTAGTTTTGCGTACCAAACCTGGGTTTCTTCACTGTTCCGTCACTGTGTCCTAATCCTTCTTCAAAGAAGGAACGTCTATTACACAATCTTGACGTGGTTCAGGCTTTAAAGTTTTATTTACAAGCTACTAAAGATTTTCGTCAAACATCTGCATTGTTTGTTGTCTACTCTGGACAGAGGAAAGGCCAAAAGGCTTCAGCAACTTCTCTTTCTTTTTGGTTAAGAAGTATAATCCGCTTAGCTTATGAGACTGCTGGTCAGCAGCCCCCTGAAAGAATTACAGCTCATTCCACTAGAGCGGTGGCTTCCACATGGGCTTTTAAAAATGAGGCTTCTGTTGAACAGATTTGTAAGGCGGCGACTTGGTCTTCGCTTCATACTTTTCTAAATTCTACAAATTTGATACTTTTGCTTCTTCGGAGGCTATTTTTGGGAGAAAGGTCTTACAGGCAGTGGTGCCTTCCATTTAAGCGCCTGCCTTGTCCCTCCCTTCATCCGTGTCCTATAGCTTTGGTATTGGTATCCTACAAGTAATGGATGAATCCGTGGACTGGATACACCTTACAAGAGAAAACTAAATTTATGCTTACCTGATAAATTTATTTCTCTTGTGGTGTATCCAGTCCACGGCCCGCCCTGTCATTTTAAGGCAGGTGTTTTTTATTTTTTAACTACAGTCACCACTGCATCCTATAGTTTCTCCTTTCTCTTGCTTGTCTTCGGTCGAATGACTGGGAGGTGGCAGTTAGGGGAGGAGCTATATAGACAGCTCTGCTGTGGGTGATCTTCTTGCAGCTTCCTGTTGGGAAGGAGAATATCCCACAAGTAATGGATGAATCCGTGGACTGGATACACCACAAGATTGGTGTTTTTTAAATTTTGTTTTTACATTCCAATGTTCTTCACATAAAATGTTTTTTTTTTTTTTAAATATTTATATATATATATATGATTTTTAAAAAAAATATCTATCTATATACAGAATATATATATATGAATTTTTACACGTATAGATATATATATATAGGAATATATATTTAAAAATACAAAGAACAATTATTATTATTATTAACGGTTATTTGTAGAGTGCTAACAGATTCCACAGCATTTTAAACATAGGCGCAATACAAGGGAACATTTATAGGGATCAGACGGGTAGAGGGCCCTACCAAGAGTCGCACTGTTGTAGTCAGCTCTAAAGAAGGTGATCTACAAACAGCATGGCTCTTAGGCTTACATGCTAATGGGGTTCAAGGGGATAGCAATGGAGGAGAGGAAACGGTATAAAGAAAGGTTAGTGTAGGTTGTATGCATCCCTGAACAGTAGAGTCTTTAGGGAGCGCTTGAAGCTTCTAGTCTTGTGGAGCAAGGCAGAGAGTTCCACAAGATGGGAACCAGTCTGGAGAAGTCCTGTAAGCGGGAGTGTGAGTAGGTAACAAGAGAGGAGGAGAGGAGGAGGTCATGAGCAAAGCGAAGGGGACGGGAGGGAGAGTATCTTGAGACAAGGTCTGAGATATAGGGGGGAGCAGTGCAGTTGAGGGCTTTGTATGTCAGAGTGAGAATTTTGTGTTTAATCCTGGAGGTAAGAGGAAGCCAGTTAAGGGATTGGCAGAGAGATGCAGCAGATGAAGAGCGACGTGTAAGGAAGATGAGCCTGGCAGAGGCATTCATTATGGATTGCAAAGGATCTAGGAGGCAGCTGGGGAACCCAGAGATGACAGAGTTGCAGTAAACGAGGCGGGAAAGGATGAGAGAGTGGATTAAAATCTTAGTTGTGTCTTGTGTAAGGAAATGTCCACATTAGAGATGTTTTTAAGGTGGAAGCAGCAGGATTTAGCCAAGGACTGAATGTGAGGAGTGAAAGAAAGATCTCAGTCAAGTGTGACGCCAAGATATCGGGCATGCGGGGTAGGGGTAATGATGGAGTTGTGTCGACAGTTATAAAGGGGGTGGAGATTTTGGAAGAAGGAGGAAAAATAAGGAGCTCAGTTTTGAAGAGATTAGCTTGCAGTAGTGAGAGGACATCCAGGAAGAGATGTGAGAAAAGACAGTTAGTGACACGGGTTAGCAAGGAAGGAGATAGGTCTGGTGCAGAGAAGTAGATTTAAGTGTCGTCTGCATACAAATGATATTGGAACCCGTGGGACTTTTTTTTAGGGAATCTAATGATGACGTGTAGATTGAGAAGATAAGGGGACTGAGGACAGAGCCTTGCGGTACCCCAACAGAAAGTGGTGACGGGCAGAGGAGGCCCCAGAAAAGACTACACTAAAGGTACGGTTTAACAGGTAGTAAGAGAACCACAAGAGGGCTGTGTCACAAATGCCGAAGGAGTGGAGGGTTTGGAGAAAAAGAGGGTGGTCAACAGTATCAAAGGCTGCGCACAGATCAAGGAGGATAAGCAGAGAGAAGTTGCCTTTTGATTTTGCTGTAAGTAGGTCGTTGATAAACTTAATGATTGCTGTCTCTGTGGAGTGATGGGGATGAAATCCAGATTGCAGTGTGTCAAGTAGAGAAGTAATGTTGCTTATAGAGATTAAAGGGACACTGTACCCAACATTTTTCTTTTGTAATTTAGAAAGAACATGCAATTTTAAGCAACTTTCTAATTTACTCCTATTATCAATTTTTCTTCGTTCTCTTGCTATCTTTATTTGAAAAAGAAGGCATCTAAGCTTGTTTTGGGTTCAGTACTCTGGACAGCACTTTTTATTGGTGAATGAATTTATTCACCAATCAGCAAGGACAACCCGGGTTGTTCACCAAAAATGGGCCGGCATCTAAACTTACATTTTTGCATTTCAAATAAAGATACCAAGAGAATGAAGAAAATTTGATAAAAGGAGTAAATTAGAAAGTTGCTTAAAATGTCATGCTCAGAGTCCCTGGGATATTGGCGGTGGATTCTCGCGCCAGCCTCAGGCCTTGGGGCTATCTCCCCGATAGCTACTGCAGAACTGCTCTGGAACCTTTCAGTGGCGCGCCATCCCACTGTTTAGAGCCCAACTACTAGCCACCCGGTCTTCCTGGCTACAACCCTCTGGGTACCGCTACTAAACTCTGGATGCGGTCCTAGACTGTGTCACAGCTCCAGCTCACTGACCTAACCTTACCTGGAGCTCTGCTACCCCTTTGGAACATAACTCTTCCCCCCTCCTTGCGGCTGCCACCCCCGACAGATCAACTTTAAACAACGGGCTGCAGCGCTCCCAGCCTACCTGCTGTTTCACTGGTTTCGCTTCCTGCAGGTCTCGCCGACTGGGGCCCGCCCCTCGCCCTCCCCCATCGGTGCTGCGTGGGAGGGAGTCGGGCCTGGACGGGCTGGTAGACCCGGTGTGTGACCGTTCCTGTGCTGTATCGCCCGCCCAGTGCAACGCTGTCCTCTCCCCCCCCACCGGTGCTGCGCGGGGGGAGTTGGCTGTGATCCTTGCTTGGAGCGGAGGATTGAGAGTGTGAGCTGCAGTTCCATTGGCTTGAATCAGCCCTACAGCAATCTGGAGCCAGACGCCACGGGTTGCAAGCGGATGAGCATCGCAAGAGGGGGTGAGTCTTGCTGGAAAATACTGCATTGTTTGCCATACTGCAGCGATAGATCGCAAGTCTCAGAAGAGGGCACCGCTAGCAGTGGGGAACAGTGGAGCGGGTTAAAAGAGGATAGTCAAATTGACATTTAAAACTGGTGACTGTTAGCCTTGAAGGGCCTCATAAGGAATCACTTTTTAAGTCAAACAGACATATTCTGCTCTCGCTTGGATGTTTAAAAAACGGGGACAACAGATAAATGCAGCCATAACTCTGTAGTCAAGTTTAACTGATACAACTCAGACTGAGCACAACGCTACTAATGGAGTTAATAGTCACAGGCTCGTGGACACTATAAGCCTTGTTTTAACAGATTGGTTAATTATGTAACTAAATCTTTTTTCTGTTTTTTGTTTTTTCATTTCTCTGCTTTTTCTAGCTTAAGAACCACAGTATATCAGCTCAACCGTCTATATAATATTTTACTGTGTATGCTTACTAAGTCTTTTTGATCTCACTATATGTACTTGGGTGTAGCAAGTGAAATTGTTACAGGCTAACCCTAGGTCCCACTATAGCCCTTAATCTATAATGGGGCTTGGGGGACCAGGGTTATAATATGGTATTAAATTGTTGACTTAAATCACTGCAACTATAGGAGAGAGTCCTTAAAGCAACACTGGCATGGTTATTATTGATAGCTGTTCTTAGGTAAATCCCTGCTTTTTGTAGTGAATTCCTAAGGAACCTCTCTCCCTTTTTTCTCTATTATCTGCTTGTTTCTCATTTGATATTAGACAGGGTGAAAATAACTAGTTTATGACTGCTTGACAAAATTTTCAAAGAACTTTAAGGAAGGGGGCTGGGGGGAAGAGAAGGGAGAAAAAGAGTGTATTAAGTTTATAAAGAGTAAAGATTGTAACTGATCTATGCTAGGGTTGCTTGTTAAATACTAGGCAGAATCTTAGTAACGCATCCATCTAGGTATAACCTTTGCTGAATGACCCACTTGGTTCCCTGTTAAATACACAGAATTGGGGTTAGTATATAGGAACCTGAGAACCAAGCTCTTTTTTTTACACTCCTGTTCCACAGTGGAGCTCAACAGATTATTCTACAGAATAAACTTCTCTAGGTCTCATCCTAGTTTAATATTTCTATACAGAGCAAGGGTTGTTTTGTTTTGCTTCTTATCGCTGTCGCCGTTTCATCAGGGGTGAGCGAGCCCTATTCACTTGGCTTAGGTTCTTTCCCTTTTTTTTTTTTGTCTTGCGTTAATCACTAACTAGTGTATAATTGGTTCACTCCCCGCCCTAGCACCACCCCATCACCCTCCTCACCCCCTATCCCACTCTTCTTTCCCTATTATTAAAGTCACTGGGAGGAATCTCCCCTTAGCTAAGTAATTTTTTTCCCTCCTCCCCTTTTCACTGCTGCACATGGATAAATTTCTTCACACTCACTCTAGGACTCCCTCACCAACGATGCCGGCGAGACAGAAGAGCAAAGACCACGACAGACACCCAGTCTGATGCTCAAGTAACTCCCGTTACCATATCTCCTGTAATAGATACTGTAAATATGCAAGTTTTGGTCACGAAAATCTCACAGGCCCTGGCACCCAACTTCGACGCACTTAAAATTGAGATTAAACAGGATCTCACACTACTTTCGCAAGAGGTTAGACAATTTGCTAACAGAATTAACGAAATCGAACAAAGGGTGTCAGACCTTGAAGATCTTACCATACTGCACACTGCCAATATAGAAACAGCCAATTTATCTATAGCAACAATGCAGGTCAAATTAGAAGACCTCGAGAATCGATCTCGCAGGAATAATATACGTATAATAGGAGTTCCTGAGGATGGGACCTATGAGAACCTAAATACCTTTATCTCAGAGACATTACCTCACCTTCTTAAAATGCCACCCAATCAATCTCAAATTTTAGTCGAAAGAGCACATAGGCTAGGTAAGCCCTGGACAGACAATAAAGGAACCCATAGACCTAGACCCGTGATTGCAAAGCTCTTAAATTTCCAAGATAAAGTCACATTACTGCAATTTTTTCGTAAGAACCAACCCATCTTGCTGGGGGAATTTAAAATCCTCCTATTTCAGGACTTTTCAGTCAAAACAACATCCAAGAGAAGGGCACTAGCCCCAATCTGTTCCAAATGAATTCAGCAAGGACACCAAGCCACCATCATTTATCCAGCAAAATTGAAAATCACACATGGTGATACAATCCGGGTCCTTAATTCTATGCCAGAGGTAGAACAATTTTTAAAAGATTCCAACATTTCAGTTAGATGATTACCAGGTTAAAACTAGGTTGCTAGTATCTTCTCTTTTCTGATTCTTTATTCTTCTTCTATCTATGGTTTTGGAAATGGGTTATTTTGGCCTAGGTGCTGTATCTGGGTGGCCCTCCCTCCTCTTTTTTTTTTTTTTTCTCCTTTCTCTGTTCCTTCCCCCCCCCCTTCACTCCCTCCTCTCATTTTTTATGGACAGCAGGTATCCTTTCTTCTTAGATGGCAAACCTTAAAATAGTTTCTTGGAACGTGGGGGGGATTTCCACCCCCCATTAAAAGGAAAGCTATTCTTACACACCTGAGGAAACTTGGTAACAATATAGCATTTATACAAGAGACTCATCTGACCGCAGAGGAGTCCTTAAAACTCAGATCTACATGGGTGAAAGAAATTTTTTTCCCCCCGGGTGTGGGGAGGAAGAGAGGCATAGCCATTTTATTAGGGAAAAAAACAAATCTAGAAGTCATGCATAGTGAAGTAGATCTCGAGGGCAGATTTGTGCTGATAAAAATAAAAACATCTAATGAGATTTTTACTTTGTGTAACATTTACGCTCCCAACAGGTTGGACCCAGTCTTCTGGTCCATGATACAGGCTAAGATTCTTTCGATACAGGAGGGTCATCTGGTTCTTGGGGGCGATTTCAACATGTCTCCTCATTGCCCACTGGACAGACTCAGACAGTCAACAAAATTGCCCAAACAAAAAAGGGATAAATTAGAAGCAAAATTATGCAGAATCTTGCAATTAAGGATGTCTGGAGACTTCAGAACCCGGATGTCAGGGACTTTACCTGCCTATCCAGGGCCCATAAAACTCTGTTTAGAATTGATTTATTCCTCATCAACAATAATATATCCAGGTCGGTTGTAAATTCAGGTATTCTTCCCATCTTTCTGTCAGATCATAGCCCAATATACGTGGAGTTTCAATTGAATCATCTTAAAAAAAGATCATCACGCTTCACCTTTCCTTCATTCCTTGCCTCTGACCTGAAATTTAAAAATTGGCTGAAACTTAAGTTTGCCGAATATGTTCAACATAATCAATCACATATAGACTCTCCTTTGGTTTTCTGGGAGGCCGCAAAGGCAGTCCTCAGAGGCGAAATAATAGCTTATACAGCCATGAGATCCAGGAAAATAAGGTTAAGAGAAAAGCAAGTGACTAATTCAGTAATCAATTCTTATAACTCCTTTGTTCTGGAAAAATCGCCTAGCAATTGGGCGAGATATATCAGAGCTAAGAATGCTAGGGACACTTTTGCAGTTTATCAGGAAACCCAGAGAGACTTAAAACTTCAAGCCAGACTTTAAAGATTTGGGAACAAGTCTGGTAAACTTCTGGCTAACCTGGTTAAAAAGGAGAAAAAGTAATCCTTTATAGAGAACGTCCAACAGGACGGCGCCTCCCTTAAGAAACCTGAAGAGATTGCGAAAGCATTTGTTAGCTATTATCAGAACTTGTATTCCTATAGGATCTCAAATCTCTCTCAAGCGAAGCAATTCTGGAGTGAAATTTCTTACCCTAAAATCTCAATACTGGAAATGGAAATTGTAAAGACTATTACGGACCTCCCCTCAAATAAAACACCAGGCCCAGATTGCCTACCGAACAAGTTTTATAAAATTATGACTAGTGAGATTGCCCCTTATCTTAACAATTTATTTAATAGCATGTATGCCAAGGGAGACCCAGTAGCTACCTCTTTTTCTGCCTCAAATACTATCTTAATTCTGAAGGGTGGGAAAGATCCCTCCCTTAAGGAATCTTGTAGACCTATAGCCCTCTTAAACTTAGATTATAAAATTCTAAGCTCCATAATCGCAAGGCGGCTACAGTCAGCATTGGCTCTTATTATCCACCCAGACCAGGTTGGGTTCCTATACAAAAGAAATTCTTCTGCAAAAATCAGAGAGGCCTTGCTTACAACTGAATACTTCATAACTGCTGGGACGTTGGGGAGTCAGGGGGAGGAGGGCGCCCCTGATCTAGCCATAGTCTCAATAGATGCAGAAAAAGCATTTGATTCAATTCATTTTGATCATCTCTTTACTTCATTAACTAATTTTGGGTTCAGGGGAAAATTCCTGAGATTTATCATTAATCTATATAAAGAAACTTATACAAGACTGATTGTCAATAATATTGTTTCCTCGCAGATAACTCTTGGAAGGGGAACACGACGGGGGTGCCCTCTTTCCCCTCTGCTCTTCAACGTCTCAATTGAACCTCTGGCAATCATGGTCAGACATCAATTATCTGGAATCAAAATAGGTAATCAGACCATAAAAATCGCTCTCTATGTGGACAATGTATTACTATATCTCTCTGATATTCAAACTAGTATACCGAAATTTTTAGACATCACTGATCGGTTCGGATCTTTTTCAGGTTATAAGATCAATGAAGCAAAATCAGAGCTGCTATGGCTCAGAAAAAATAATAACTCTCCTTCCAACACCCCCTTTAGCATGGTGAAAGATTCTCTCAAATATCTAGGAATCCTTATTCCCTATATACCAGGTGAATTATACAATTGCAACATTACTCCAATTTTAACAAGTATAAGGGGAAAAATGAAAAGTTGGCAGTCTCTCCCAATATCTATTTCTGGACGGATAGCTCTATTTAAAATGATTTTACTCCCAAAGCTTTTATATATACTCCAGAACACCCCATTAATTCTTATGGAAAAGGATGTTAGAACACTTAATAGTGCACTTAGCAAATTCATATGGCAAGGGAAAAAAACAAGGATATCTTTAAATAAATTATCCCTTCCGAAAGAGAGAGGCGGTCTTGCACTTCCTAATATCCGCTTTTATAACTATGCTTTCCTGGTGCGAGTAGTGGCTGATTGGATTTTCCACAGTGACTACGTAACAAACAATTCACTAGAGGAAACTATATGCTATCCTTATCTCCCTTTAGCATTAATTCACTGTCCACCAAAAGAACTACCTAGGGAAATCAAACTACTCAAAACATTTTCTAATCTGCTGAAGGCTTGGTGGAAGGTGGGAGAACTTTTGTCTTTGAATTGTAAAGCTTCACAGTACTTAACACTACTGGGTAACCCGAAATTTCCTGCGGGCCTGAGCTCCACACTATTTAAAACCTGGCACAACCAGGGCCTAAATAGGGTGTCACATTTTATTGATATAGAGAGAAAATGTGTCAAATCCTTTGAGGAATTAAAAACAGACTATAAAATCAATAACAAGGAGTTTTACGCATATTTGCAAACTAGACATTTCCTTATAGAGCTTATGAAAGAAACAGACTGGTCCTGGTCCCTGGGCAAATTGGAAAATTGGTTAACATTGTTCAAAAATGGACACAGATCCATTTCCCTGTGTTACCAATTGATCATTGCCAGTAAAGGCGAATTGGAGCTAGAGAAAATTACCTCACTATGGAACCAGATGATACCTCACTCTAATATTGACATTAAATCGGTCCAATTATCAATCCAGAAAGTGGCCCAGGTCAATTTATCAGCGACCTGGCGGGAGATGCATGTTAGACTTATACATAACTCATATTTTACCCCCAAAAAGGGTAGTAAAATTCAAAACCCTGGCTTCAAAAAGTGTCCAAAGTGCTTGCTTCCAGCAGCTGACTTAATGCATATGATCTGGGAATGTCCTAAAATAAGGCATCTCTGGTGGAAGCTAGAATTCTGGCTCAGTAAAACTCTAAAAATTCCCCTCGAAGGCCTAACACAGTTACAAATTATATTTGGTTTGGTACAACATACAAATGAAAAAGTAATTCTCCTGTCTATACTCGCAACTAGATACCTCATTCTCAAAAATTGGAAGCTGAGAGCAACACCATCCATCCCAGAGATCAAAAATTGATTAAAAAAGCAATGCTTATTAGAACAAAGAGAAACTAATCTAGACAATGAATCAGACATTAGACAATTTTTTGGTAAATGGTCAGTGTTTATTAGGTCATTGCCCGACACAGAGATAACTGATTTAATCTTTCCGTTCAGAAATTCTGAATTGGTACTCTTGGGTGCCTGGTAAATTAATAAGTGAGAATGGGTTCACTATGCTGCCCTGGATGTAATTACCCGGGATCCTGTTGATCATGATTTTTGGGTGAGGGGGGGGAGTGAGTGGGAGGGGGGGTTCTTTTTGCTCCCGTTTCTCCTTTCTCCCCCCTTTTTTTTTTTTCTCTTTTTCTTTTTTTCCCCCTCTTCCCTCTCCCAGCTGGGGCTGGGGGTTTCCTTATAGAGCAAAAATTCAGCTGAATGTAATCTCATATTGGATGACTCACTCTGACTTGTTTTTCATAAACCTATTGTTCATGATCTTTTTGGAAATAATTAACCTGGATATGAAAACTTAGTAGTGTAAAAGAGATAATCAGGTCCACATCTGTTACTTAATTGAACTTGGCATGGCTAGGGTTTGATCCATGTCAATATTATTATCGTATTATCAATTGTTTATTCAATTATGATTTATTTAGGTTAAATTATGAAGTTAGTCAAGTCTTGACTTAATTTTTTGTTGATGTCAATATTGGACATTGTATGATGTAAACAATTATTTTGCTGAAAAATAAAAATTAAAAAGTTAAAAAAAAAAATGTCATGCTCAATCTGAATTACGAAAGAAAAACTTTGGGTACAGTGTCCCTTTAAGGGCAGAATAGTAGGAATTCAAAATTAACTTGTAATGAAGGAAATCAGCTGAACTGAGATTTTCTCCAGTGCCACTCAGCAGTACAGGAACATCTGCGTAGGTACCGTGTCAGAGGAGTATGCCAGGGCTGAGGATGAATGTTTGATTTCCGAGCAATGGTAAGAGGGGCCAGATTGTCAAGGACCGATGTAAGGGTGGAATTATAGTGGCAGATAGATTGGTCAGGGCAGGAGAAGGAGGAGATGGATGAGAGGATAGTTTTGAGTGAAATAGCAAGCTGTTGCTGATCTAATGACATAATGCTTCTGTGAAGTTTGGTGTGAGGAGTAGAAGGAGGGAGAGTTGTAGGGAGGGATGAGATGTTGCAAGTGAGGAGATGGTGGTCAGAAAGAGGAAAAGGAGAGTTTGTGAAGTTTGAAATAGTGCATCAACCGTCTTTGTGAGTGGGAGAGTCAGTCCATTGTGACAAACCGAAAGAGGAAGTGAGTTGCAGTAGTTGTTTTGCAGAGGAGGTGTTCTAAAAGAAGTTGTATACCGCATAGGAATGCGCAACCAACGTCACTTTCGGTGACATGAATCAGCTGCTGGAGGTGTGTGGTGCTCAATGCGCATGCGCAAGAAGCCCAACCTCCTCCAAACATCTGTTTAAGGCGACTTTTTTGAGAACAATGAGTCGAGGAATTCTATGGGCCGTGCCACGCATGCGCACACGGCCCTACTCTTCACTCATCAGACAATGCACTAGCGGCACACTGGACCCAATTGGTTGTACAGTCACTGACTTTACGGACACATGGACCAATCAGATAATGCAGTAATGCTGTTTTACTATGTACTATCTGATTGGTCCTAAGTCCATTTGCTCACCTTTATTCAATTTCCAAATTGTTCCATCGCACGCCGCAGACTTGCCGTGCCCGGTGGGGGGGGGGGGGGGGGGCGGGGTTGTGCTTAGGGGGTTTACAGGGGTGCTGATGGGGCGTACATAAGTTACACAGGGGGTGCTTATGGGGGTTACAGGGGGTGCTGATGGGGCTTATGTAGGTTACCCCCTCTGTAACCTATATAAGCCCCATCAGCACCCCCTGTAATCCCCATAAGCTCCCCATGTGTAACTTACGTAAGCCCCATCAGCCCCCCCTGTAAACCCCATAAGCACAACCCCCCCCCCCCCCCGACACGGCATGTCGGCGGCGTGCGATGGAGCAATTTGGAAATTGAGGTGGGCAAATCAAACGGACTACGGACCGATCAGATAGTAGCAAAAATCGTAAAAAATCATTACTGCATTATCTGATTGGTCCGTGTGTCCGTGAAGTCAGTGGCTGTACAACCAATAGGGTCCAGTGTGCCGCTAGTGCATTGTCTGATGAGTGAAGAGTAGGGCCGTGTTCGCAGGGCCCATAGAATTCCTCAACCCATTGTTCTCATATAAGTCGCCTTAAACAGCTGTTTGGAAGCGGTTGGGTTGTCCTATGCGCATGCGCAGTGAGCGCCACACCCCTCTAACAGCTGATTACATGTCACCGGAAGTGACGTGATGCACACATTCCTATGGAATACAACTTATTTTAGAACAGAGGCAGTGGGATTGTCAAGAGAAATGTTGAAATCGCCAAGAATGAGGGCAGGGGTGCCTGAGAAGAGGAAATAAGGTAGCCAGGCAGCCAAGTGATCTAGAAATTGAGTTGAGGAGCCAGGGGGTCAGTATATGACTGCAAAAAGTATAGAGAGGGGAGAGAATAAGCAAATTATGTGGATTTCGAATGAGGAAAATGTGAGGGAAGAGATAAGATGTATTTGTTGGAAGGTACAACGAGAGGAAAGTAAAATACCTCAAGCTGGTTTATTTGTGTATAGTATTGGCACTTAGAGACCATCATCATATTGATTATAATCTGTTTAAGGTGGCCACTATCCTTTATTAGTAGGCATTTTATTGTACCATATTTTATTGTTCTGTATTTTAAGGGAGACGTCCCTTGTATGTTTTAAAGAGATACTCTCTCAATAGTAAACTATTTCTATTTTTATTTGCATTTGCATAATCTCAGTTTATTGATAACACTAACCATATACATTATTGTTCCCATCACCTAAATATTTGTGGTATTTTAAAAACATATAGAACTGTGCTCGCTAGCGCTGTCACTTATTTTTACATTTAGTCTATCATTCAGATTTACTTAGGAGGGGTTAATCTTCAGTGACAGCAAGGTCTACTCTTCCCTTTATTTATCTTGGACGCTTTTCCTATAGACTTGCTATTAGTACTTCCTTTTCCTTTCTTAGTGTTTTACACCTGTAGGATAATAGCAGCCTAAGGGGGTAGTTATCAACGTGTCTACTTTACCTGCCTTCGCCGGTTCAATACGCCCGCCTAAGCTCGCCTACCATCGCCGCCTCGGACCTTCAAAATTTCGCCTAAGTCAAAAAGCCACGCACCAAGTACGGGGCGATGAGCAGCGGACTGTGAGAGTTATCACTCATCCGATCTCGCTGCTCTTCTGCTTTTTGACAGCTTTATTGATACCCCTGTCACTAAGCACCCACACTAACTACACTGTTCTACCCCCTATACCGGAGCCCCCCGCAACTCAATAAAGTTATTAACCCCTAAACCGCCGCTCCCGGACACCGCCGCCACCTACATTCTACCTAGTAACCCCTATCCTGCCCCCCCTATACCGTCGCCACCTATAATAAAGTTATTAACCCTTATCCTGCTGATCCCGGACCTCGCCGCAACTAAATAAATAGTTTAACCCCTAAACCGCCGCTCCCGGACCCCGCCGCAACCTATATTAAACTTATTAACCCCTAATCTGCCCCCCCTACACCGTTGCCACCTATAATAAGTTTATTAACCCCTATCCTGCCCCCCCCTACACCGTCGCCACCTATAATAAGTTTATTAACCCCTATCCTGCCCCCCCCTACACCGCCGCCACTGTAATAAAATTATTAACCCCTAAACCTAAGTCTAACACTAACCCTAACAACCCCTAACTTAAATATTAATTAAATAAATCTAAATAATATTTCTCTTATTAACTAAATTATTCCTATTTAAAACTAAATACTTACCTTTAAAATAAACCCTAAGATAGCTACAATATAAATAATAATTATATTGTAGCTATTTTAGGATTTATTTTCATTTTACAGGCAAATTTCAATTTTTTTTAACTAGGTAGAATAGCTATTAAATAGTTATTAACTATTTAATAGCTACCTAGCTAAAATAAAGAGAAATTTACCTGTAAAATAAAAACTAACCTAAGTTACAATTACACCTAACACTACACTATACTTAAATAAATTAATCCTATTTTAAACTAAATACTTACCTGTAAAATAAACCCTAAGATAGCTACAATATAAATAATAATTATATTGTAGCTATTTTAGGATTTATATTTATTTTACAGGTAACTTTGTATTTATTTTAGCTAGTTAGAATAGTTATTAAATAGTTATTAACTATTTAATAACTACCTAGCTAAATGAAATACAAAATTACCTGTAAAATAAATCCTAACCTAAATTACAATTAAACCTAACACTACACTATCATTAAATTAATTAAATTAGTTACAAATAACTACAATTAAATTAAATTAAATAAACTAACTAAAGTACAAAAAATAAAAAAAGCTAAGTTACAAAAAATAAAAAAAATAAGTTACAAACATTTAAAAAATATTACAACAATTTTAAGCTACTTACACCTAATCTAAGCCCCCTAATAAAATAACAAAGCCCCCCAAAATAAAAAAATGCCCTACCCTATTCTAAATTAAAAAGTTACCAGCTCTTTAACCTTACCAGCCCTTAAAAGGGCCTTTTGCGGGGCATGCCCCAAAGAATTCTGCTCTTTTGCCTGTAAAATAAAAATACAACCCCCCAACATTAAAACCCACCACCCACATACACCTAATCTAACCCAAACCCCCCCTTAAATAAACCTAACACTACCCCCCTGAATATCATCCTACCTTGAGTCGTCTTCAGCCAGCCGACCACCGATGGAACCGAAGAGGAGATCCGGAGCGGCAGAAGTCATCATCCAGGCGGCGCTGAAGAAGTCTTCCATCCGATGAAGTCATCATCCAGGCGGCGCTGAAGAAGTCTTCCATCCGATAGAAGTCTTCATCCAGGCGGCGTCTTCAATCTTCATCCATCCGGAGCGGAGCCATCTTCAGACGAGCCGACGCGGAGCCATCCTCTTCTTTGAAGCCAATCAGATTAAGCTCGCATTCTATTGGCTGTAGAATCAGATTTTTCCTACCTTAATTCTGATTGGCTGATAGAATCCTATCAGCCAATCGGAATTGAAGGGATGCCATCTTGGATGACGTCCCTTAAAGGAATATCCATTCATCGTTAGTCGTCGGGAAGAAGAGGATGGCTCCGCGTCGGTTCGTCTGAAGATGGCTCCGCTCCGCTCCGGATGGATGAAGATTGAAGACGCCGCCTGGATGAAGACTTCTATCGGATGGAAGACTTCTTCAGCGCCGCCTGGATGATGACTTCATCGGATGGAAGACTTCTTCAGCGCCGCCTGGATGATGACTTCTGCCGCTCCGGATCTCCTCTTCGGTTCCATCGGTGGTCGGCTGGCTGAAGACGACTGAAGGTAGGATGATCTTCAGGGGGGTAGTGTTAGGTTTATTTAAGGGGGGTTTGGGTTAGATTAGGGGTATGTGGGTGGTGGGTTTTAATGTTGGGGGGGTTGTATTTTTATTTTACAGGCAAAAGAGCAGAATTCTTTGGGGCATGCCCCGCAAAAGGCCCTTTTATGGGCTGGTAAGATAAAAGAGCTGGTAACTTTTTAATTTAGAATAGGGTAGGGCATTTTTTATTTTGGGGGGCTTTGTTATTTTATTAGGGGGCTTAGATTAGGTGTAAGTAGCTTAAAGTTGTTGTAATATTTTTTAAATGTTTGTAACTTATTTTTTTTATTTTTTGTAACTTAGCTTTTTTATTTTTTGTACTTTAGTTAGTTTATTTAATTTAATTTAATTGTAGTTATTTGTAACTAATTTATTTAATTAATTTAATGATAGTGTAGTGTTAGGTTTAATTGTAACTTAGGTTAGGATTTATTTTACAGGTAATTTTGTATTTCTTTTAGCTAGGTAGTTATTAAATAGTTAATAACTATTTAATAACTATTCTAACTAGCTAAAATAAATACAAAGTTACCTGTAAAATAAATATAAATCCTAAAATAGCTACAATATAATTATTATTTATATTGTAGCTATCTTAGGGTTTATTTTACAGGTAAGTATTTAGTTTTAAATAGGATTAATTTATTTAAGTATAGTGTAGTGTTAGGTGTAATTGTAATTTAGGTAAGTTTTTATTTTACAGGTAAATTTCTCTTTATTTTAGCTAGGTAGCTATTAAACAGTTAATAACTATTTAATAGCTATTCTACCTAGTTAAAACATTTTTAAACATGCCTGTAAAATAAAAATAAATCCTAAAATAGCTACAATATAATAATTATTTATATTGTAGCTATCTTAGGGTTTATTTTAAAGGTAATTATTTAGTTTTAAATAGGAATAATTTAGTTAATAAGAGAAATATTATTTAGATTTATTTAATAAATATTTAAGTTAGGGGGGTGTTAGGGTTAGTGTTAGACTTAGGTTTAGGGGTTAATAATTTTATTACAGTGGCGGCGGTGTAGGGGGGGCAGGATAGGGGTTAATAAACTTATTATAGGTGGCGACGGTGTGGGGGGGCAGATTAGGAGTTAATAAGTTTAATATAGGTTGCGGCGGGGTCCGGGATCGGCGGTTTAGGGGTTAAACTATTTATTTAGTTGCGGCGAGGTCCAGGATCCGCAGGATAGGGGTTAATAACTTTATTATAGGTGGAGGCGGTATAGTGGGGGCAGGATAGGGGTTAATAGGTATAATGTAGGTGGCGGCGGGGTCTGGGATCGGCGGTTTAGGGGTTAATACATATATTATAGTTGCGGCGGGGACCAGGAGTGGCGGTTTAGGGGTTAACATATTTAGTATAGCTTGCGGTGGGCTCAGGGAGCGGCGGCTTAGGGGGTAAACACTTTATTTAGTTGCAGCGGTGTAGGGGGGGCAGATTAGGGGTGTTTAGACTCGGGGTACATCTTAGGGTGTTAGGTGTAGACAGCTGCCATAGGAATCAATGGGATGTCTGGCAGCAGCGAACATGAACTTTCGCTATGGTCAGACTCCCATTGATTCATATGGGATCCGCTGCCTCCAGGGTGGCGGTTTGAAAACCAGGTACGCTGGGCCGGAAAAGTGCCGAGCGTACCTGCTAGTTTTTTGATAACTAGCAAACGTAGTCAGATAGTGCCGCACTTGTGTGCAGAACATCTGGAGTGACGTAAGAATCGATCTGTGTCGGACGGAGTCCGGCGGATCGAAGCTTACGTCACAAAATTCTACTTTTGCCGGTGTCTAGGGCTTGATAACTAAGGCGAATCAGCCTCGCCACAAATACGCTGCGGAATTCCAGCGTATTTGAGGTTGACGGCTTGATAACTAGGGGCCTAAGTATGGAAGATGACATTTTTATGTGGAGAGAAAAAACTTTAAAGGAAATTTTAAACAATGAGGGGAATAATACTCTTGCAGACAATCTAGACACTATACAAACTATGCAGGATTTAGAAAGACTCTTAACAAGTGAATTGAAACAAAAAAACAAACTAAAGTTTTTAGATATATACATTAACTTAGCTATCATTCCACAAGGGTTAATATTAAAGAAAAACTGCACATTTGAACTTATGGAAACATTTCAAAATGAATGGGATGCGACATTAAATAAAGCCTCTTTAACTTTATTAAAAATCCTAAAAACATCAAGAGAAGATTCACTCAAATCTATAAAAAGTAACATTACATTACTTAAGAATAAACTGACTGACAAAAAAGAACATAGGGACTATTTATCTAAATAGAAAGAAATAGTCACCAAATTAATTAGTTTAAATCACGAATTACTTGGAGTTAAATGGAGAAAACTCAATAGAGATATATGGAAGATTCACCTAGAATAGATGACAATCCAGAAGCTGTTACTACTCAAAATGACACTGAACACCCCACCACATCTTCCTCAAGACAAAGACTGGATTCACATAGACCAGCATCTAAATTCACTAATATACACCATTTAGGTAAGAACAATTCTAACAAAGAAAATTACACCTATCACAATAAATCTTGGAACAAAAATAAAAATTATAGAAAATGGAACAAAGAATATAGATACAAGAAAGAGCCCCTTTACAGACACAGAGACACTAGGGACCACCAAACACATGATCTTTATAGAAACACTAGAGAACATAGACCATATGAAAATTACCAAAAGGAAAGGGTACACAAAAGACTGAGATAAAACCAAATGGCATTTTTAATTTAGGTAGCAAAACATTAAATAAGGATGAAGAAAGAATACTCAGTTTAGGTTTAAGTTTTCCACCCTCCACAAGACTCAATAAATTTAATACTCATATCCATGTGAGTCAATTTATAAGAAAATTAACACTAAAACGATTCTTTATGAGGAACCCCATTGAAAGAAATTTTGCTAACAATAGTCAACAAAAGACAAATGATAACGAATTTAAACACACAGATCTCAAATGCAAATCAAGATTCTATCCTGTTAACGACAAAGGCAGGAACTTAGAGTTGTTCAAAAAATTGTGCAAAAAGAAATTAAAAAAGCTAATATAAAAAAAAGATACCTAATAACCTCAACCATTGTAAAGATCAGTATTAAAAGATCTTCAAGAGAACAAAGTTTTGGTTATAAAACCGGCAGATAAGTGGGGGGGGGGGGGGGTTGTTATAATGGATAGGCTAAAGTATGTCAATGAAGCCAACAGACTCCTAGGAGATAGAGAAACATATAAGGAACTAATAATGGATCCCACTAAGAAATTCATGTCCAGACTTATAGCTATCCTAGACAATGATAAATCAACAGGTATATTAAACAATAAAAAATTCAAATTTCTAAAACCCACATTTCCTAAAATTCCAATATTTTTTTTTTTGCTACCCAAAATCCATAAGGATATTACCAATCCCCCAGGTAGACCCATAATATCGGGTATTAATTCGATTACAGCTAAACTCTCCCAATACATTGATTGCTTTCTCCAACACTATGTAAAATAACTACCATCTTATTTTAAGGACACTAGAGATATTCTACAATGCCTAAATTAATTTACATGGAATAATCAATATATTCTCGATACCTGCAATGTGTCATCGCTTTATACCAGCATCAGTCACAAATAAGGCCTTGAAGCTATCAAATTCTATCTAGATAATGATCCCACACTACTAATAGAACAAAAGGAGTTTATTTTAAAGAGTATTAGATTTATTTTGGAACAGAATTATTTTGCATTTGAGAAACATTTCTTCTTACAATTAAAGGGGACCGCCATGGGCACAAGATTCGCACCTAGCTATGCCAATTTATTTATGGGACATTGGGAGAATGATTTTTTCCCCCCAAACATAAGCTAGGTGCAAATCTTGTGCTTTATAAAATACATATTGATGATCTTATCATGGTATGGAAGGGAACAGAAGTGGATCTTCAAGAACTATTAACAGATATGAACAAAAATCAAATAGGCAAAAATTTCACTTACGTCCACAGTCGGAAAAAAATTAAATTTTTGGATCTAGATATAGAAATCAGAGAAGAGGAATTGATAACTACCACTCATTTTAAAAAAGTAGATGCCAATAACTTAATTCATTATAAAAGCTGCCAGCAAAAAAGTGGAAAGACATTATCCCTATGGGACAATATCTCAGGATAAAAAGAAATTGCTCTAGTTCTCTGGACTATAATAATCAAATCATGTTACTAGAACAAAAATTCACAGAAAGAGGATACCACTATGAAATTACTGAAAAGGCAAAAACGGAAGTGGATAATAGAGATAGAAACAGTCTTTTAGTTTCACACATAGATATTCCTAAAGAAACTACATCTGATGGAATAGAGATAGATGTCCCATTCATAACATATTTTAATTGTGATAATGGAATTATGACCAAAATTTTGAACAAACATTGGCATCTGATTCAAACAGATCCAATAATTAGTGATAAAATAAAGGACCAACCGAGAATAATTTACAGAAAAGCCCCAAATTTTAAAAATCTATTAGCACCAAGCGAATTGAAACCTAAAAAATGTAAGGGATACAAACAAAACCTAAATGGGAATCCACTACAAGGTTTCTTTCCATGCTTTGGCTGTAGATCATGTCAGTTTTCAAGTAAAATTAAATTACTTACCTCTCTCTCTAATAATTATACATTTGTAATAAAAGAAATCATAAGATGTCTGGATAAAGGGGTCATATAGGCCATTAAATGTACTTGCAATAAAATATACTTAGGTGAAACTACAAGAACCCTCAGAGAACGCATAACAGAGCACATTTCTTGCATAAATAGAGGGACTCTAGACACACAGTCATTTTAGAGAGGTCCACAACAACAACCTCAAAGACTTCCAATACTGGGGTATCAAAAAAGTTAATCCTAACTGGCGAGGTGGTAGTTTGGAACTCAAATTGCTTAGATTGGAAGCTGAATTTATTTATAAAATGGACACACTTTATCCTTCAGGATTAAACTCAGAAATTGATATTTCACCTTTTTTTTTTTTTTTATAAATTTCACACAAAATTTTCTGTATCTTTAGATATAAAAGCTATACTGAACCTATAATAGATATTTTATATATAATATTTTAATAATAATAATGTCAATCCCAAAAAAAGGGGGTATAGACCTTTAAATCTATCCCATCGCTCTTAACTGTAACAATAGGTAGTGTAAAAACACAACAAAAAATCTATCTGAAGTTTAAATCTTGTTATTTTTTCTTTAGTTCATAATTTTTCTTGTTTTTTTATATGTCTTTTTATATGTCTTTATATGCCCCAAAAATACTATAAATATAGTTTTAACATTCAAAACAATCATTATTCCCCTATCCATTAGTTAAACCCATCAGTTTAATAGTTTATACACAAACTGTTAAAAAGCCCTAAAGTTATGTTTTTATTTTTCATTGTTTATTTCTATTTTATTTATTTTATATGCATTTTATTATATAACAGTGTCAAATATTTGTTTATATATATATATATATATATATATATATATATATATATATATATATATATATTTACATGCCTAATTTAGTGCCATTAGACTAGTGCCACCAGCATTAAAAATTGAGAATCTCCCTTCACTCTAACTCCATCTGAAGCCAATTTGGAAATTAAACAATGACCAATCCAAAAGGAATGAGCCCTTTATATAGAGGAAAGCAAGGCATGAGAGTATAGTGGTGAAATGCGTTGACCAGGACCACACTTTGCTTTGTTCTGTGAAACTATTTGATCTGTGTATCTGTTTGTAAACTAGAACAACGGTAGCTGTATGGGAACAGAAGTTTTCTACTATGAACTTTGCACTGAGCTTCTAACTAGTATTGTTCAGGAGTTGGATCAAGAACGATCACACCACTGCTAGTGGTATTCACCATTGAAGAAAAGAATCAAGTTTATGCAGCAAAATTTTTGCTTTTCACCAAGTTGTTTCAAATTGTTGCTATTTGTTCTAATGCAATCAACCTTTGATCAGGACGCACAACGGCTCATCACGTGACAGCATCAAACTGAGAGGCACACAAACCACCGGGATTACCCATTTGGAGGCGGTGATACCAGCGGACCCAAAATTTGAGGTATTTGTACAACTTCATTACCATCTATTGAAGAAAAGCACAAGGTATTATACGCTACTTAAAGAAGAAATCACACCAATAAGGTACCTTATTTAACAAAATTTTTCAACATCAGTATGTATCCAAGTATAGCCTAACCGGACACTTGATAATAACTGGGACTCAAGCTAGTTTTTTTGTGTATAGTATTGGCACTTAGAGACGATCGTCATATCAATTATAATCTGTTTAATGTGGTCACTATCCTTTGTTAGTAGACATTTTATTGTACCATATTTTATTGTACTGTATTTTAAGGGAGACATCCCTTGTATGTTTTAAAGAGATGCTCTCTCAATAGTAAACTATTTCTATTTTTATTTTTATTTGCATAATCTCAGTTTATTAATAACACTAACCATATACATAATTGTTCCCATCACCTAAATATTTGTGGTATTTGAAATACATATAGACCTGTGCTCGCTAGCGCTGTCACTTATTTTTACATGAAGTAAAATACCTACACCACCTCCTTGTCTGTTATCAGACCTAGGAGTGTGGCTGAAGTGGAGACCCCTATGTGACAGAGCAGCAGTGAATGCTGTGTCTAGGGGAGAGAGCCAGGTTTCTGTTAGAGCCAGAAGGTTGAGGGAGCAGGAGATAAAGAGGTAATGTATAGAAGTGAGCTTGTTGCAAACAGAGGAAGAGTTCCAGAGTACACAAGTGAAAGGGGTAGTGGCTTTAGATGAATGGAATGTGAGTAAGGTTACCAGAGTTTTGTTTTCTGAGTCTATGGAATGGTGCACATGGATGTGCATGGCTAGGAAGTTGTTGGGGACCAGGATTAGGGGAGATGTCACCAGCAGCTAGTATAAGCAAGAGGGAGAGTGACATGAGATGAGTTACAGATTTGCAGTTATGAGACTGTTTTTGAGGCGAGGTGCAGGGGGGAGAGAGAGTGTTTAGGAATAGATAAAGTTCATGAATACAAAAGTAAGATGAGTTAAAGAGAGATGGGCTAATGAACAGTGCAGGTGGTGAGGGAGAAGGAGTAATTTAATAAAGTAGTTTGTTATAGAGACAAGATGTAGCAAAAAGTAATATAAAGATATTGAGCATTTTTTTACAAAAGTGGGAACCAATTAAACACATAAGACACAGTATTACAGCAGCACTTGCATAAGGAAACAATGAGATACATGAAACACAATATTACAATAGTACTTGTCTTATGTCTTGCCCCTTGTCAAATTCTTGTATAATTCTTATATTAGTGCCTCACTTATAAAACGTACACTTTAGAAATGTCAACATATGCTATTGTAACAATGCATACTGTCCAGACAATGTACCCCCAGTGCAATGCACAGCCCAAGCTAGTGTTAAATATAAAGGCAGGGCAGTCACCTGGGTCCACTAAATTACTTATTTGCTAAGTCAAAAGACAATTTAAAAGGCCAATTGAAAATTAGATTCTGGTCAGGTTAGTGTGAGATAAGTTAAGATAAACAAGACAGTAACATTTTGAGGAGGTGGGAGCTATGGTATATAACAGCTATAAATTTAAGAATAATATCAGGTATTGATAAGGAATGGACATCACATGGCAATTTACAAAACATTAGAAGTAAGACATTAGTATAACATTACAATACATGCAGGACTAAATTAAAACCTAAAATCATTTGCTCAATATACAGTACATATACACATACCAAAAGAGAGTAACAGGAGGGGAGAGAGCACTAGAATGCAGTGAATAGGTTGCAGATGTGCAGCGATACTATTCACAATGTACAATATTTACAGTGAATAAACCGTAAAACATATAAAATATTAAAATTGTTTAAAAATTATTTTTCATGTTTTCAGGTATTTGAGTGGAAAGGGCTCAAAAGTGTATATATACATATTTAGACATGTATTTGCATGTATATATATGCTATAGCTCTTTCCATGCAAACACCTTGTCATATACCATATACCTTTGAACCCTTATAACTTTTTGTTTATTAATATTTATATAAATATTTTTTTTTTCACATTCTGTAAATGTGAGTGTAGTTGTTTATTTTAATATATTTATGTTGCGTTTGGTGCACTTTTTTTTATATTGAGGAGTTATACATACATGAATAAGATGTATTGCAAATAACAGTACAGATGTTAGTGCATGCATAAGTACATTCCTTTGTTGAAATCAATCCTCAGTTTTATCCCATATAGCATGTTACTAGACCACGCTTTGGCCTCTTTGTGAATATACTTCCAAAAGACAATGGGATTTTTGTTAGGGTTAGGTATTATTATGAAAACAAAATATTATGACATGATTAGAGACAAGATGATACCAAATCTGAACCAACAAGTACTGGCCAAAGAATAAATACAAGTTATGACCTGCTCAGGTGATATTGAAACTTGGGAGCTTACCAGTTATGAAAAATGTGGTGTGCTTTTATCTATGCCATCTTTTAGACACACAGTCCCCATGTGCATTCTATTGTACAATATGGTCCTTTCTCATCCTAATATTTGCCTTACCTCCTAATACATTTTATATATATATTTTAAACTTTACACCATATATTCCATATTTGATATTTGATACTTCCCTTTCTGGTAGGTATATTATTACCATCATTATTGACCTTACAATAGGTTTCAATTACATATAGTTATTTTTATTTTCATTATTTATTTTTTTATTTATTTTTTATTTAATTAATTAATTTATTTTTTTTAACTATCCCGTTTTGTAACTTTCACTGTTTGCTCTTGTGCATATTAGCTACCACATGCGAGTTTAGGAGAACAAATATATATATTTTTCACTATTCTAATTTTCCTTAGGTAGTTTCAGGGTAAATATTACACACGTAGAGATTATTATTATTATCATTTCTCAATGCCAGAGATTATTACTATCCTTTAGTCCCTGACTACATATGTCACTTATATTTAATTGCTATCTCTGGGACATATAATAATAATAATCTATTTACTCTCGAACATAGGGATTGGCCCACATTTATGAAAGGACCCTTGTAGGACTTTGCCCCTTTAAGGGGATAGCGCTATGTTCCATTCTATCCTAGGGTTTTTGTAAATATCTTTTTCAAATACCCTTTTTTGTATACATATTAATACTGTTCATGTACAATATATGACAGTCTGGACATTATGCAGCTGTCCTCTTTTTCAACAAATATTTTCAGAGTGATGTTTATATACACATTGGGCATATTTTACAATCTTTTTTTCCCTTATATAGTGGTTACGTGATGCAGTACTTTAGACATAATGTAATCTACAGGTGTGCTTAGGATCAGGCTGAGGCCGTGTTTTTTAACTTTAACCTATCACATTTGTTTGAATCCTTTTTAAACAGGTGTGGGGCTCAACACTGTAGGCTATGACTACGGATCATTTCCGAAACATGTAAGCCAGACAGTGCTGCGCCCTCAGCACCTTCCACATCGTTTTGCTGTGTTTCTCTATGTTTCCCGGTCCTCCGACCGTTTCATCAGGTAAACGCGTTGTGTTTCAACAATAAAACTAAGTTGATTTTATACCGACATCACAAGCTTTATTTTATTTATCCTTTAACTGGATACATCTGCTGATACTATCATTGATACCGAAATACGGTGGTCCAGGACTGACGACCATGAGACTGTTGCTAACAACCCTTGTTGAGAGGAAAGCTCGCTGGACAGCTTTAATAGTTCAGCCTGTACCTGTGGCACTTCTCAAGTGCTTTGGATCTCGTAAGTTCACATTTGACTTGTGCGTGACTATATTACCCCATTGATAGAGCACTATTGTGGCGCCTTCTTCTCTGCTTTTTCCACTATGTGTGAAATTTAGCTGTCATGGGTTCTATAATCGGCGGATTTAAGAGAATTCATGTAGAGTCTGCAGTAGATGCGTCCTGTCAAGTACGCGATTCGGACACGCCCCATGGTGCACATTTTATAACCTATTTCCCTTTACGCAAGGTCTTAAGTCATGCTAAGACCACGAGTGCAAATTTAGATTGTGCTTGGCCGTACTCAGTTAATTTCAAGTTAGCTCGGTTATGATATACTATATCGCGTCCATCGCAAACAATAGCATGCCACTTGTAATCTAGCCCATAGTGTATGTAATAGATTTAAAATTAAAATCTGTAGTATCCAGAAGTAGCTCTTTGTCACCATGAGCTGAGACTCCGAATATAAAGAGGTATTTTTGTGTATATTTGTCCTTGGCAGTCACTGCCATCGTCAGAAAATGATCCAAAGTCCAGATTCTTTCTTAGAAGCAGATATTAAAAATATTAGATTATATTTTTCTCTGATAATAATAGTGGGGGTCTCTACCTGCTTTCTGTCTATTGTTCAGCATTTTTCTGTTATTATACAGCTGTTTCAGATTGTTTTTTATTCCTATTAGTTTATTTATTTCAAATCACCAATAGAAATAGCCATTAATTGCATTGGTGAAGTGACTTGCCTCCTCTTGCTTGGTTGAACCAACCAATTATAATACTTTTCTCTGGAACACAGTTGAAATGTTTAAATTCACCTGCCATTCACCACTTAATGAATAGACCCCTGTGTGCTCTCTGCATAGTTTAGGATACACTCTGTGAGGCCTATTTATTAAAGGTCTGTCGGACCTGATCTGACAATGCGGATCATGTCCGACAGACCTGGCTGAATGCAGAGAGCAATACGCTCTCTGTATTCAGCATTGCACCAGCATCTCTTGTGAGCTGCGGGTGCAACGCCGCCCCCTGCAGATTCGCAACCAATCGGCCGGGTTGGTGCAACGCCGCCCCCTGCAGATTCGCAGTCAATCGATCAGGTTGAATTGTGGAGATCTCTGTCCGCCTGCTCAGAGCAGGTGGACAGGGTTATGGAGCAGTGGTCTTTAGAAACACGGGCCCTCAAGCTCCATACGGAACTTGATAAATGGGCCTCTGTATATCCAAGTATTTTGTCTGTTCCTTATTTTCTACAACCTGAGTCTTTTCTATATACTCTTTTATTTTGCAGTTCCCTCTCATTATGTAGTGACTCAGGTGAGATATTCTAAAATGATCCTCCAGCACTGTGAGATCCCTAGTGAAATATGCAAAATGCAGATTTTACTTTGTTTCTCCAAGGGGCGTTCCCTGCATTTCTGTATGTGAAGGAGAGACAAGCTCAGTGCAATATAGCACTGCGTGACATGAGAGTTCTGCTGCATTTACACTTTGTGCTTTCTATTTTAAATCAATTTAAACGTCAGATTACATTTTATTATATTTAAACTTTACACTTTCTATTTTGTATTTTGTTATGTATACAGCAGTGTATTTAGGATTGTAATTTTTCAAATTTTGATTGAGCGTTCACACTTTCTTTGTAACTTTAACAAATTAGGCTCATACTTTATATATGTGTATCCTATATAAATTTGATTGCACTTTGCATGTCTTTTATTTAAATTAAATCTTAAAAACTGTCAGTTTCAATTTCCCAGAGAGCGTCATTACTTTCTATGGGCCAGATAATCAAACATTCTCCAGTTTGGAGAGAAAATATAGTGCTGACTTGACAGGGGCAGAACTCACTAAATTTTCTAAGAAAAGGAGAGGAACCTGGAAATCCCAGAGAAATGAGAGATACTTTCCATAGAAAGCAGTAAAGCTATTTGGGATACAAAATTTCATATGGGAGAGAGAAGACCCATGGGGCTGATATAAAGGCTCTGTTTGTATCAATTCCAAATTAAACTGCAAATGTTTTCACTACAATTTAACTTGCTGTTGTCTATATTTTAATGTATATTGGTTTTCTGTTAGTGTATTATGAATTTTATCAAACATCACCTGCATACAGCTGGCGAGACGAATCCGTGAGCTTGCTTAAAATGCTTAGAAAATTTCACAAGGCTTGTGAGAGAGCTTAAGACATTCCCTGGGAACTCCCCTGTTCAGCCCAGGTAACTGCCCTGTCTCTCCCACTTTCTGAAACTGTCAGTGTACAATGGAGAAAATACAATGTGCAATTTTATTTGTAAAATATACACAGAAATATACAAAGTATGATCCTAAATTATTAAAGTAACACAGAAACTTTCAAAGCTTAATCAGAATGTGTAAAATCACTGCTAGATCAAAATGTAAATGTAATAAAATACAAATGCAAAAGTGCAAAATTGAAATGCAATAATACTGAAAGGACGCAATATGAAATGTATAGTAATATAAAATGTAATGCACAGAGTGTAAAAAAACCCTCATATCATGCAGTGCTATATTGCACTGGGCTTGTTTCTGCCTTGTTTCTGCCTCACATACATAAATACAAAAGCATGAAGGTGGCACTCATAACTAAAAGCAAACTTTTATTGGAAGAGCAATGTTTCGGGGCTCCTGCCCTTTTCTCAAGCTAACAAATAGTAGTCACAACAAACATTTTATACCAAACGTGTGTAAAAAAGGTATCCAAATCACCTGCTAATGGGATGGGGTATATCGCACAACTTAAGTGAAGCACACTAGTATATCAAAACACCACATCACTTAACCCTCTCTTTTCAGGTTTTCATTGGAACAAAAAACAAAAGCAGCTGAAAGCTCAACTTAAAGGGACAGAATAATAATACAATTTTACATATGAAACATCTTATACTATATAAATAACCATCAATACAATGAATACATTTATAGGTTAACCCTTAGTAACTAGGTCCTAAAAAAATGGAAGTAAATTGAAATCCCTATTAAGGCCCTTAAATTAACTTGGCTCCTTTATGCAGTAGGTCCTTGATCCTATCACCAACTCTTCGTTTCTTTTGAGCACTATCAATCACCATGAATATAAGCTGACTCACCTGGTGCCCCATTTCAAGGAAATGGGAAGAAACAGGTAAGTGAGCAGTAGAATCATTCCCAATAGTAGATTTGTGTTGGCAAATAGGATCTTTAAATTTTTGGTTAGTCAACCCTACATATAAAATCTCACATAGCATTTAAGGGCATACACCACATAAGTGGAATTACATGTAAAGTGTCCAGATATATTACATTTTCTGCCTGTATAAGAGTGAAAAATTAAACCACCTTTAATTACAATATTACATTACGTACAACCCAGTCAGAGAAAGGTTTCATGTCTATGTGTGCCAAAAAAGGTATATTTTGCTCCATGGTGTTATTAAAATTGGTATGAACCAATCTTCTACCAATAATGTTACCCCTACGAAATTAGGCTCTAGGAATTTCTTTAAAGAAACTAAGAGGTGGTGATAGGATCAAGAACCTACTGCATATAGACGCCAAGTGAATTTGGTGATTGAACACAATGTACCCGCCAGGGCGTTAATAGTGATTTCAATTTACTTCCATTTATCTAGGAACTAGTTACTAAGCACCAGTCTATACATGTATTGATTGTATTGATGGTTATTTATATAGTATAGTAAAATTGTAATATTTTTCTGTCCCTTTAAATTGAGCTTTCAGCTTCTTTTGGTTTTATTAGGTGTTCCAATGAAAACCTGAAAGGAGAGGGTTAAGTGATGTGGTGTTTTGACATAGTAGTGTGCTTAACTTTAGTCGTGCGATATAACCCCTCCCATTAGCAGGTGATTGGATACCATTTTTACACATGTACGGTAAAGCTTGTTGTGACTACTATTTGTTAGCTTGAGAAAGGGGCAGGAGCCCTGAAATGTTACTCTTCAAATAAAGGTTTGCTTTTACTTATGAGTGCCACCTTAATGCTTTTGTATTGAGGATACTTCATCGTGCTTTTTTGAGGGGAGCCTGGAAGGTATTGCACCTATGATATGACTTTCCATATAGTTTGATTGAGGTAATGTGCTGATCCTAAACGTTTATGGATCACATAACTACAGGAAAGAGATCTTGCTGTGGTGGAGAGTTCCGAACTTTTTCTTTTGAAAATTCAGTGAGTTCAGGCTTTGAGAAGTCTGAACTACAATTTCTCTTCAGCTGGAGAATCTTTGAATATCAGGGCCTAATTGTTTAAAGGTTTTTTTTTTGCGCTAATTATGCTATGTTATTCCTGAGTTACCTGATTTGACTTAAACTTTCCAAGTGAGAGCTTAATAATTTGTTGTTAACAAGACTTGTCAACCCTTCCTTATTTTTACTTTTACAGTCTCCCAGGCTTTGTTATTTATTTGCTCTTAGAACATTTTTCTACCTTATAATTTCTACCTCATTTCTTACATGTAAAATCTTTATTTCAAATATTTAATATAGTAGTCTTATTAAGTTAATTATTTTGATGAATATAAAAGCTTAATGTCTTTACTCCCACTATGCCTTAAATCACAAATTTATGGATTTGCAGAAAGTTGTTGAATGTATTAAAGGGACATTATACACTCATTTTTTCTTTGCATAAATGTTTTGTAGATGATCTATTTATATAGCCCATAAAGTTTTATTTTAAAATAAATGTATAGTTTTGCTTATTTTTAAATAACATTGCTCTGATTTTCAGACTCCTAACCAAGCCCCAAAGTTTTATGTGAATACCTTCAGCTACCTTCTCCAGCTTGCTGTGGTTTGTGTAAAGGGTCTTTTCATATGCAAAAGAAGGGGGAGGGGGAGTGTCTTATTTGCCACTTGCAGTGGGCTTTCCAGCTACCTTTTCAACAGAGCTAAACTGACAGCTTCTAAGTAAGTTTTTAAACAGTTTTATACTGGATTTTTATATCAGTATCTGTGCATCTTATTCTTTATAGTAGTGTCTATTACATGCAGTTATATGAAAATGAGTGTATACTGTCCCTTTAAAGTTATTGTCAATCCTACCGTTTTAAAAATGATAGGATTTACCAGCACTCAAAATAAATGGGACATTCAGTATTAAAGGGCCAGTAAACCTAGAAAATAAAGTTATAGAATTCTGCACATAGTGCAGAATTATATAACATTGTATTAGTGCAAGCTTTATATAACATACTAATGCCTGTGAATTTTTATTAAAAAAGAAGGTTTTTCAGACCCTCTCTCTGTGCTCTGGTTTTCCCTCCGAGCGCATGTGGGCAGCTGTGTAGTCACAGCCCGGCCCGACTGCGCCATTACACTCAATGAAGCTTGCTCCTACTCTGTCTGACAGCGGGAGTGAGCTACATTGAGTGTAATGGCGCAGTCGGGCCGGACTGTGACTAGACAGCTGCCCAGATGCGCTCAGAGGGAAAACTCAGTAGAGCACAGAGGGCGGGTCTGAAAAACCCTCTTTTTTAATAAAGATTTGCAGGCAATATTATGTTATATAAAGCTTGCACTAATATAATGTTATATAATTCTGCACTATGTGCAGAATTATATAACATTATTTTCTAGGACTTTCTAAAAGGTATGTTAAAGGGACACTGAACCCAATTTTTTTATTTTGTGATTCATATAGAGCAAGCAATTTTAAGCAATGGGAGCTAAGGGGGGATCCTACACAGCAGCATATGTAAATATGCTAAAAAAAATCAAACCAAATTCAAAGATACCTTTTATTTTAGTACTGGCAGACTTTCTGCCAGTACTTAAGATGGCGGGGGGTGGGGGAGTGAAGGGAGCTGTTTGGGAGGGATCAGGGGGTGTGATGTGTCACGTGGGAGGCTGATCTCTACACTAAAGCTAAAATTAACCCTGCAGGCTCCCTACAAACTACCTAATTAACCCCTTCACTGCTAGCCATAATACATGTGTGATGCGCGGCGGCATTTAGCGGCCTTCTAATTACCAAAAAGCAACGCCAAAGCCATATATGTCTGCTATTTCTGAACAAAGGGGATCCTAGAGAAGCATTTACAACCATTTGTGCCATAATTGCACAAGCTTTTAGTAAATAATTTCAGTGAGAAACCTAAAGTTTGTGAAAAAGTGAACAATTTTTTTTATTTGATTGCTTTTGGCGGTGAAATGGTGGCATGAAATATACCAAAATGGGCCTAGATCAATACTTTGGGTTTTCTACTACACTGCACTAAAGCTAAAATTAACCCTACAAACTCCCTACACGCTCCATAATGAACCCCTTCACTGCTGGGCATAATACACGTGTGGTGCGCAGTGGCATTTAGCGTCCTTCTAATTACCAAGAAGCAACGCCAAAGCCATATATGTCTGCTATTTCTGAACAAAGGGGATCCCAGAGAAGCATTTACAACCATTTGTGCCATAATTGCACAAGCTGTTTGTAAATAATTTCAGTGAGAAACCAAAAATTTAGAAAAATTTAACGTTCTTTTTAATTTGATCGCATTTGGCGGTGAAATGGTGGGAACTCCCCTGTTCAGCCCAGGGAACTGCCCTGTCTCTCCCACTTTCTGAAACTGTCAGTTTACAATAGAGAAAATACAATGTGCAATTTAATTTGTAAAATATACACAAAAATATACAAAGTATGATCCTAAGTTATTAAAGTAACACAGAAACTTCAAAGTTTAATCAGAATGTGTAAAATCACTGCTAGATCAAAATGTAAATGTAATAAAATACAAATGCAAAAGTGCAAAATTGAAATGCAATAATACTGAATGGACACAATATGAAATGTATAGTAATATAAAATGTAATGCACAAAGTGTAAAAAACCCCTCATATCATGCAGTGCTATATTGCACTGGACTTATTTCTGCCTCACATACATAAATACAAAAGCATGAAGGTGGCACTCATAACTAAAAGCAAACCTTTATTGGAAGAGCAATGTTTCGGGGCTCCTGCCCTTTTCTCAAGCTAACAAATAGTAGTCACAACAAACATTTTATACCAAACGTGTAAAAAAGGTATCCAATCACCTGCTAATGGGAGGGGCTATATCGCACAACTAAAGGGAAGCACACTAGTATATCAAAACACCACATCACTTAACCCTCTCTTTTCAGGTTTTCATTGGAACAAACAACAAAAGCAGCTGAAAGCTCAACTTAAAGGGACAGAATAACAATTTTACATATGAAACATCTTATACTATATAAATAACCATCAATACAATGAATACATTTATAGGTTAACCCTTAGTAACTAGGATATAAAAAAATGGAAGTAAATTGAAATCCCTATTAAGGCCCTTAAATCAACTTGGCTCCTTTATGCAGTAGGTACTTGATCCTATCACCACCTCTTAGTTTCTTTTGAGCACTATCAATCAGCAAATAGAAAAGGAGACACCGACATCCATCTTACTTGTAGATAAAATCGTTACACTTTATTAGGCAAAGTTAAAAAGTGAAGAGACAACACAGCAAATGAACTTAGAGTCAGACGTGGGCGCAGCACACAGGCATACGCGTTTCGGAAAAAGATTCCGTAGTCACAGCCTGACATGCTACCCCACACACCTGTTTAAAAACCCCATGGGCTAATATAATTGGTTAAAACAGGAACTACCCCCATAGACTCTAACCAATAGGACATGAATCAACACATACAGCAGTTGATCCTAATTAACACTTCATTTTCTTGGTGGCCAGCATATGTGCTATACACGATAAACAACCATTGTAAATAGAGGTGCATATGTATAAACATATTAGTATAACTAAATGACAGTCACAATCCTAATGTGAAATTATATAAAGATAAGATATTAAGGATGTAGCGCCAGGGAGATTTTTATAGCTACTACATTATTTAAAATGATTTAAAGATAAAGTAGTAAGCTAAATAAATGGATAAATACTAGGTAAGTTAGAAAGGGCATAATGAGAAATTTTGACAAATTTTGTGTGGTGAGATAAACACCATGAATACTTAAAGGGATTTCTTTAAAGGAGGGATCATAATACAAGTAAAGGGTGCACAAAATGTATATCGTAGTATGCAGTAAAGGGGGTGTATAGGTATCAAGAGGGCTCCTTATGCTCTATATATATGATTACTAACATGTGAGCTATTAGAAAATAAATGCAAATACAGTCATTAGTGTATAGAGCCAATATTGGCAGAATATTATTCCCAGTGATTAATAATATCATATCTGGAGTTCAGACCTTTAGGTAGTCTGCTTTCAAGGGTAAATATCCAATATGCTTCCCTTCTAGCCAATATTGTATCTATATCACCACCCCTAGGGGGCCTAAGGACTTTTTCTATAGCACACCATGAGAAATATCTTAGATCGTTATTATGAAAAGAGCCAAAATGTTGTACTATTGGAGTACTGGCCTTGTTCATTTTAAATGACGATAGATGTTCTCGTATCCGGGTATTAAGGTCCCGTGAGGTGAGACCTACATACTGTAGTTTACAGTGTGAACATTCAATAAGGTAAATGGCATATTCTGTGGTACAGTTCATACAGGTACCGATATCATACCTCTTATTAGTAACAATACTGGAAAAATTCCGTGTCACTTGAACGTACTCACAAGGTTTACACTTGCGCCGACCACATTTGAACATGCCAGTATGCCTTAGCCAGGATGATTGACTCTCAGTATTATTTTTCAATAGCGTAGGGGCCAGGAGATTACCCAGTGTTGGGCTCCTCCTATAGGAGCATCTGAGCCCATTCTTAACAGTATTGACTAGCTTATCATCAGCTGAGAGGAGAGGGAAGTGTCTACGAACTATTTTACAGATATCTTGATACTGTATGCTATGATTAGTAACGAAAGTCAAGCCTTTGAAATCATCGTTTTTGGAAGATTTCATATTTAACAAATCCCTTCTCTCTATGGTACTGACAGCAGCTTTAGCCCTTTTAATTATTGCTTTCGGGTACTTCCTTTCTAGGAGTCTCTTTTCTAAATCAACTGATTCTTGTTGAAATTGTTGGAAACTAGTGCAATTCCTCCTCAGCCTGGTGTATTCTCCCTTGGCAATAGCATATGGAACATGCTTGGGATGGCAACTGGTGCCTTGAAGGAGTGAATTGCCTGAGATAGGCTTCCTGTAAACGGTAGATTCAATCTTGCCATCAGGGTTACCACGCAGTGTAATATTAAGATAATTTATGGTATGTGGGTTAAACTCATAGGTAAATTTCAGATTGAGATCATTGCAATGTAGGTATTCCAGAAACTTGGGAATGGTTTCCTCACTTCCAGTCCAGATGAAGATAAGATCATCTATATACCTCTGGTATAGAGATATATGAGATCTGTAAATATTATTATCTCCAAAGATGTGGTAAAATTCCCACCATCCTAAAAACAAATTTGCATAGGAGGGGGCAAATTTGGCCCCCATGGCGGTACCACATCTCTGGAGATAATAATTGTCTTCAAATTTGAAAAAATTGTGAGTTAGTAGGAATGTGAGTACCTTAAGAATAAAATTCTTTAGGCAATGATCATAATCCGTGAAATTATCCAGAAAGTGGTTGTTTATCGTGTATAGCACATATGCTGGCCACCAAGAAAATGAAGTGTTAATTAGGATCAACTGCTGTATGTGTTGATTCATGTCCTATTGGTTAGAGTCTATGGGGGTAGTTCCTGTTTTAACCAATTATATTAGCCCATGGGGTTTTTAAACAGGTGTGTGGGGTAGCATGTCAGGCTGTGACTACGGAATCTTTTTCCGAAACGCGTATGCCTGTGTGCTGCGCCCACGTCTGACTCTAAGTTCATTTGCTGTGTTGTCTCTTCACTTTTTAACTTTGCCTAATAAAGTGTAACGATTTTATCTACAAGTAAGATGGATGTCGGTGTCTCCTTTTCTATTTGCTGATTACTCCAGTCCTTACCGACCCATCAGCTGATGCTACAGCCTGGAGCGGATCTAAGTTTGCAGCACCTCCACCAACAACTCCTGCCATTGGAGGAATACTCGTGACGTATAGCCACACACCCACACTCAAGCCGACGAGCACACGGATTACAGCTGAGGCCCTGTGAGCCGCTCAATTGAAGCCTGGATCTTTGGAAGCGGCACAGAGGCGGCTGTATTTTTGACAGCGATACTGCTAAGTGGATAATCGAACTGGCTAGAGTGGGGTGAGTTACTTATTTGCTTAAAGGCTTTTACAAGTGTCACTTATTACGGGGGACTCTGCACTGGTCCATTTATACTCATTTATTACAGCCCGCTGGCTGAAGTCTGTCGTTTGGTTCCTTTGTTTGATTTGTTGAGCACTATCAATCACCATGAATATAAGCTGACTCATCTGGTGCCCCATTTCAAGGAAATGGGAAGAAACAGGTAAGTGAGCAGTAGAATCATTCCCAATAGTAGATTTGTGTTGGCAAATAGGATCTTTAATTTTTTTGTTTAGTCTCCCCTACATATAAAATCCCACATAGCATTTAAGGGCATACACCACATAAGTGGAATTACATTTAAAGTGTCCAGATATATTACATTTTCTGCCTGTATAAGAGTGAAAAATTAAACCACCTTTAATTACAATATTACATTGCGCACAACCCAGACAGGGAAAGGTTCCATGTCTCGGTGTGCCAAAAAAGGTATATTTTGCTCCATGGTGTTATTAAAATTGGTATGAACCAATCTTCTACCAATAATGTTACCCCTATGAAATTAGGCTCTAGGAATTTCTTTAAAGAAACTAAGAGGGGATGATAGGATCAAGGACCTACTGCATATAGACGCCAAGTGGATTTGGTGATTGAACACAATGTACCCCCCAGGGCGTTAATAGTGATTTCAATTTACTTCCATTTATCTAGGACCTAGTTACTAAGCACCAGTCTATACATGTATTGATTGTATTGATGGTTATTTATATAGTATAGTAAAATTGTAATATTTTTCTGTCCCTTTAAATTGAGCTTTCAGCTTCTTTTGGTTTTATTAGGTGTTCCAATGAAAACCTGAAAGGAGAGGGTTAAGTGATGTGGTGTTTTGATATAGTAGTGTGCTTAACTTTAGTCGTGCGATATAACCCCTCCCATTAGCTGGTGATTGGATACCATTTTTACACATGTACAGTAAAGCTTGTTGTGACTACTATTTGTTAGCTTGAGAAAGGGGCAGGAGCCCTGAAATGTTACTCTTCATATAAAGGTTTGCTTTTACTTATGAGTGCCACCTTAATGCTTTTGTATTGAAGATACTTCATCGTGCTTTTTTGAGGGGAGCCTGGAAGGTATTGCACCTATGATATGACTTTCCATATAGTTTGATTGAGGTAATGTGCTGATCCTAAGTGTTTATGGATCACATACATACATAAGAAAGATATCGCCGTGGTGGGGAGTTCTGCACTTTTTCTTTTGAAAATTCAGTGAGTTCAGGCTTTGAGAAGTCTGAACTACAATTTCTCTTCAAGCTGGAGAATCTTTGAATATCAGGGCCTAATTGTTTAAAGTTTTTTTTTTTTGCGCTAATTATGCTATGTTATTCCTGAGTTACCTGCTTTGACTTAAACTTTCCAAGTGAGAGCTTAATAATTTGTTGTTAACAAGACTTGTCAACCCTTCCTTATTTTTACTTCTACAGTCTCCCAGGCTTTGTTATTTATTTGCTCTTAGAACATTTTTCTACCTTATAATTTCTACCTCATTTCTTACATGTAAAATCTTTATTTCAAATATTTAATATAGTAGTCTTATTAAGTTAATTATTTTGATGAATATAAAAGTTTAATGTCTTTACTCCCACTATGCCTTAAATGACAAATTTATGGATTTGCAGAAAGTTGTTGAATGTATTACATTTATTGTCAATCCTACCGTTTTAAAAATGCTAGGATTTACCAGCACTCAAAATAAATGGGACATTCAGTATTAAAGGGCCAGTAAACCTAGAAAATAAAGTTATAGAATTCTGCACATAGTGCAGAATTATATAACATTGTATTAGTGCAAGCTTTATATAACATACTAATGCCTGTGAATTTTTATTAAAAAAGAGGGTTTTTCAGACCCGCCCTCTGTGCTCTGGTTTTCCCTCCGAGCGCATGTTGGCAGCTGTGTAGTCACAGCCCGGCCCGACTGCGCCATTACACTCAATGAAGCTTGCTCCTACTCTGTCTGACAGCGGGAGTGAGCTACATTGAGTGTAATGGCGCAGTCGGGCTGGACTGTGACTAGACAGCTGCCCAGATGCGCTCAGAGGGAAAACTCAGTAGAGCACAGAGGGCGGGTCTGAAAAACCCTCTTTTTTAATAAAAATTTGCAGGCAATATTATGTTATATAAAGCTTGCACTAATATAATGTTATATAATTCTGCACTATGTGCAGAATTATATAACATTATTTTCTAGGACTTTCTAAAAGGTATGTTAAAGGGACACTGAACCCAATTTTTTTATTTTGTGATTCATATAGAGCAATCAATTTTAAGAAACTTTCTAATTTACTACTATTATCAACTTTTCTTTGTTCTCTTGCTTTCTTTATTTGAAAAAGAAGACATCTAAGCTAAGGAGCCAGCCAATTTGTGGTTCAGAACCATGGACAGCACTTGTTTATTGGTGCTGTCCAATCAGCAAGGACAACCCAGGTTGTTCACCAAAAATGGGCCAGCATCTAAACTTAAATTCTTGCTTTTCAAATAAAGATACCAAGAGAATAAAGAACATTTGACAATAGGAGTAAATTAGAAAGATGCTTAAAATTGCATGCTTTATCTGAATCATGAAAGAAAAAATTTGGGTACAGTGTCCCTTTAAACATAGCTTTTCTTTGCCGCAGCCTCCGTGCTCAATTAAGCTCTTTTTTTCAATGAGGCGAAGTTTTCACCACTTAGCCAATAGCCATGTTAGCATATGGTGCAGTGCCATACAGCTAACATAGCTATTGGCTAAGAGGTGGAAATGTAGGATTTACCATCACTTTAAGCTTGACTGTGTGAACAAAGATGATTTGTAAGAAGAATTTGGTTGCACCAAACTCTGTATCAAATTGTAAACTAAAGTGGGTTTTGTTTTCATTACCTATTGTATAATTTTTAGATTCCGTAGTCTCCCTTATTTTTGTCAAAAAATAGATAGCAACCCTATTCTGCAATTTTATTTTTAAGTAACGTTTTGTTTCTACTTCCTGGAATCCTATAAAACTATACAAAAAAAGTGTTACACCAATAGGAATGCACATTAGTTTGTTTGATTTGAATAGAAAACGTGTTAGTTATTCACAAAATTACACTACTTGTAATTACAGAACAAAAATTGGAGTATAGATACAGGGTCCGGATTATCAAGCTAGAAATGGAGCTTGATCCCCCGGTTTCCGCGTGAGCTGCTCCATAACTCGTCCGCCTGCTCTGAGGCTGCTGACATCAATACGCTTGGCCAATACGATCAATACGATTGGCCGCTAGCAGGGGTATCAATCAGCCCGATCGTATAGGAACGGGCGTATTGATGTCAGCAGCCTCAGAGCAGAGTGTATGCTGTCTGCATTTATCGATGTGTGGCGGACATGATACAGTACATCTTATCATGTCCGTCCACATTTTAATAAATCGGCCCCTTAGAGCGACTGATATTAGTGCTCATTAGAGATGTGCATTTGGGCTACGAACAAATGCAAATTAGTTCGAATTTTGCTGATTTGTCTAGTTCTTTGAAATACAAACAGCTGAATACATTATTGGCCGAAAATCAATTTGTTAATTTGTTCATGCCGTTTGCCACCTAAAATGGTGCAGGGATAGGAGTGTTATTCTTGAAGCGGGTACATGAAATATTTTGCAAGTAATGGAAAAGTGGGCATTTTGTGTTGGACTGCAATTCTGTTTGACAGTTTTGCCTGGCTCTTCTTCTTTTGATATTATTATTATTATTTTTAATTACAGTAGGTTTCTTTACATTTTCCTTCCACATGCGCTAGAGCTTGCTAACTATAGGCTTCTATTGAGTCTTCAAAAATTGAGCAGTAATCTATCGAAGTTGCTGACAACTAAAATTAGTTTATAGCTCCATTTTAGCAGTCGCTCTTTTCGTGTATGTGTAAATTAACATTGTGTTAACACTTCCATCCAACGTCAGATTTCTCGACAATTGTGTCATTGCAAGTTAGTTGCTATAGTAATTCGACTTTACTCTTTTACTTTTAATGCCTGCACTCCTTACCTGTGATTGCTTCTAGAGAGAAAGACATGGGCAGCTGGCACCCGGGAGATTCATGACTGTTACATTAATTCATTTTGGAGTATAACAACCACCAGTACCCTCTGAAACCTCCACTCTTACATTAACGGTTGTGCCGTCTTTAATTTTACTGTCACAAAGATTGTTTATTAAAAGGATATGGAACAGCTGAGCACACCTACAGTAACATGGTTACTATTTACCATGCTGTTTTTCCTCCTGTACTTGAAGCTCTCTTTAAAGTGCCATAAAACAGGTTGAGATCTGTGCATATCCTAAAAGGGCTAAATAATTTAAAAATGTTTAAAAATTGCTGGCAAGTATTTTAAAATAATTTAAATAAATAAGCAAAATGAATTACATAGCTACACTGCCTGGAGCAGCTAACTCCACCCCCCTTATCAGTATTTAGACACAGGCATTGTATTTCAACTGAGTTCACAGCTTCTAGGCAGGCTCCAGCAGATAATCCCTATTCGCTTTTGCATTTTAACTAAAGAACAATAAACCTAGATACAGCCATAAAAGGAATTGTGTGGGGGGAGTTAGAGCTTTACAATTCAGAAACTAAAAAGAAAGGGTTAATGGCGAGGCACTGCAGTATAAATTTGCAGGTAAAGTAATTAAAGTACAGATACTCGTCGACTTACGACCGCGTTACGTTCTGACCTTCCGGTCGTAAGACGATTTGGAAGTAAGTCGGACAAAATATATGGCATGTAAATAATATGGTCTATTGTGTGATGTGTTGGGCTGACATTTCATGATTAATAATAACAATAACACCAGAGTTGTTTTAAATTAAATTCCTTTACTAATACAGTATCATCACAGTATGAATAATAAAATAACCTTTACTGTACTGTACCTGTACTGTGCAAATAATAACATAACATTTACTGTGCAAATACTATTACTGTACTGACATTTACTGTACTGTACCTATACTGTACTGTAATAAAATAACATTTTTTTGTACTCTACCTGTAGTACTATGCAAATAATAACATAACATTTACTGTACCTGTACAGTAGTTTGCAGGAACTTTAACACTTATTTTACTTTAAACTTTTAAGAAAAGTAACTGAACTTAAATTTTTCTTTTACTGTACTTTTACAGTTATGTCATCAGAGTTACAGTATTATCATCTTGGTGAGTTGAGGCTGGAGGGGTTTCAGATGCAGTGTTCTTTTCAAAAAACATGCTGAGCTTTGTTTGACGCGTTTGTTTCTTTTTCTCCTCATAGATTTCACGATAGCCACGCACAGCTTCCTGAATTTGACGGTCAACCTTGTTAAATCTTTCAACATTCTGGTCCATGTTTTCAAAACAGGAGACAGCTTTATTTAGCAATGTAAAGCCTTCAGCCAACCCCTTTGCAGTGAATTTCTTCTCTGGCTCTTCTTCTTCTTTGTCTTCTTCCTCTCTCCTATTTTCCTCTGCAACTCTCTCTGCTTCCAGTTCTATTAGATCTTCATTTGAAAGTTCTTTTGACTCATAATCTAACAGCTCTTCTACATCTTCCACTTCACATTCCAATTCAAGATTGTTTGCAAGTCTTACAATGTTTTCTCGAATTTCATCGAGCTCTTCCTCTGTTTCAAATCTCTCAAATCTGGTCACATATCGTTTTAGGCACTTCTTCCAAATTCCATTCATGCACTTTTCTGTTACATCCTCCCACGCTGCTGCAATATTTTTTATGCACTGAAGAATGTTATAACTTTTCCAAAAATCACGCAATGTTATGTCATCATCAGCATCTGTAGCAGCTATGGCTTGGGCGAATGTAGATCTGAGGTAGTATGCTTTAAACGTGGCAATTGCCCCTTGGTCCATAGGTTGAATGAGTGGTGTTGTGTTAGGTGGCATATAAACCACTTTTACATCAGGATTAAGGTCACCCAGGTGTGGTGGATGTCCAGGTGCGTTGTCTAAAATCATTAAAATTTTGAACTGGATTACTTTCCCTAAGCAATATTCACGAACTTGGGGAATGAAACAGTTAACAAACCAGTCTGTGAACAATGCCTGAGTCATCCACGATTTAGCATTTGACCGGTAATACACAGGCAGCGTGTGCTTATTAATGTTTTTAAATGCACGTGGGTTTTCTGAGCGATAGATAAGAAATGGCTTAAGCTTAAAACCAACAACGTTTCCTCCAAGTAACAAGCTTACCCGATCCTTGAATGCTTTAAATCCTGGCATGGTTTTTGATTCTTGGTGAATGTATGTGCGCTCAGGCATCCGTTTCCAGAACAGACCCGTTTCATCAACGTTGAATATTTGTTCAGGTAAATACCCTCCCTCTTGGATTAATTCATCCAAAGTGTCAATGAACTTTGCAGCGGCTTCTGAATCTGCACTTGCTGCTTCTCCTGAAACCCGCACATTATGCAGACTGAATCTTCTTCTAAAACGTTTAAACCATCCAGTGCTTGCCTGGAAATTCTCTTTGTAATCCTCACCAGCTTTCTCCTTTAAAGTCTCAAACAAACTTTTAGCCTTCATCTGAATTGTTAGAAGGCTTATGGGTGTACGTTTTTGTATTTGATCTTCTATCCACAACATTAATAATTTCTCCATTTCATGAATGGGCCCTTGACGTTGTTTTGTTATTATTGTTGATTTCATTGGTGCGGAACCTTTTACAGCTTCACGTATGCGTTCCTTGTCCTTAATGATTGTGGAAACTGTGGAATGCGACAGTTTCATATCACGGGCAATCGCATTCACTTTTTTACCTTCGTCATACTGCTTTATTACTTTCATTTTTAACTCCAAATCAAGAGCTTTCCTCTTCTTTGTAGCCTCTTTGCCACTACACGGTACCGGCCTTTTGGACTGCGACATGGTCAGACCCATACAAAGGCTGCTGCTTACAGTCACTTCTCATCACACACAAGCACCGCCTTTGCGCACACAAGCACTGTCTTGCCGATGGTCGTAAGTACCACCTTTGCGACCGATGGTCGTAAGTACCGCCTTTGCGCACACAAGCACTGCCTTGCCCCTTTACGCACATACGCAAATAAGCATCACCCTCAGTGCGACCGATGGACGTAAGTACCGCCTTTGCGCACACAAGCACTGCCTTGCCCCTTTACGCACATACGCAAATAAGCATCACCCTCAGCGCGACCGATGGACGTAAGTACCGCCTTTGCGACCGATGGTCGTAAGTACCGCCTTTGCGACCGATGGTTGCAAGTACCGCCTTTGCGCACGTATCGCCTCTTCAGTGCGACCGATAGTCGTAAGTTCGGATGGCCGTAAGTCGCATAGGTCGTAAGTCGACGAGTATCTGTACATATTATATTATTTTGGCTCTATCCCAACTTTTTATGTCCCTTTAAAGCCATTCTCCTATTATAAACCATTACAGCAGATAGTTGGTAAAGCTCTGCATCTTTATACTGGGTTCTGCCATCTTGGTACGCACATATCGTTGCATCCTGTGACAAAAGCAGTGCCCTTTCACTGATCAGTGACACTGCTGGCAATTGGACAGCTGTACCTTTTTGTTTTTTTTCACAGTCTAAAAGTAACATAACAAATATAAAAAAGCTCTCAGGAATAATATAGAGAAATGCAGCCAATGCAAAGATGTACAGCTCCTGCTCTGTAATGTACAAATTAACTAATTGTCATGAAATTGCTTGTAAAGAAGATAACAATGTCACTGATCTGTGTTTGTCCACTGCTTCTGTCACAGGGTACAAGAATAATTTATTTCCAAAGATGGTAGTGCACAGTGTGATAATTTAGAGCTTCTTTAACCAGAACTTTTGAAGGGTTAAACAGCTTTGAAGACAGCTGCAGAAACAGTAAGAAAAGCAATAGCATGGTGCTACTATAGTTATACCCAGCAGTTTAAAGGGACAATATACTGTACACCAATTGTCATGTAACTGCATGTCATAGACCCCACTATAAAGAAGAATATGGACCAATACTGATCCAAAAATCTAGTATAAAACCTTTTAAAAACTTACTTAGAAGATCCCAGTTTAACACTGTTGATGAAGTTAGGCTGAGACACTCATTGAAAAGGTCTGGGAAAGCAGTAGGAGCAGACCCTCCCCTGCATATGAAAAGATATATTATACAAACAGGAACAAGCAGGAGTCTGCAGACTTGGGTCTATATTTGATACTTTGGGGCTTGGTTAGGAGTTTGAAAATCAGCACAATTTTATTAAAAAATTAGCAAAACTATACATTGTTACAAAAACACTCCCAGATGGGCTGTATAAATGGATCATCTACAAAACATTTATGCAAAGAAAAATCTAGGGCTCGATCGCATATGCAGCGTAGCCAGCAAAAGCCGGCGATGCCAGATTTTACACGATTTTGGTATTACATATACGGCGTAGCATACAAGTTACGCACATATTTTTCACCCTTCGGCCGTATTTTTTTTAACCATAGACTAATATAGAACAAGCGCGCAATTTGGTATCCAATATACAGCGTAAGGACTTACGCACGCAGATTTCAGAAAATCTACTCCATTCTCATCTCGCCACAAATTGCAGGCGCAGCAACACTTGCACTGACTAAAAAAGCAACGTAACTCCCTGGAAGCCTTAACAAACACATAGATTTAATCAGCATCTCAAGGTTAAAGGGACAGTATACTATGATATTGCTTTTTTAAGGTTTATTTGTGTATTTGAAATAGTTTGAAGCCACAACATAATCAAATGGATTGAGCTTGTAGGTACTTTGTCACATTGTGGACATATACTTGCTTATTTACTTTAAATTTCTTCTCAAAACAATCAACAATACTTGGAGGAGAGAACAATGGGAAATCATAGTTGTATTACCTTCATCTCTTTATATATGGGTTTATGTATGAATTTTGAATAGCAGAATTACGTGTCGCATTTATTTGAAATCGCGGATCATTTTTACAAGTGTCAGCCTAATTTGCATAAAACTACTGTATATTGACATTTTCCGTGGACTAAATACTGGTGTAAGTTACTTGCGACGACTAAAATGTGTATTTGCACACATTTCAGAAGATCGCCAGTTTGTCCTACTTACGCCAGTTTAGCATCTGACGGCGCAATATATGTAATACCCCGATGTGCAAGGTGAAATTATGGGCGGCGTGGGTTCCCACGCTTGCGCCGAAACCTGCGCCGTATATGTGATTGCGCCCCAAGTGTACAATATCCCTTTAATTTCCGTTTAATATTTTTGACACACACACGGGTTGATCACAAGCGTTTAATTATTATCATCATGTTAACGGCTGCAGATGAACCCTTTTCGATCTCAATATGATCAAAGTCAGCCATTTTCATAAGTTACGAGAAGCACTTTTTTCCATTATCAGTTTGATTAAAAATAGCCCTATGCTTAAAGGGACAGTAATGTCAAAATTAAACTTTCATGATTCAGATAGGGAATGCAATTTTAAAAACTTTCCAAATTACCTCTGTTATCAAATGTGCTTTGTTTTCTTGGTATCTTTTACTGAAGAGTAAAACTAGGTAGGCTCATAAGAAAAATAGCCTTATATTTAACCCCTTAATGACTGAGGACGTGTAGGGTACGTCCTAAAAAAAATACAGTTAACGCCTGAGGACGTACCCTGCCACTTTCCGGTTATTGCAGTGATGCCTCGATATCGAGGCATCCTGCAATAACCTTTTTTAGCCATCTGATGCAGAGAGAGCCACTCTGTTGCCTCTCTCTGCACCGGACATCGATGGCTGGTATCGTTGGTGGGTGGGAGCCGGTGTGGGAGGCGGGTGGCGGCCATCGATGGGCCTTGTGCTATGGAGGGGGCGAGCACGTGCACGGGGAGGCAGCGTTTGGGAACCGCTACACTACAGAAAAAACCTGTGTTAAAAGTGGGAAAAAGGGGGGAATAAATTTTATAAAAAACGATCAGTCAGGGGGTGGGGGTTGGTCTGTGGGTGGGGAAGCTACACTACAGACAGCTGCCAGTACCCAAGATGGCCCCCAATAACGCAGAGGGGGAGGGTTAGATGGCTGTTTGGGGGGGATCAGGGAGATTGGGAGCTAAGGGGGGATCCTACACAGCAGCATATGTAAATATGCTAAAAAAATCAAACCAAATTCAAAGATACCTTTTATTTTAGTACTGGCAGACTTTCTGCCAGTACTTAAGATGGCGGGGGGTGGGGGAGTGAAGGGAGCTGTTTGGGAGGGATCAGGGGGTGTGATGTGTCACGTGGGAGGCTGATCTCTACACTAAAGCTAAAATTAAGCCTGCAGGCTCCCTACAAACTACCTAATTAACCCCTTCACTGCTAGCCATAATACATGTGTGATGCACGGCGGCATTTAGCGGCCTTCTAATTACCAAAAAGCAACGCCAAAGCCATATATGTCTGCTATTTCTGAACAAAAGGGATCCTAGAGAAGCATTTACAACCATTTGTGCCATAATTGCACAAGCTTTTAGTAAATAATTTCAGTGAGAAACCTAAAGTTTGTGAAAAAGTGAACAATTTTTTTTATTTGATTGCTTTTGGCGGTGAAATGGTGGCATGAAATATACCAAAATGGGCCTAGATCAATACTTTGGGTTGTCTACTACACTGCACTAAAGCTAAAATTAACCCTACAAACTCCCTACACGCTCCATAATGAACCCCTTCACTGCTGGGCATAATACACGTGTGGTGCGCAGTGGCATTTAGCGTCCTTCTAATTACCAAGAAGCAACGCCAAAGCCATATATGTCTGCTATTTCTGAACAAAGGGGATCCCAGAGAAGCATTTACAACCATTTGTGCCATAATTGCACAAGCTGTTTGTAAATAATTTCAGTGAGAAACCAAAAATTTAGAAAAATTTAACGTTCTTTTTAATTTGATCGCATTTGGCGGTGAAATGGTGGGAACTCCCCTGTTCAGCCCAGGGAACTGCCCTGTCTCTTCCACTTTCTGAAACTGTCAGTTTACAATAGAGAAAATACAATGTGCAATTTTATTTGTAAAATATACACAAAAATATACAAAGTATGATCCTAAGTTATTAAAGTAACACAGAAACTTCAAAGTTTAATCAGAATGTGTAAAATCACTGCTAGATCAAAATGTAAATGTAATAAAATACAAATGCAAAAGTGCAAAATTGAAATGCAACAATACTGAATGGACACAATATGAAATGTATAGTAATATAAAATGTAATGCACAAAGTGTAAAAAACCCCTCATATCATGCAGTGCTATATTGCACTGGACTTATTTCTGCCTCACATACATAAATACAAAAGCATGAAGGTGGCACTCATAACTAAAAGCAAACCTTTATTGGAAGAGCAATGTTTCGGGGCTCCTGCCCTTTTCTCAAGCTAACAAATAGTAGTCACAACAAACATTTTATACCAAACGTGTAAAAAAGGTATCCAATCACCTGCTAATGGGAGGGGCTATATCGCACAACTAAAGGGAAGCACACTAGTATATCAAAACACCACATCACTTAACCCTCTCTTTTCAGGTTTTCATTGGAACAAACAACAAAAGCAGCTGAAAGCTCAACTTAAAGGGACAGAATAACAATTTTACATATGAAACGTCTTATACTATATAAATAACCATCAATACAATTAATACATTTATAGGTTAACCCTTAGTAACTAGGTTATAAAAAAATGGAAGTAAATTGAAATCCCTATTAAGGCCCTTAAATCAACTTGGCTCCTTTATGCAGTAGGTACTTGATCCTATCACCACCTCTTAGTTTCTTTTGAGCACTATCAATCACCATGAATATAAGCTGACTCACCTGGTGCCCCATTTCAAGGAAATGGGAAGAAACAGGTAAGTGAGCAGTAGAATCATTCCCAATAGTAGATTTGTGTTGGCAAATAGGATCTTTAATTTTTTGATTAGTCTCCCCTACATATAAAATCCCACATAGCATTTAGGGGCATACACCACATAAGTAGAATTACATGTAAAGTGTCCAGATATATTACATTTTCTGCCTGTATAAGAGTGAAAAATTAAACCACCTTTAATTACAATATTACATTGCGCACAACCCAGACAGGGAAAGGTTCCATGTCTCGGTGTGCCAAAAAAGGTATATTTTGCTCCATGGTGTTATTAAAATTGGTATGAACCAATCTTCTACCAATAATGTTACCCCTATGAAATTAGGTTCTAGGAATTTCTTTAAAGAAACTAAGAGGGGGTGATAGGATCAAGGACCTACTGCATATAGACGCCAAGTGGATTTGGTGATTGAACACAATGTACCCCCCAGGGCGTTAATAGTGATTTAAATTTACTTCCATTTATCTAGGACCTAGTTACTAAGCACCAGTCTATACATGTATTGATTGTATTGATGGTTATTTATATAGTAAAGTAAAATTGTAATATTTTTCTGTCCCTTTAAATTGAGCTTTCAGCTTCTTTTGGTTTTATTAGGTGTTCCAATGAAAACCTGAAAGGAGAGGGTTAAGTGATGTGGTGGTTTGATATAGTAGTGTGCTTAACTTTAGTCGTGCGATATAACCCCTCCCATTAGCTGGTGATTGGATACCATTTTTACACATGTACGGTAAAGCTTGTTGTGACTACTATTTGTTATCTTGAGAAAGGGGCAGGAGCCCTGAAATGTTACTCTTCAAATAAAGGTTTGCTTTTACTTATGAGTGCCACCTTAATGCTTTTGTATTGAAGATACTTCATCATGCTTTTTTGAGGGGAGCCTGGAAGGTATTGCACCTATGATATGACTTTCCATATAGTTTGATTGAGGTAATGTGCTGATCCTAAGTGTTTATGGATCACATACATACATGAGAAAGATATCGCCGTGGTGGAGAGTTCCGCATTTTTTCTTTTGAAAATTCAGTGAGTTCAGGCTTTGAGAAGTCTGAACTACAATTTCTCTTCAAGCTGGAGAATCTTTGAATATCAGGGCCTAATTGTTTAAAGTTTTTTTTTTTTTCGCTAATTATGCTATGTTATTCCTGAGTTACCTGCTTTGACTTAAACTTTCCAAGTGAGAGCTTAATAATTTGTTGTTAACAAGACTTGTCAACCCTTCCTTATTTTTACTTTTACAGTCTCCCAGGCTTTGTTATTTATTTGCTGAATTATATAACATTGTATTAGTGCAAGCTTTATATAACATACTAATGCCTGTGAATTTTTATTAAAAAAGAGGGTTTTTCAGACCCGCCCTCTGTGCTCTGGTTTTCCCTCCGAGCGCATGTGGGCAGCTGTGTAGTCACAGCCCGGCCCGACTGCGCCATTACACTCAATGAAGCTTGCTCCTACTCTGTCTGACAGCGGGAGTGAGCTACATTGAGTGTAATGGCGCGGTCGGGCCGGACTGTGACTAGACAGCTGCCCAGATGCGCTCAGAGGGAAAACTCAGTAGAGCACAGAGTGCGGGTCTGAAAAACCCTCTTTTTTAATAAAAATTTGCAGGCAATATTATGTTATATAAAGCTTGCACTAATATAATGTTATATAATTCTGCACTATGTGCAGAATTATATAACATTATTTTCTAGGACTTTCTAAAAGGTATGTTAAAGGGACACTGAACCCAATTTTTTTATTTTGTGATTCATATAGAGCAAGCAATTTTAAGCAACTTTCTAATTTACTACTATTATCAACTTTTCTTTGTTCTCTTGCTTTCTTTATTTGAAAAAGAAGACATCTAAGCTAAGGAGCCAGCCAAATTGTGGTTCAGAACCATGGACAGCACTTGTTTATTGGTGCTGTCCAATCAGCAAGGACAAATGGGCCGGCATCTAAACTTAAATTCTTGCTTTTCAAATAAAGATACCAAGAGAATAAAGAACATTTGACAATAGGAGTAAATTAGAAAGATGCTTAAAATTGCATGCTTTATCTGAATCATGAAAGAAAAAATTTGGGTACAGTGTCCCTTTAAACATAGCTTTTCTTTGCCGCAGCCTCCGTGCTCAATTAAGCTCTTTTTTTCAATGAGGCGAAGTTTTCACCTCTTAGCCAATAGTCATGTTAGCATACGGTGCAGTGCCATACAGCTAACATAGCTATTGGCTAAGAGGTGGAAATGTAGGATTTACCATCACTTTAAGCTTGACTGTGTGAACAAAGATGATTTGTAAGAAGAATTTGGTTGCACCAAACTCTGTATCAAATTGTAAACTAAAGTGGATTTTGTTTTCAGTACCTATTGTATAATTTTTAGATTCCGTAGTCTCCCTTATTTTTGTCAAAAAAAAGATAGCAACACTATTCTACAATTTTATTTTTAAGTAACGTTTTGTTTCTACTTCCTGGAATCCTATAAAACTATACAAAAAAAGTGTTACACCAATAGGAATGCACATTAGTTTGTTTGATTTGAATAGAAAACGTGTTAGTTATTCACAAAATTTCACTACTTGTAATTACAGAACAAAAATTGGAGTATAGATACAGGGTCCGGATTATCAAGCTAGAAATGGAGCTTGATCCCCCGGTTTCCGCGTGAGTTGCTGCATAACTCGTCCGCCTGCTCTGAGGCTGCTGACATCAATACGCTTGGCCAATACGATCAATACGATTGGCCGCTAGCAGGGGTATCAATCAGCCCAATCGTATAGGAACGGGCGTATTGATGTCAGCAGCCTTAGAGCAGAGCGTATGCTGTCTGCATTTATCGATGTGTGGCGGACATGATACAGTACATCTTATCATGTCCGTCCACATTTTAATAAATCGGCCCCTTAGAGCGACTGATATTAGTGCTCATTAGAAGTGTGCATTTGGGCTTTGAACAAATGCAAATTAGTTCGAATTTTGCTGATTTGTCTAGTTCTTTGAAATACAAACAGCCGAATACATTATTGGACTAAAATCAATTTGTTAATTTGTTCATGCCGTTTGCCACCTAAAATGGTGCAGGGATAGGAGTGTTATTATTGAAGCGGGTACATGAGATATTTTGCAAGTAATGGAAAAGTGGGCATTTTGTGTTGGACTGCAATTCTGTTTGACAGTTTTGCCTGGCTCTTCTTCTTTTGATATTATTATTATTTTTAATTACAGCAGGTTTCTTTACATTTTCCTTCCACATGCGCTAGAGCTTGCTAACTATAGGCTTCTATTGAGTCTTCAAAAATTGAGCAGTAATCTATCGAAGTTGCTGACAACTAAAATTAGTTTATAGCTCCATTTTAGCAGTCGCTCTTTTCGTGTATGTGTAAATTAACATTTTGTTAACACTTCCATCCAACGTCAGATTTCTCGAAAATTGTGTCATTGCAAGTTAGTTGCTATAGTAATTCGACTTTACTCTTTTACTTTTAATGCCTGCACTCCTTACCTGTGATTGCTTCTAGAGAGAAAGACATGGGCAGCTGGCACCCGGGAGATTCATGACTGTTACAGTGATTCATTTTGGAGTAAAACAACCACCAGCACCCTCTGAAACCTCCACTCTTACATTAACGGTTGTGCCGTCTTTAATTTTACTGTCACAAAGATTGTTTATTAAAAGGATATGGAACAGCTGAGTACACCTACAGTAACATGGTTACTATTTACCATGCTGTTTTTCCTCCTGTACCTGAAGCTCTCTTTAAAGTGCCATAAAACAGGTTGAGATCTGTGCATATCCTAAAAGGGCTAAATAATTTAAAAATGTAAAAAATTGCTGGCAAGTATTTTAAAATAATTTAAAAAAATAAGCAAAATGAATTACATAGCTAAGCTGTCTGGATCAGCTAACTCCACCCCCCTTATCAGTGTTTAGACACAGGCATTGTATTTCAAATGAGTTCACAGCTTCTAGGCGTGCTCCAGTCAGATAATCCCTATTCACTTTTGCATTTTAACTAAAGAACAATAAACCTAGATACAGCCATAAAAGGAATTGTGTGGGGGGAGTTAGAGCTTTACAATTCAGAAACTAAAAAGAAAGGGTTAATGGCGAGGCACTGCAATATAAATTTGCAGCTAAAGTAATTAAAGTACATATTATATTATTTTGGCTCTATCCCAACTTTTTATGTCCCTTTAAAGCCATTATCCTATTATAAACCATTACAGCAGATAGTTGGTAAAGCTCTGCATCTTTATACCGGGTACCGCCATCTTGGTACGCACATATCGTTGCATCCTGTGACAAAAGCAGTGCCCTTTCACTGATCAGTGATACTACTGGCAATTTGACAGCTGTACCTTTTTTTTTTTTTTTCACAGTTTAAAAGTAACATAACAAATATAAAAAAAGCTCTCAGGAATAATATAGGGAAATGCAGACAATGCAAAAATGTACAGCTCCTGCTCTGTAATGTACAAATTAAGTAATTGTCATGAAATTGCTTGTAAAGAAGATAACAATGTCACTGATCTGTGTTTGTCCACTGCTTCTGTCACAGGGTACAAGAATAATTTATTTCCAAAGATGGTAGTGCCCAGTGTGATAATTTAGAGCTTCTTTAACCAGAACTTTTGAAGGGTTAAACAGCTTTGAAGACAGCTGCAGAAACAGTAAGAAAAGCAATAGCATGGTGCTACTATAGTTATACCCAGCAGTTTAAAGGGACAATATACTGTACACCAATTGTCATGTAACTGCATGTCATAGACCCCACTATAAAGAAGAATATGGACCAATACTGATCCAAAAATCTAGTATAAAACCTTTTAAAAACTTACTTAGAAGATCCCAGTTTAACACTGTTGATGAAGTTAGGCTGAGACACTCATTGAAAAGGTCTGGGAAAGCAGTAGGAGCAGACCCTCCCCTGCATATGAAAAGATATATTATACAAACAGGAGCAAGCAGGAGTCTGCAGACTTGGGTCTATATTTGATACTTTGGGGCTTGGTTAGGAGTTTGAAAATCAGCACAATTTTATTAAAAAATTAGCAAAACTATACATTGTTACAAAAACACTCCCAGATGGGCTGTATAAATGGATCATCTACAAAACATTTATGAAAGAAAAATCTAGGGCTCGATCACATATGCAGCGTAGCCAGCAAAAGCCGGCGATGCCAGATTTTACACGATTTTGGTATTACATATACGGCGTAGCATACAAGTTACGTGCATATTTTTCACCCTTCGGCCGTATTTTTTTTAACCATAGACTAACATAGAACAAGCGCGCAATTTGGTATCCAATATACAGCGTAAGGACTTACGCGCGCAGATTTCAGAAAATCTACTCCATTCTCATCTCGCCACAAATTGCAGGCGCAGCAACCCTTGCACTGACTAAAAAAGCAACGTAACTCCCTGGAAGCCTTAACAAACACATAGATTTAATCAGCATCTCAAGGTTAAAGGGACAGTATACTATGATATTGCTTTTTTAAGGTTTATTTGTGTATTTGAAATAGTTTGAAGCCACAACATAATCAAATGGATTGAGCTTGTAGGTACTTTGTCACATTGTGGACATATACTTGCTTATTTACTTTAAATTTCTTCTCAAAACAATCAACAATACTTGGAGGAGAGAACAATGGGAAATCATAGTTGTATTACCTTCATCTCTTTATATATGGGTTTATGTATGAATTTTGAATAGCAGAATTACGTGTCGCATTTATTTGAAATTGCGGATCAGTGTCAGCCTAATTTGCATAAAACTACTCTATATTGACACTTTCCGTGGACTAAATACTGGTGTAAGTTACTTGCGACGACTAAAATGTGTATTTGCACACATTTCAGAAGATCGCCAGTTTGTCCTAATTACGCCAGTTTAGCATCTGACGGCGCAGTATATGTAATACCCCGATGTGCAAGGTGAAATTATGGGCGGCGTGGGTTCCCACGCTTGCGCCGAAACCTGCGCCGTATATGTGATTGCGCCCCAAGTGTACAATATCCCTTTAATTTCCGTTTAATATTTTTGACACACACATGGGTTGATCACAAGCGTTTAATTATTATCATCATGTTAACGGCTGCAGATGAACCCTTTTCGATCTCAATATGATCAAAGTCAGCCATTTTCATAAGTTACGAGAAGCACTTTTTTCCATTATCAGTTTGATTAAAAATAGCCCTATGCTTAAAGGGACAGTAATGTCCAAATTAAACTTTCATTATTTAGATAGAGAATGCAATTTTAAAAACTTTCCAAATTACCTCTGTTATCAAATGTGCTTTGTTTTCTTGGTATCTTTTACTGAAGAGTAAAACTAGGTAGGCTCATAAGAAAAATAGCCTTATATTTAACCCCTTAATGACCGAGGACGTGTAGGGTACGTCCTAAAAAAAATACAGTTAACGCCTGAGGACGTACCCTGCCACTTTCCGGTTATTGCAGTGATGCCTCGATATCGAGGCATCCTGCCATAACCTTTTTTAGCCATCTGATGCAGAGAGAGCCACTCTGTTGCCTCTCTCTGCACCGGACATCGATGGCTGGTATCGTTGGTGGGTGGGAGCCGGTGTGGGAGGCGGGTGGCGGCCATCGATGGGCCTTGTGCTATGGAGGGGGCGAGCACGTGCACGGGGAGGCAGCGTTTGGGAACCGCTACACTACAGAAAAACCTGTGTTAAAAGTCGGAAAAAGGGGGGAATACATTTTATAAAAAACGATCAGTCAGGGGGTGGGGGTTGGTCTGTGGGTGGGGAAGCTACACTACAGACAGCTGCCAGTACCCAAGATGGCCCCCAATAACGCAGAGGGGGAGGGTTAGATGGCTGTTTGGGGGGGATCAGGGAGATTGGGAGCTAAGGGGGGATCCTACACAGCAGCATATGTAAATATGCTAAAAAAATCAAACCAAATTCAAAGATACCTTTTATTTTAGTACTGGCAGACTTTCTGCCAGTACTTAAGATGGCGGGGGGTGGGGGAGTGAAGGGAGCTGTTTGGGAGGGATCAGGGGGTGTGATGTGTCACGTGGGAGGCTGATCTCTACACTAAAGCTAAAATTAACCCTGCAGGCTCCCTACAAACTACCTAATTAACCCCTTCACTGCTAGCCATAATACATGTGTGATGCGCGGCGGCATTTAGCGGCCTTCTAATTACCAAAAAGCAACGCCAAAGCCATATATGTCTGCTATTTCTGAACAAAGGGGATCCTAGAGAAGCATTTACAACCATTTGTGCCATAATTGCACAAGCTTTTAGTAAATAATTTCAGTGAGAAACCTAAAGTTTGTGAAAAAGTGAACAATTTTTTTTATTTGATTGCTTTTGGCAGTGAAATGGTGGCATGAAATATACCAAAATGGGCCTAGATCAATACTTTGGGTTGTCTACTACACTGCACTAAAGCTAAAATTAACCCTACAAACTCCCTACACGCTCCATAATGAACCCCTTCACTGCTGGGCATAATACACGTGTGGTGCGCAGTGGCATTTAGCGGCCTTCTAATTACCAAGAAGCAACGCCAAAGCCATATATGTCTGCTATTTCTGAACAAAGGGGATCCCAGAGAAGCATTTACAACCATTTGTGCCATAATTGCACAAGCTGTTTGTAAATAATTTCAGTGAGAAACCAAAAATTTTGAAAAATTTAACGTTCTTTTTAATTTGATCGCATTTGGCGGTGAAATGGTGGGAACTCCCCTGTTCAGCCCAGGGAACTGCCCTGTCTCTCCCACTTTCTGAAACTGTCAGTTTACAATAGAGAAAATACAATGTGCAATGTTATTTGTAAAATATACACAAAAATATACAAAGTATGATCCTAAGTTATTAAAGTAACACAGAAACTTCAAAGTTTAATCAGAATGTGTAAAATCACTGCTAGATCAAAATGTAAATGTAATAAAATACAAATGCAAAAGTGCAAAATTGAAATGCAACAATACTGAATGGACACAATATGAAATGTATAGTAATATAAAATGTAATGCACAAAGTGTAAAAAAACCCTCATATCATGCAGTGCTATATTGCACTGGACTTATTTCTGCCTCACATACATAAATACAAAAGCATGAAGGTGGCACTCATAACTAAAAGCAAACCTTTATTGGAAGAGCAATGTTTCGGGGCTCCTGCCCTTTTCTCAAGCTAACAAATAGTAGTCACAACAAACATTTTATACCAAACGTGTAAAAAAGGTATCCAATCACCTGCTAATGGGAGGGGCTATATCGCACAACTAAAGGGAAGCACACTAGTATATCAAAACACCACATCACTTAACCCTCTCTTTTCAGGTTTTCATTGGAACAAACAACAAAAGCAGCTGAAAGCTCAACTTAAAGGGACAGAATAACAATTTTACATATGAAACATCTTATACTATATAAATAACCATCAATACAATGAATACATTTATAGGTTAACCCTTAGTAACTAGGTTATAAAAAAATGGAAGTAAATTGAAATCCCTATTAAGGCCCTTAAATCAACTTGGCTCCTTTATGCAGTAGGTACTTGATCCTATCACCACCTCTTAGTTTCTTTTGAGCACTATCAATCACCATGAATATAAGCTGACTCACCTGGTGCCCCATTTCAAGGAAATGGGAAGAAACAGGTAAGTGAGCAGTAGAATCATTCCCAATAGTAGATTTGTGTTGGCAAATAGGATCTTTAATTTTTTGATTAGTCTCCCCTACATATAAAATCCCACATAGCATTTAAGGGCATACACCACATAAGTGGAATTACATGTAAAGTGTCCAGATATATTACATTTTCTGCCTGTATAAGAGTGAAAAATTAAACCACCTTTAATTACAATATTACATTGCGCACAACCCAGACAGGGAAAGGTTCCATGTCTCGGTGTGCCAAAAAAGGTATATTTTGCTCCATGGTGTTATTAAAATTGGTATGAACCAATCTTCTACCAATAATGTTACCCCTATGAAATTAGGCTCTAGGAATTTCTTTAAAGAAACTAAGAGGGGGTGATAGGATCAAGGACCTACTGCATATAGACGCCAAGTGGATTTGGTGATTGAACACAATGTACCCCCCAGGGCGTTAATAGTGATTTCAATTTACTTCCATTTATCTAGGACCTAGTTACTAAGCACCAGTCTATACATGTATTGATTGTATTGATGGTTATTTATATAGTATAGTAAAATTGTAATATTTTTCTGTCCCTTTAAATTGAGCTTTCAGCTTCTTTTGGTTTTATTAGGTGTTCCAATGAAAACCTGAAAGGAGAGGGTTAAGTGATGTGGTGTTTTGATATAGTAGTGTGCTTAACTTTAGTCGTGCGATATAACCCCTCCCATTAGCTGGTGATTGGATACCATTTTTACACATGTACGGTAAAGCTTGTTGTGACTACTATTTGTTAGCTTGAGAAAGGGGCAGGAGCCCTGAAATATTGCTCTTCAAATAAAGGTTTGCTTTTACTTATGAGTGCCACCTTAATGCTTTTGTATTGAAGATACTTCATCGTGCTTTTTTGAGGGGAGCCTGGAAGGTATTGCACCTATGATATGACTTTCCATATAGTTTGATTGAGGTAATGTGCTGATCCTAAGTGTTTATGGATCACATACATACATGAGAAAGATATCGCCGTGGTGGAGAGTTCCGCATTTTTTCTTTTGAAAATTCAGTGAGTTCAGGCTTTGAGAAGTCTGAACTACAATTTCTCTTCAAGCTGGAGAATCTTTGAATATCAGGGCCTAATTGTTTAAAGTTTTTTTTTTTTTGCGCTAATTATGCTATGTTATTCCTGAGTTACCTGCTTTGACTTAAACTTTCCAAGTGAGAGCTTAATAATTTGTTGTTAACAAGACTTGTCAACCCTTCCTTATTTTTACTTTTACAGTCTCCCAGGCTTTGTTATTTATTTGCTCTTAGAACATTTTTCTACCTTATAATTTCTACCTCATTTCTTACATGTAAAATCTTTATTTCAAATCTTTAATATAGTAGTCTTATTAAGTTAATTATTTTGATGAATATAAAAGTTTAATGTCTTTACTCCCACTATGCCTTAAATGACAAATTTATGGATTTGCAGAAAGTTGTTGAATGTATTAAAGGGACATTATACACTCATTTTTTCTTTGCATAAATGTTTTGTAGATGATCTATTTATATAGCCCATAAAGTTTTATTTTAAAATAAATGTATAGTTTTGCTTATTTTTAAATAACATTGCTCTGATTTTCAGACTCCTAACCAAGCCCCAAAGTTTTATGTGAATACTGTCAGCTACCTTCTCCAGCTTGCTGTGGTTTGTGTAACGGGTCTTTTCATATGCAAAAGAAGGGGGAGGGGGGGAGTGTCTTATTTGCCACTTGCAGTGGGCTTTCCAGCTACCTTTTCAACAGAGCTAAACTGACAGCTTCTAAGTAAGTTTTTAAACAGTTTTATACTGGATTTTTATATCAGTATCTGTGCATCTTATTCTTTATAGTAGTGTCTATTACATGCAGTTATATGAAAATGAGTGTATACTGTCCCTTTAAAGTTATTGTCAATCCTATCGTTTTAAAAATGATAGGATTTACCAGCACTCAAAATAAATGGGACATTCAGTATTAAAGGGCCAGTAAACCTAGAAAATAAAGTTATAGAATTCTGCACATAGTGCAGAATTATATAACATTGTATTAGTGCAAGCTTTATATAACATACTAATGCCTGTGAATTTTTATTAAAAAAGAGGGTTTTTCAGACCCGCCCTCTGTGCTCTGGTTTTCCCTCCAAGCGCATGTTGGCAGCTGTGTAGTCACAGCCCGGCCCGACTGCGCCATTACACTCAATGAAGCTTGCTCCTACTCTGTCTGACAGCGGGAGTGAGCTACATTGAGTGTAATGGAGCAGTCGGGCCGGACTGTGACTAGACAGCTGCCCAGATGCGCTCAGAGGGAAAACTCAGTAGAGCACAGAGGGCGGGTCTGAAAAACCCTCTTTTTTAATAAAAATTTGCAGGCAATATTATGTTATATAAAGCTTGCACTAATATAATGTTATATAATTCTGCACTATGTGCAGAATTATATAACATTATTTTCTAGGACTTTCTAAAAGGTATGTTAAAGGGACACTGAACCCAATTTTTTTATTTTGTGATTCATATAGAGCAAGCAATTTTAAGAAACGTTCTAATTTACTACTATTATCAACTTTTCTTTGTTCTCTTGCTTTCTTTATTTGAAAAAGAAGACATCTAAGCTAAGGAGCCAGCCAATTTGTGGTTCAGAACCATGGACAGCACTTGTTTATTGGTGCTGTCCAATCAGCAAGGACAACCCAGGTTGTTCACCAAAAATGGGCCGGCATCTAAACTTAAATTCTTGCTTTTCAAATAAAGATACCAAGAGAATAAAGAACATTTGACAATAGGAGTAAATTAGAAAGATGCTTAAAATTGCATGCTTTATCTGAATCATGAAAGAAAAAATTTGGGTACAGTGTCCCTTTAAACATAGCTTTTCTTTGCCGCAGCCTCCGTGCTCAATTAAGCTCTTTTTTTCAATGAGGCGAAGTTTTCACCACTTAGCCAATAGCCATGTTAGCATATGGTGCAGTGCCATACAGCTAACATAGCTATTGGCTAAGAGGTGGAAATGTAGGATTTACCATCACTTTAAGCTTGACTGTGTGAACAAAGATGATTTGTAAGAAGAATTTGGTTGCACCAAACTCTGTATCAAATTGTAAACTAAAGTGGATTTTGTTTTCAGTACCTATTGTATAATTTTTAGATTCTGTAGTCTCCCTTATTTTTGTCAAAAAATAGATAGCAACCCTATTCTGCAATTTTATTTTTAAGTAACGTTTTGTTTCTACTTCCTTTAATCCTATAAAACTATACAAAAAAAGTGTTACACCAATAGGAATGCACATTAGTTTGTTTGATTTGAATAGAAAACGTGTTAGTTATTCACAAAATTACACTACTTGTAATTACAGAACAAAAATTGGAGTATAGATACAGGGTCCGGATTATCAAGCTAGAAATGGAGCTTGATCCCCCGGTTTCCGCGTGAGCTGCTCCATAACTCGTCCGCCTGCTCTGAGGCTGCTGACATCAATACGCTTGGCCAATACGATCAATACGATTGGCCGCTAGCAGGGGTATCAATCAGCCCAATCGTATAGAAACGGGCGTATTGATGTCAGCAGCCTCAGAGCAGAGCGTATGCTGTCTGCATTTATCGATGTGTGGCGGACATGATACAGTACATCTTATCATGTCCGTCCACATTTTAATAAATCGGCCCCTTAGAGCGACTGATATTAATGCTCATTAGAGATGTGCATTTGGGCTACGAACAAATGCAAATTAGTTTGAATTTTGTGGATTAATACAAACAGCCAAATACATTATTGGACTAATATCAATTTGTTAATTTGTTCATGCCGTTTGCCACCTAAAATGGTGCAGGGATAGGAGTGTTATTCTTGAAGCGGGTACATGAAATATTTTGCAAGTAATGGAAAAGGGGGTATTTTGTGTTGGACTGCAATTCTGTTTGACAGTTTTGCCTGGCTCTTCTTCTTTTGATATTATTATTATTATTTTTAATTACAGTAGGTTTCTTTACATTTTCCTTCCACATGCGCTAGAGCTTGCTAACTATAGGCTTCTATTGAGTCTTCAAAAATTGAGCGGTAATCTATCGAAGTTGCTGACAACTAAAATTAGTTTATAGCTCCATTTTAGCAGTCGCTCTTTTCGTGTATGTGTAAATTAACATTGTGTTAACACTTCCATCCAACGTCAGATTTCTCGAAAATTGTGTCATTGCAAGTTAGTTGCTATAGTAATTCGACTTTACTCTTTTACTTTTAATGCCTGCACTCCTTACCTGTGATTGCTTCTAGAGAGAAAGACATGGGCAGCTAGCACCCGGGAGATTCATGACTGTTACAGTAATTCATTTTGGAGTATAACAACCACCAGTACCCTCTGAAACCTCCACTCTTACATTAACGGTTGTGCCGTCTTTAATTTTACTGTCACAAAGATTGTTTATTAAAAGGATATGGAACAGCTGAGTACACCTACAGTAACATGGTTACTATTTACCATGCTGTTATTCCTCCTGTACCTGAAGCTCTCTTTAAAGTGCCATAAAACACATAAAAAGGTTTAAAAATTGCTGGCAAGTATTTTAAAATAATTTAAATAAATAAGCAAAATGAATTACATAGCTAAACTGCCTGGATCAGCTAACTCCACCCCCCTTATCAGTGTTTAGACACAGGCATTGTATTTCAACTGAGTTCACAGCTTCTAGGCGTGCTCCAGCAGATAATCCCTATTCACTTTTGCATTTTAACTAAAGAACAATAAACCTAGATACAGCCATAAAAGGAATTGTGTGGGGGGAGTTAGAGCTTTACAATTCAGAAACTAAAAAGAAAGGGTTAATGGTGAGGCACTGCAGTATAAATTTGCAGCTAAAGTAATTAAAGTACATATTATATTATTTTGGCTCTATCCCAACTTTTTATGTCCCTTTAAAGCCATTATCCTATTATAAACCATTACAGCAGATAGTTGGTAAAGCTCTGCATCTTTATACTGGGTTCTGCCATCTTGGTACGCACATATCGTTGCATCCTGTGACAAAAGCAGTGCCCTTTCACTGATCAGTGATACTACTGGCAATTTGACAGCTGTACCTTTTTGTTTTTTTCTTCACAGTTTAAAACTAACATAACAAATATAAAAAAAAGCTCTCAGGAATAATATAGGGAAATGCAGCCAATGCAAAAATGTACAGCTCCTGCTCTGTAATGTACAAATTAAGTAATTGTCATGAAATTGCTTGTAAAGAAGATAACAATGTCACTGATCTGTGTTTGTCCACTGCTTCTGTCACAGGGTACAAGAATAATTTATTTCCAAAGATGGTAGTGCACAGTGTGATAATTTAGAGCTTCTTTAACCAGAACTTTTGAAGGGTTAAACAGCTTTGAAGACAGCTGCAGAAACAGTAAGAAAAGCAATAGCATGGTGCTACTATAGTTATACCCAGCAGTTTAAAGGGACAATATACTGTACACCAATTGTCATGTAACTGCATGTCATAGACCCCACTATAAAGAAGAATATGGACCAATACTGATCCAAAAATCTAGTATAAAACCTTTTAAAAACTTACTTAGAAGATCCCAGTTTAACACTGTTGATGAAGTTAGGCTGAGACACTCATTGAAAAGGTCTGGGAAAGCAGTAGGAGCAGACCCTCCCCTGCATATGAAAAGATATATTATACAAACAGGAGCAAGCAGGAGTCTGCAGACTTAGGTCTATATTTGATACTTTGGGGCTTGGTTAGGAGTTTGAAAATCAGCACAATTTTATTAAAAAATTAGCAAAACTATACATTGTTACAAAAACACTCCCAGATGGGCTGTATAAATGAATCATCTACAAAACATTTATGCAAAGAAAAATCTAGGGCTCGATCACATATGCAGCGTAGCCAGCAAAAGCCGGCGATGCCAGATTTTACACGATTTTGGTATTACATATATACTGCGTAGCATACAAGTTACGCGCATATTTTTCACCCTTCGGCCGTATTTTTTTTAACCATAGACTAACATAGAACAAGCGCGCAATTTGGTATCCAATATACAGCGTAAGGACTTACGCGCGCAGATTTCAGAAAATCTACTCCATTCTCATCTTGCCATAAATTGCAGGCGCAGCAACCCTTTTACTGACTAAAAAAGCAACCTAACTCCCTGGAAGCCTTAACAAACACATAGATTTAATCAGCATCTCAAGGTTAAAGGGAGAGTATACTATGATATTGCTTTTTTAAGGTTTATTTGTGTATTTGAAATAGTTTGAAGCCACAACATAATCAAATGGATTGAGCTTGTAGGTACTTTGTCACATTGTGGACATATACTTGCTTATTTACTTTAAATTTCTTCTCAAAACAATCAACAAAACTTGGAGGAGAGAACAATGGGAAATCATAGTTGTATTACCTTCATCTCTTTATATATGGGTTTATGTATGAATTTTGAATAGCAGAATTACGTGTCGCATTTATTTGAAATCGCGGATCATTTTTACAAGTGTCAGCCTAATTTGCATAAAACTACTCTATATTGACACTTTCCGTGGACTAAATACTGGTGTAAGTTACTTGCGACGACTAAAATGTGTATTTGCACACATTTCAGAAGATCGCCAGTTTGTCCTACTTACGCCAGTTTAGCATCTGACGGCGCAGTATATGTAATACCCCGATGTGCAAGGTGAAATTATGGGCGGCATGGGTTCCCACGCTTGCGCCGAAACCTGCGCCGTATATGTGATTGCGCCCCAAGTGTACAATATCCCTTTAATTTCCGTTTAATATTTTTGACACACACACGGGTTGATCACAAGCGTTTAATTATTATCATCATGTTAACGGCTGCAGATGAACCCTTTTCGATCTCAATATGATCAAAGTCAGCCATTTTCATAAGTTACGAGAAGCACTTTTTTCCATTATCAGTTTGATTAAAAATAGCCCTATGCTTAAAGGGACAGTAATGTCAAAATTAAACTTTCATGATTCAGATAGAGAATGCAATTTTAAAAACTTTCCAAATTACCTCTGTTATCAAATGTGCTTTGTTTTCTTGGTATCTTTTACTGAAGAGTAAAACTAGGTAGGCTCATAAGAAAAATAGCCTTATATTTAACCCCTTAATGACCGAGGACGTGTAGGGTACGTCCTAAAAAAAATACAGTTAACGCCTGAGGACGTACCCTGCCACTTTCCGGTTATTGCAGTGATGCCTCGATATCGAGGCATCCTGCCATAACCATTTTTAGCCATCTGATGCAGAGAGAGCCACTCTGTTGCCTCTCTCTGCACTGGACATCGATGGCTGGTATCGTTGGTGGGTGGGAGCCGGTGTGGGAGGCGGGTGGCGGCCATCGATGGGCCTTGTGCTATGGAGGGGGCAGAAAAAACCTGTGTTAAAAGTGGGAAAAAGGGGGGAATACATTTTATAAAAAACGATCAGTCAGGGGGTGGGGGTTTGTCTGTGGGTGGGGAAGCTACACTACAGACAGCTGCCAGTACCCAAGATGGCCCCCAATAACGCAGAGGGGGAGGGTTAGATGGCTGTTTGGGGGGGATCAGGGAGATTGGGAGCTAAGGGGGGATCCTACACAGCAGCATATGTAAATATGCTAAAAAAATCAAACCAAATTCAAAGATACCTTTTATTTTAGTACTGGCAGACTTTCTGCCAGTACTTAAGATGGCGGGGGGTGGGGGAGTAAAGGGAGCTGTTTGGGAGGGATCAGGGGGTGTGATGTGTCACGTGGGAGGCTGATCTCTACACTAAAGCTAAAATTAACCCTGCAGGCTCCCTACAAACTACCTAATTAACCCCTTCACTGCTAGCCATAATACATGTGTGATGCGCGGCGGCATTTAGCGGCCTTCTAATTACCAAAAAGCAACGCCAAAGCCATATATGTCTGCTATTTCTGAACAAAGGGGATCCTAGAGAAGCATTTACAACCATTTGTGCCATAATTGCACAAGCTTTTAGTAAATAATTTCAGTGAGAAACCTAAAGTTTGTGAAAAAGTGAACATTTTTTTTTATTTGATTGCTTTTGGCGGTGAAATGGTGGCATGAAATATACCAAAATGGGCCTAGATCAATACTTTGGGTTGTCTACTACACTGCACTAAAGCTAAAATTAACCCTACAAACTCCCTACATGCTCCATAATGAACCCCTTCACTGCTGGGCATAATACACGTGTGGTGCGCAGTGGCATTTAGTGGCCTTCTAATTACCAAGAAGCAACGCCAAAGCCATATATGTCTGCTATTTCTGAACAAAGGGGATCCCAGAGAAGCATTTACAACCATTTGTGCCATAATTGCACAAGCTGTTTGTAAATAATTTCAGTGAGAAACCAAAAATTTAGAAAAATTTAACGTTCTTTTTAATTTGATCGCATTTGGCGGTGAAATGGTGGGAACTCCCCTGTTCAGCCCAGGGAACTGCCCTGTCTCTCCCACTTTCTGAAACTGTCAGTTTACAATAGAGAAAATACAATGTGCAATGTTATTTGTAAAATATACACAAAAATATACAAAGTATGATCCTAAGTTATTAAAGTAACACAGAAACTTCAAAGTTTAATCAGAATGTGTAAATTCACTGCTAGATCAAAATGTAAATGTAATAAAATACAAATGCAAAAGTGCAAAATTGAAATGCAATAATACTGAATGGACACAATATGAAATGTATAGTAATATAAAATGTAATGCACAAAGTGTAAAAACCCCCTCATATCATGCAGTGCTATATTGCACTGGACTTATTTCTGCCTCACATACATAAATACAAAAGCATGAAGGTGGCACTCATAACTAAAAGCAAACCTTTATTGGAAGAGCAATGTTTCGGGGCTCCTGCCCTTTTCTCAAGCTAACAAATAGTAGTAACAACAAACATTTTATACCGAACGTGTAAAAAAGGTATCCAATCACCTGCTAATGGGAGGGGCTATATTCGACAACTAAAGGGAAGCACACTAGTATATCAAAACACCACATCACTTAACCCTCTCTTTTCAGGTTTTCATTGGAACAAACAACAAAAGCAGCTGAAAGCTCAACTTAAAGGGACAGAATAACAATTTTACATATGAAACATCTTATACTATATAAATAACCATCAATACAATGAATACATTTATAGGTTAACCCTTAGTAACTAGGTTATAAAAAAATGGAAGTAAATTGAAATCCCTATTAAGGCCCTTAAATCAACTTGGCTCCTTTATGCAGTAGGTACTTGATCCTATCACCACCTCTTAGTTTCTTTTGAGCACTATCAATCACCATGAATATAAGCTGACTCACCTGGTGCCCCATTTCAAGGAAATGGGAAGAAACAGGTAAGTGAGCAGTAGAATCATTCCCAATAGTAGATTTGTGTTGGCAAATAGGATCTTTAAATTTTTGGTTAGTCTCCCCTACATATAAAATCCCACATAGCATTTAAGGGCATACACCACATAAGTGGAATTACATGTAAAGTGTCCAGATATATTACATTTTCTGCCTGTATAAGAGTGAAAAATTAAACCACCTTTAATTACAATATTACATTGCGTACAACCCAGTCAGAGAAAGGTTTCATGTCTATGTGTGCCAAAAAAGGTATATTTTGCTCCATGGTGTTATTAAAATTGGTATGAACCAATCTTCTACCAATAATGTTACCCCTACGAAATTAGGCTCTAGGAATTTCTTTAAAGAAACTAAGAGGTGGTGATAGGATCAAGAACCTACTGCATATAGACGCCAAGTGAATTTGGTGATTGAACACAATGTACCCGCCAGGGCGTTAATAGTGATTTCAATTTACTTCCATTTATCTAGGAACTAGTTACTAAGCACCAGTCTATACATGTATTGATTGTATTGATGGTTATTTATATAGTATAGTAAAATTGTAATATTTTTCTGTCCCTTTAAATTGAGCTTTCAGCTTCTTTTGGTTTTATTAGGTGTTCCAATGAAAACCTGAAAGGAGAGGGTTAAGTGATGTGGTGTTTTGACATAGTAGTGTGCTTAACTTTAGTCGTGCGATATAACCCCTTCCATTAGCAGGTGATTGGATACCATTTTTACACATGTACGGTAAAGCTTGTTGTGACTACTATTTGTTAGCTTGAGAAAGGGGCAGGAGCCCTGAAATGTTACTCTTCAAATAAAGGTTTGCTTTTACTTATGAGTGCCACCTTAATGCTTTTGTATTGAGGATACTTCATCGTGCTTTTTTGAGGGGAGCCTGGAAGGTATTGCACCTATGATATGACTTTCCATATAGTTGAGGTAATGTGCTGATCCTAAACGTTTATGGATCACATAACTACAGGAAAGAGATCTTGCTGTGGTGGAGAGTTCCGAACTTTTTCTTTTGAAAATTCAGTGAGTTCAGGCTTTGAGAAGTCTGAACTACAATTTCTCTTCAGCTGGAGAATCTTTGAATATCAGGGCCTAATTGTTTAAAGGTTTTTTTTTGTGCTAATTATGCTATGTTATTCCTGAGTTACCTGCTTTGAATTAAACTTTCCAAATGAGAGCTTAATAATTTGTTGTTAACAAGATTTGTCAACCCTTCCTTATTTTCACTTTTACAGTCTCCCAGGCTTCCTTATTTATTTGCTCTTAGAACATTTTTCTACCTTATAATTTCTACCTCATTTCTTACATGTAAAATCTTCATTTCAAATATTTAATATAGTAGTCTTATTAAGTTAATTATTTTGATGTATATAAAAGTTTAATTTCTTTACTCCCTCTATGCCTTAAATGACAAAATTTATGGATTTGCAGAAAGTTGTTGAATGTATTACATTTATTGTCAATCCTACCGTTTTAAAAATGCTAGGATTTACCAGCACTCAAAATAAATGGGACATTCAGTATTAAAGGGCCAGTAAACCTAGAAAATAATGTTATAGAATTCTGCACATAGTGCAGAATTATATAACATTGTATTATTAGTGCAAGCTTTATATAACATAATATTGCCTGTGAATTTTTATTAAAAAAGAGGGGTTTTCAGACCTGCCCTCTGTGCTCTGCTGAGCGGGTCTGGTTTTCCCTCCGAGCACATCTGGGCAGCTGTGTAGTCACAGCCCGGCCCGACTGCGCCATTACACTCAATGAAGCTCGATCCTACTCTGTCTGACAGCGGGAGTGAGCTACATTGAGTGTAATGGCGCGGTCGGGCCGGGCTGTGACTAGACAGCTGCCCAGATGCGCTCAGAGGGAAAACTCAGTAGAGCACAGAGGGCGGGTCTGAAAATCCCTCTTTTTTATTAAAAATTTGCAGGCAATATTATGTTATATAAAGCTTGCACTAATATAATGTTATATAATTCTGCACTATGTGCAGAATTATATAACATTATTTTCTAGGACTTTCTAAAAGGTATGTTAAAGGGACACTGAACCCAATTTTTTTTCTTTTGTGATTCATATAGAGCAAGCAATTTTAATCAACTTTCTAATTTACTACTATTATCAACTATTCTTTGTTCTCTTGCTTTCTTTATTTGAAAAAGAAGACATCTAAGCTAAGGAGCCAGCCAATTTGTGGTTCAGAACCATGGACAGCACTTGTTTATTGGTGCTGTCCAATCAGCAAGGACAACCCAGGTTGTTCACCAAAAATGGGCCGGCATCTAAACTTAAATTCTTGCTTTTCAAATAAAGATACCAAGAGAATAAAGAACATTTGACAATAGGAGTAAATTAGAAAGATGCTTAAAATTGCATGCTTTATCTGAATCATGAAAGAAAAAATTTGGGTACAGTGTCCCTTTAAACATAGCTTTTCTTTGCCGCAGCCTCCGTGCTCAATTAAGCTCTTTTTTTCATTGAGGCGAAGTTTTCACCTCTTAGCCAATAGCCATGTTAGCATCCGGTGCAGTGCCATACAGCTAACATAGCTATTGGCTAAGAGGTGGAAATGTAGGATTTACCATCACTTTAAGCTTGACTGTGTGAACAAAGATGATTTGTAAGAAGAATTTGGTTGCACCAAACTCTGTATCAAATTGTAAACTAAAGTGGGTTTTGTTTTCAGTACCTATTGTATAATTTTTAGATTCCGTAGTCTCCCTTATTTTTGTCAAAAAAAAAGATAGCAACCCTATTCTGCAATTTTATTTTTAAGTAACGTTTTGTTTCTACTTCCTGGAATCCTATAAAACTATACAAAAAAAGTGTTACACCAATAGGAATGCACATTAGTTTGCTTAATTTGAATAGAAAACGTGTTAGTTATTCACAAAATTACACTACTTGTAATTACAGAACAAAAATTGGAGTATAGATACAGGGTCCGGATTATCAAGCTAGAAATGGAGCTTGATCCCCCGGTTTCCGCGTAAGCTGCTCCATAACTCGTCTGCCTGCTCTGAGGCTGCTGACATCAATACGCTTGGCCAATACGATCAATACGATTGGCCGCTAGCAGGGGTATCAATCAGCCTGATCGTATAGGAACGGGCGTATTGATGTCAGCAGCCTCAGAGCAGAGCGTATGCTGTCTGCATTTATCGATGTGTGGCGGACATGATACAGTACATCTTATCATGTCCGTCCACATTTTAATAAATCGGCCCCTTAGAGCGACTGATATTAATGCTCATTAGAGATGTGCATTTGGGCTTTGAACAAATGCAAATTAGTTCGAATTTTGCTGATTTGTCTAGTTCTTTGAAATACAAACAGTCGAATACATTATTGGACTAAAATCAATTTGTTAATTTGTTCATGCCGTTTGCCACCTAAAATGGTGCAGGGATAGGAGTGTTATTATTGAAGCGGGTACATGAGATATTTTGCAAGTCATGGAAAAGTGGGCATTTTGTGTTGGACTGCAATTCTGTTTGACAGTTTTGCCTGGCTCTTCTTCTTTTGATATTATTATTATTATTTTTAATTACAGTAGGTTTCTTTACATTTTCCTTCCACATGCGCTAGAGCTTGCTAACTATAGGCTTCTATTGAGTCTTCAAAAATTGAGCAGTAATCTATCGAAGTTGCTGACAACTAAAATTAGTTTATAGCTCCATTTTAGCAGTCGCTCTTTTCGTGTATGTGTAAATTAACATTGTGTTAACACTTCCATCCAACGTCAGATTTCTCGACAATTGTGTCATTGCAAGTTAGTTGCTATAGTAATTCGACTTTACTCTTTTACTTTTAATGCCTGCACTCCTTACCTGTGATTGCTTCTAGAGAGAAAGACATGGGCAGCTGGCACCCGGGAGATTCATGACTGTTACAGTAATTCATTTTGGAGTATAACAACCACCAGTACCCTCTGAAACCTCCACTCTTACATTAACGGTTGTGCCGTCTTTAATTTTACTGTCACAAAGATTGTTTATTAAAAGGATATGGAACAGCTGAGTACACCTACAGTAACATGGTTACTATGTACCATGCTGTTTTTCCTCCTGTACCTGAAGCTCTCTTTAAAGTGCCATAAAACAGGTTGAGATCTGTGCATATCCTAAAAGGGCTAAATAATTTAAAAAGGTTTAAAAATTGCTGGCAAGTATTTTAAAATAATTTAAAAAAATAAGCAAAATGAATTACATAGCTAAACTGCCTGGAGCAGCTAACTCCACCCCCCTTATCAGTGTTTAGACACAGGCATTGTATTTCAACTGAGTTCACAGCTTCTAGGCGTGCTCCAGTCAGATAATCCCTATTCACTTTTGCATTTTAACTAAAGAACAATAAACCTAGATACAGCCATAAAAGGAATTGTGTGGGGGGAGTTAGAGCTTTACAATTCAGAAACTGAAAAGAAAGGGTTAATGGCGAGGCACTGCAGTATAAATTTGCAGCTAAAGTAATTAAAGTACATATTATATTATTTTGGCTCTATCCCAACTTTTTATGTCCCTTTAAAGCCATTATCCTATTATAAACCATTACAGCAGATAGTTGGTAAAGCTCTGCATCTTTATACTGGGTACCGCCATCTTGGTACGCACATATCGTTGCATCCTGTGACAAAAGCAGTGCCCTTTCACTGATCAGTGATACTACTGGCAATTTGACAGCTGTACCTTTTTTTTTTTTTTTTCCACAGTTTAAAAGTAACATAACAAATATAAAAAAAGCTCTCAGGAATAATATAGGGAAATGCAGCCAATGCAAAAATGTACAGCTCCTGCTCTGTAATGTACAAATTAAGTAATTGTCATGAAATTGCTTGTAAAGAAGATAGCAATGTCACTGATCTGTGTTTGTCCACTGCTTCTGTCACAGGGTACAAGAATAATTTATTTCCAAAGATGGTAGTGCCCAGTGTGATAATTTAGAGCTTCTTTAACCAGAACTTTTGAAGGGTTAAACAGCTTTGAAGACAGCTGCAGAAACAGTAAGAAAAGCAATAGCATGGTGCTACTATAGTTATACCCAGCAGTTTAAAGGGACAATATACTGTACACCAATTGTCATGTAACTGCATGTCATAGACCCCACTATAAAGAAGAATATGGACCAATACTGATCCAAAAATCTAGTATAAAACCTTTTAAAAACTTACTTAGAAGATCCCAGTTTAACACTGTTGATGAAGTTAGGCTGAGACACTCATTGAAAAGGTCTGGGAAAGCAGTAGGAGCAGACCCTCCCCTGCATATGAAAAGATATATTATACAAACAGGAGCAAGCAGGAGTCTGCAGACTTGGGTCTATATTTGATACTTTGGGGCTTGGTTAGGAGTTTGAAAATCAGCACAATTTTATTAAAAAATTAGCAAAACTATACATTGTTACAAAAACACTCCCAGATGGGCTGTATAAATGGATCATCTACAAAACATTTATGCAAAGAAAAATCTAGGGCTCGATCACATATGCAGCGTAGCCAGCAAAAGCCGGCGATGCCAGATTTTACACGATTTTGGTATTACATATACGGCGTAGCATACAAGTTACGCGCATATTTTTCACCCTTCGGCCGTATTTTTTTTAACTATAGACTAACATAGAACAAGCGCGCAATTTGGTATCCAATATACAGCGTAAGGACTTACGCGCGCAGATTTCAGAAAATCTACTCCATTCTCATCTCGCCACAAATTGCAGGCGCAGCAACCCTTGCACTGACTAAAAAAGCAACGTAACTCCCTGGAAGCCTTAACAAACACATAGATTTAATCAGCATCTCAAGGTTAAAGGGACAGTATACTATGATATTGCTTTTTTAAGGTTTATTTGTGTATTTGAAATAGTTTGAAGCCACAACATAATCAAATGGATTGAGCTTGTAGGTACTTTGTCACATTGTGGACATATACTTGCTTATTTACTTTAAATTTCTTCTCAAAACAATCAACAATACTTGGAGGAGAGAACAATGGGAAATCATAGTTGTATTACCTTCATCTCTTTATATATGGGATTATGTATGAATTTTGAATAGCAGAATTACGTGTCGCATTTATTTGAAATCGCGGATCATTTTTACAAGTGTCAGCCTAATTTGCATAAAACTACTCTATATTGACACTTTCCGTGGACTAAATACTGGTGTAAGTTACTTGCGACGACTAAAATGTGTATTTGCACACATTTCAGAAGATCGCCAGTTTGTCCTACTTACGCCAGTTTAGCATCTGACGGCGCAGTATATGTAATACCCCGATGTGCAAGGTGAAATTATGGGCGGCGTGGGTTCCCACGCTTGCGCCGAAACCTGCGCCGTATATGTGATTGCGCCCCAAGTGTACAATATCCCTTTAATTTCCGTTTAATATTTTTGACACACACACGGGTTGATCACAAGCGTTTAATTATTATCATCATGTTAACGGCTGCAGATGAACCCTTTTCGATCTCAATATGATCAAAGTCAGCCATTTTCATAAGTTACGAGAAGCACTTTTTTCCATTATCAGTTTGATTAAAAATAGCCCTATGCTTAAAGGGACAGTAATGTCAAAATTAAACTTTCATGATTCAGATAGAGAATGCAATTTTAAAAACTTTCCAAATTACCTCTGTTATCAAATGTGCTTTGTTTTCTTGGTATCTTTTACTGAAGAGTAAAACTAGGTAGGCTCGTAAGAAAAATAGCCTTATATTTAACCCCTTAATGACCGAGGACGTGTAGGGTACGTCCTAAAAAAAATACAGTTAACGCCTGAGGACGTACCCTGCCACTTTCCGGTTATTGCAGTGATGCCTCGATATCGAGGCATCCTGCCATAACCTTTTTTAGCCATCTGATGCAGAGAGAGCCACTCTGTTGCCTCTCTCTGCACCGGACATCGATGGCTGGTATCGTTGGTGGGTGGGAGCCGGTGTGGGAGGCGGGTGGCGGCCATCGATGGGCCTTGTGCTATGGAGGGGGCGAGCACGTGCACGGGGAGGCAGCGTTTGGGAACCGCTACACTACAGAAAAACCTGTGTTAAAAGTCGGAAAAAGGGGGGAATACATTTTATAAAAAACGATCAGTCAGGGGGTGGGGGTTGGTCTGTGGGTGGGGAAGCTACACTACAGACAGCTGCCAGTACCCAAGATGGCCCCCAATAACGCAGAGGGGGAGGGTTAGATGGCTGTTTGGGGGGGATCAGGGAGATTGGGAGTTAAGGGGGGATCCTACACAGCAGCATATGTAAATATGCTAAAAAAATCAAACCAAATTCAAAGATACCTTTTATTTTAGTACTAGCAGACTTTCTGCCAGTACTTAAGATGGCGGGGGGTGGGGGAGTGAAGGGAGCTGTTTGGGAGGGATCAGGGGGTGTGATGTGTCACGTGGGAGGCTGATCTCTACACTAAAGCTAAAATTAACCCTGCAGGCTCCCTACAAACTACCTAATTAACCCCTTCACTGCTAGCCATAATACATGTGTGATGCGCTGCGGCATTTAGCGGCCTTCTAATTACCAAAAAGCAACGCCAAAGCCATATATGTCTGCTATTTCTGAACAAAGGGGATCCTAGAGAAGCATTTACAACCATTTGTGCCATAATTGCACAAGCTGTTTGTAAATAATTTCAGTGAGAAACCAAAAATGTAGAAAAATTTAACGTTCTTTTTAATTTGATCGCATTTGGCGGTGAAATGGTGGGAACTCCCCTGTTCAGCCCAGGGAACTGCCCTATCTCTCCAACTTTCTGAAACTGTCAGTTTACAATAGAGAAAATACAATGTGCAATTTTATTTGTAAAATATACACAAAAATATACAAAGTATGATCCTAAGTTATTAAAGTAACACAGAAACTTCAAAGTTTAATCAGAATGTGTAAAATCACTGCTAGATCAAAATGTAAATGTAATAAAATACAAATGCAAAAGTGCAAAATTGAAATGCAATAATACTGAATGGACACAATATGAAATGTATAGTAATATAAAATGTAATGCACAAAGTGTAAAAATACCCTCATATCATGCAGTGCTATATTGCACTGGACTTATTTCTGCCTCACATACATAAATACAAAAGCATGAAGGTGGCACTCATAACTAAAAGCAAACCTTTATTGGAAGAGCAATGTTTCGGGGCTCCTGCCCTTTTCTCAAGCTAACAAATAGTAGTCACAACAAACATTTTATACCAAACGTGTAAAAAAGGTATCCAATCACCTGATAATGGGAGGGGCTATATCGCACAACTAAAGGGAAGCACACTAGTATATCAAAACACCACATCACTTAACCCCTTCTTTTCAGGTTTTCATGGGAACAAACAACAAAAGCAGCTGAAAGCTCAACTTAAAGGGACAGAATAACAATTTTACATATGAAACATCTTATACTATATAAATAACCATCAATACAATGAATACATTTATAGGTTAACCCTTAGTAACTAGGTTATAAAAAAATGGAAGTAAATTGAAATCCCTATTAAGGCCCTTAAATCAACTTGGCTCCTTTATGCAGTAGGTACTTGATCCTATCACCACCTCTTAGTTTATTTTGAGCACTATCAATCACCATGAATATAAGCTGACTCACCTGGTGCCCCATTTCAAGGAAATGGGAAGAAACAGGTAAGTGAGCAGTAGAATCATTCCCAATAGTAGATTTGTGTTGGCAAATAGGATCTTTAATTTTTTGATTAGTCTCCCCTACATATAAAATCCCACATAGCATTTAAGGGCATACACCACATAAGTGGAATTACATGTAAAGTGTCCAGATATATTACATTTTCTGCCTGTATAAGAGTGAAAAATTAAACCACCTTTAATTATAATATTACATTGCGCACAACCCAGACAGGGAAAGGTTCCATGTCTCGGTGTGCCAAAAAAGGTATATTTTGCTCCATGGTGTTATTAAAATTGGTATGAACCAATCTTCTACCAATAATGTTACCCCTATGAAATTAGGCTCTAGGAATTTCTTTAAAGAAACTAAGAGGGGATGATAGGATCAAGGACCTACTGCATATAGACGCCAAGTGGATTTGGTGATTGAACACAATGTACCCCCCAGGGCGTTAATAGTGATTTCAATTTACTTCCATTTATCTAGGACCTAGTTACTAAGCACCAGTCTATACATGTATTGATTGTATTGATGGTTATTTATATAGTATAGTAAAATTGTAATATTTTTCTGTCCCTTTAAATTGAGCTTCCAGCTTCTTTTGGTTTTATTAGGTGTTCCAATGAAAACCTGAAAGGAGAGGGTTAAGTGATGTGGTGTTTTGATATAGTAGTGTGCTTAACTTTAGTCGTGCGATATAACCCCTCCCATTAGCTGGTGATTGGATACCATTTTTACACATGTACGGTAAAGCTTGTTGTGACTACTATTTGTTAGCTTGAGAAAGGGGCAGGAGCCCTGAAATATTGCTCTTCAAATAAAGGTTTGCTTTTACTTATGAGTGCCACCTTAATGCTTTTGTATTGAAGATACTTCATCGTGCTTTTTTGAGGGGAGCCTGGAAGGTATTGCACCTATGATATGACTTTCCATATAGTTTGATTGAGGTAATGTGCTGATCCTAAGTGTTTATGGATCACATACATACATGAGAAAGATATCGCCGTGGTGGAGAGTTCCGCACTTTTTCTTTTGAAAATTCAGTGAGTTCAGGCTTTGAGAAGTCTGAACTACAATTTCTCTTCAAGCTGGAGAATCTTTGAATATCAGGGCCTAATTGTTTAAAGTTTTTTTTTTTTTTGCGCTAATTATGCTATGTTATTCCTGAGTTACCTGCTTTGACTTAAACTTTCCAAGTGAGAGCTTAATAATTTGTTGTTAACAAGACTTGTCAACCCTTCCTTATTTTTACTTTTACAGTCTCCCAGGCTTTGTTATTTATTTGCTCTTAGAACATTTTTCTACCTTATAATTTCTACCTCATTTCTTACATGTAAAATCTTTATTTCAAATATTTAATATAGTAGTCTTATTAAGTTAATTATTTTGATGAATATAAAAGTTTAATGTCTTTACTCCCACTATGCCTTAAATGACAAATTTATGGATTTGCAGAAAGTTGTTGAATGTATTAAAGGGACATTATACACTCATTTTTTCTTTGCATAAATGTTTTGTAGATGATCTATTTATATAGCCCATAAAGTTTTATTTTAAAATAAATGTATAGTTTTGCTTATTTTTAAATAACATTGCTCTGATTTTCAGACTCCTAACCAAGCCCCAAAGTTTTATGTGAATACTGTCACACCTTCTCCAGCTTGCTGTGGTTTGTGTAAAGGGTCTTTTCATATGCAAAAGAAGGGGGAGGGGGGGGAGTGTCTTATTTGCCACTTGCAGTGGGCTTTCCAGCTACCTTTTCAACAGAGCTAAACTGACAGCTTCTAAGTAAGTTTTTAAACAGTTTTATACTGGATTTTTATATCAGTGTCTGTGCATCTTATTCTTTATAGTAGTGTCTATTACATGCAGTTATATGAAAATGAGTGTATACTGTCCCTTTAAAGTTATTGTCAATCCTACCGTTTTAAAAATGATAGGATTTACCAGCACTCAAAATAAATGGGACATTCAGTATTAAAGGGCCAGTAAACCTAGAAAATAAAGTTATAGAATTCTGCACATAGTGCAGAATTATATAACATTGTATTATTAGTGCAAGCTTTATATAACATACTAATGCCTGTGAATTTTTATTAAATAAGAGGGTTTTTCAGACCCGCCCTCTGTGCTCTGGTTTTCCCTCCGAGCGCATGTGGGCAGCTGTGTAGTCACAGCCCGGCCAGACTGCGCCATTACACTCAATGATGCTTGCTCCTACTCTGTCTGACAGCGGGAGTGAGCTACATTGAGTGTAATGGCACGGTCGGGCCGGACTGTGACTAGACAGCTGCCCAGATGCGCTCAGAGGGAAAACTCAGTAGAGCACAGAGTGCGGGTCTGAAAAACCCTCTTTTTTAATAAAAATTTGCAGGCAATATTATGTTATATAAAGCTTGCACTAATATAATGTTATATAATTCTGCACTATGTGCAGAATTATATAACATTATTTTCTAGGACTTTCTAAAAGGTATGTTAAAGGGACACTGAACCCAATTTTTTTATTTTGTGATTCATATAGAGCAAGCAATTTTTTTTTTTTTTTTAAAACTTTTATTTATATCCAGCAATGCATACAGAGAAAAGGCAAACAAATAAAAAACCATGTCTTGCGCCACGCAGGGCTTATGCAAAAGGATAAAGATAACATGAAGTCAGAAATAAGAGATAAATGATAGAGTTATCAGTATTTCAGATAAATAAATTATATACTCTGCTGGTTTTTTTCCCCTTTTTTAAACCTTTAAACCAATTCTCTCAGTCGTCATGACCTCCATGACGTCACATACATATACATATATATAAAAAAAAAATGAAATAAAAAAGAAAATTTATACCTCATATCTAGGGATTTGTAATCACTCTACGAGGTGTTTTGTGTTTATTCGTGGGTTTTCCCCGTTCATTCTGTTTTTACAGCTTTGAGCCTTGTCTGGCTCCAGATTTCCATCATGTTAGTACTCACGGTCCATGCCATGTCTAAGACAGCAAGAACCATTGAATAAGACAAGCCACTATAGTACAACACATGACAACATAACCAACAAGCATACAACCAGATCAAGACAAGACAAAGCAAAACAAAATAAAACAGAGCAAAAGAGAAAAAAAAAAAAAAAGGGGGAAAGTATCGGTTACTCTCTACCCCCCCCTCTCCGATTACCAAATACCAAGAAGGACTATTTCTGAGTTTTTAAATGGGAAAATCAGATAATCAATTTCCCTTTCATGAAATGTTTTTATAAAGGCTGCCCATTTATTAAAGAAATTTTTTATATCTGATTCCTTGTCAATGTTTGTGTCTTTCTGTTCTAGTACGCATTGTTTTTTTAAGTAGTTCTTAACTTCGGAAATAGTCGGCAATGTTCTCATTTTCCATTTTTTACAGATCAGATATCTAGATGCTAAGATAGAGAGATTTACTAACTTTTCGTTCCTCTGATAACTATTTTCTATATTTAAACATAATATGATTCGATATAGTGATAGAGTGATTGTCTCGATTTTCAAGGCAGTTTTAAGCCAGTATTCTAACTTGTTCCAGAACCTTCTAATTTTAGGACATTGCCAAAACATATGTACCAGATCTGCCGCAGGATAAGAGCATTTTGGACATTTGTTAAATTGTTGATTGTGCACTCTGAGGCCTTTCTCCGGGGTGAAATAGGCCCCGTGAAGGAGCTTAAGATGTGCCTCTCGCCAGGTAGCTGACAAGGGGGTTGATGCTACTTTGTTAATTGATAACTGAAGAGTTTTTCTATGTTACTCTGGAGTATTAGGGAAGACCATACCGCTGCCATCTTGTCCAGAGTAAGGGCACCCTGATTAGCACTGAGTATACGATAGCACGGGGTAATAGATGTGTATCCATTTTTAGCTAAAGTTAACCAGCTTTCCAGTTTACCTAGCGCCCAAGACCAGCCCGCCTCTTTAGTTAATTCAGCGATATAATGTCTTATTTGCAGATATGCAAAAAAATCTTTATTGAGAAGATTAAATTAATTCTTCAGTTCTTCAAAGGTCTTAGTACATTTTCTATCGCTGTCTATTAATTGAGATATCCTGACAAGGCCGTTATTATGCCATTGATTAAAGACTGCTGAATTTATACCTGCTTGGAACTGTGGATTCCCTGTCAAGGGAAAATAATTTGAAACCGTAGTATTTATTGCTAGGACTTTGGTTATTTTCCACCAAGCCTTGATGGGATTATATATAGTTTTAAGTTTCTTGATCTCTACTGGGAGCTTCTTTGGTAGACAGTGAATCATGGTTAGTGGAAGGTATGGTTCGCAGACATTCATTTCTAACTCATTGTTAAGGATATAATTCTTAGTTAAGATCCAATCCGTAATTATACGTGTTAAGAAGCTAAGGTTATAAAATCTAATATTAGGTATTGCTAAGCCTCCAAAATCCCTTGGTGCAGTAAGTTTGGCAAGGGATATCTTAGATCTTCTCCCTTGCCATAAAAATTGTCTAAGTATGGTATTGAAGAAGCGAATGTCTTTCTCTGATAAGATTAGCGGGACGTTCTGCAGAATATAGAGAATTTTAGGAAGAAGAATCATTTTGAATAACTCTGATCGGCCAGATATGGATAGAGGCAGGTGCTGCCAATCTTTTAATTTCTCCTTAAAGCTAGTTAATATGGGCGAAATGTTAAGTTTATATAGGTCTTTTAAATCAACTGGTATGTGAATCCCAAGATATTTAAAGGATTCATAGACCACACTAAATGGAGTGTTTAAAATGGAACTATTATTTCTCCTCAACCAAAGAATCTCGGACTTTGTTTTATTTACTTTATATCCTGAAAATAGACCGAAGTGATCAGTTAATTGAAGAAATTTTGGTATGTTAAGCTTTGTATTGGAGAGATAGATTAAAAGATCATCTGCATATAATCCCACTTTTATTTCATAATTCCGAATTTTTATACCTTCTAAGGATGCTCTTATCATAATTGCCAGGGGCTCAATAGCTATATCAAAAAGAAGCGGAGAGAGAGGGCATCCCTGGCGTGTCCCCCTGTCTATTGTGATCGGGGAGGAAATAATATTATTTATTATTAATCTCGTATGGGATTGTTTATGTAGATTTTCTAGGAAATTGGAGAAATTTCCTGTAATCCCAAATTTTGTTAAAGATGTTATTATGTGGTTAAAAATAACCGAGTCAAACGCTTTTTCTGCGTCGATTGACAGGATAGCTAAATCAGGGATGCCCTCTCTCTCCACCTCGGAGGAGGGAAGGTTCCGGGTATAGTCTAGAGTGACAAGAAGTTCTCTAATTTTTGCAGCAGAGTTTCGGTTATTAAGAAAGCCAGCTTGATCCGCGTGAATTATTTTTGTTAAGATATTCTGTAATCTATTCGCTAAGATAGATGTCATGATTTTGTAATCAGAGTTTAGGAGGGCAATAGGTCTATATGACTCTTTTTGTGATGGGTCCTTCCCTCCTTTTAAAATCAGGGTCGTAAGTGAGGAAGAGAAGGAAGGTGAGGCCGGTTTGCAGTTAATATACATCTCATTAAAGAGATTGCTCAGGTAAGGTGTTATTTGAGCTGATAGAATTTTGTAAAGTTCATTTGGGAGTCCGTCCGGGCCTGCTGCCTTATTAAGGGAAAGGTTGGAGATTACTTTCTCTATTTCTTCTTTTAAAATGGGAGAGTTAAGACTGGATGTCTCTTCATCCGAGGCTGATGGATAAGTGATTTTACTCCAGAATTCTGATGCTTTCACAGCATCATAGCCTCTGCATGTGTATATGTCACGGAAGTATTCTATAAATATACCCGCTATTTCTTCTGGCTTCGTTACCTGTTTTCCATTGTGAGTCAGTTTTTCTATCGATGGTTTTTTTCCTTCATTTGTAACTAGTTTGGCTAGCATTTTTCCGGATTTATTTCCAAATCTATAAAGTTTGGCTTGAAACCTAAGTTCTCTATGGGTTTCTTGGGTCATTACGAAAGTGTCTCTAGTGCTTTTGGCACGGATATATTTCGCCCAGTTTAAAGGAGTTTTTTCAAGTAAAAAACAGTTGTATGAGTTGATCAGGGAATTGTTCATCTCCCTCTCTCTTAACTTTACCTTTTTGGATAGGGTGGCAGAGTAGGCGATAATTTCACCTCTAAGAACTGCTTTCGCAGTCTCCCAGAATATGTCAGGGCGCTGTATATATTCTTTGTTGAAATTGGCATATTCGGCAAATTTATCCCTCAACCATTTTTTAAATTTTAAGTCTGTAGTTAGATGATAAGGAAAGAAAAATCGTGAGGTATTAGTTTTAAATTGATCAAGACAAAGTTCAAGAGTAATGGGTCCGTGGTCAGATAGAAGGATTGGCATTAATCCTGCTTTTACTTTTGTTATTGCTATACGTTCATCAATTAGGAATAAATCAATCCTAGAGAGGGTTTTATGAGCTTTTGAGAGGCAGGTGTAATCTTGGGCGTCAGGGTTCTGGACTCTCCAGATGTCACGTAATGCTAAGTTATGCTTAATTTTATTGAATATTTTAGAGTCTAGATTATCTTTTTTCTGTTTTAACTGTTTGACATTATTTCTGAGTCTGTCTAGGGGACAATGTGGTGCCATATTGAAATCACCTCCCAAGATCAAATGTCCTTCAGTAATTAATAGGAGTTTTGACTGGATTAGGTTCCAGAACTCTGGGTCGGAGATATTTGGTCCATATATGTTACATAGTGTATAAGTTATCTGTGCGATCTTCAGCTTTACCAGAATGTATCTCCCCCCGGAGTCAGCCTCAGAGTGCAATATCTCTACCTTGGCTCTTTTTCCAATCAGTATAGCCACACCTCTCTTTTTCCCAACACTCGGTGCTGCAAGGACCTCTTTGACCCATTGTGCCTTTAGTTTTAGAGATTCTTCTGAATTTAAGTGGGTTTCTTGTAAGAAACCGATGTCGGTTTGGGCCTTCCGCAGGTGGGTAAGTATCGCCTTTCGTTTAATGGGAGTCGAGATGCCTCCCACGTTCCATGATACTATTTTTAATTTATTAATCCCTTGTGTCATTTACATGTGGAGAGGGGGGAGGGAGAGGGTCGAGAGGAAGGGGAGAAAAAAAAAAAAAAAAAAAGGAAAAGGAAAAGAAAAAAGGGAGGAAGAAAGAAAAAGAGTGCATACATACAATAGACAAAAACCACCCTATCCCAAGGGGGTTCCCTAATCACAGGGCCTAACTTCTCAGTGTAACGAAATCATTTTTTAGTGAGGTTGTGAGTTCAAGGTTTTAAAGAAATTTTCAGCCAACTGGGCATCTTCAAATATATGTGTTGTATTATTAACTACAAGTCTGAGTTTGGAGGGGTAAATTATAGTGGCGTGATGACCGTTCTGTATGAATTTGGTACAGATTGGGGCCAGCTCTCTTCTCTTGGAAGCTGTGTATGCAGAGAAATCTTGAAAAATTAAAATCTTAGCGCTTTCTATGAAGATGGGCTGGTTTTTCCGAAAATATTGTAATATCATATTTTTGTCCTGAAAGTTAAGTAGTCTTGCAATAACCGGTCTAGGACGATTGCCATTTTTGTTATCTGAACGAGGGGTGCCTAACCTATGGGCTCTCTCCACCAGAATCGGGTGATAGGTTGGAGGAATTTTAAGGGCCTTTGTGAGTGTGTCTGAGATAAAACAGCATAGGTCATCGAATTGTTTGTCTTCTGGAAGACCAATTATCCGAATGTTATTTCTTCTGGAGCGATTTTCCAGATCCTCCAGCCTATCATAGATTTTTTGAGTATTATTGCTCAGACTTTCTAGTTTAGAGCTGTGCCCTGACGTTAGATCTTCTAGGTCTGACACTCGCTGCTCCATTTCTTGCAGCCTGTTGGAGAATTGTCTAATCTCTTGGGTGAGTGACGAAATGTCCTGTCTGATCTCTGCCCTAAGAACATCAAATTTAGGTGTGAGAGCTTCTGAAATGCTTGCAACCAGACTCTGTAGAGTGGAGGGTTCCGGCAACGCTATTGTATGGGCTGAGGTTGATTGTGACTCAGTGATAGAATCCTGAGTGTTTTTAGGTTTCCTGTCCCTGTGTCTAGCTGCCATGTTTGGAGAGGGTGTCTTAGATGCAATAGATACAAATTTATCCATAAGCCACGTGTCTATTTGTGATAGTGACGGGGAGGGTGTTAGTAAAGAGCACTTCCAAAAGGGGTGAAAGAGGAAAACCAGGGGGAATTAAGTAGAAGTGATATTCCTATATGAGGTTAATCCAGAGAAGTGACAGAGTGTGAGGACGCGGTGAGGTGGAGGATAGTGAAAGAAAGTTGTGTTTCAAGAAGCAGTATTTGTGATCAGCAATAATGGGTAAATAAGTGAGGTGTAGTGTGCTTAAGCTAGTCTAAGGTGGCTAATGCGGGGTTCTGTAAGAGATAAGTTTAGTCTAATTACCGAAGTAAATGATAAGGTGTTAGTGCGGGTGAGGCTAGGGTGTTTGTGATTTTGGCAGAGTAGCAATTATGTGGGATTAATGAAAGTTTCAAATAATAGGATTCTGCAAAGTGCTCAGTCCCTAATGTTATAGCCACAACAGACAATTACGTAATTCTCTAATATGAGAGTAAGGGGATTTTAGACAAATGCTCACTTCCTCTCTTCTTCAGGAGATAAAGGGTTTCTTATCTGCTAAGGAGTGACAGTATAGGTTACTAGCTCCCTAGATAAATTAATTCTAGAAGTCAGCACTAAGTTATTTTAACGGATACTCTAGTTATAGTTCTCTTATAGAAATAGTCAAGTTTTCTGTATGTTTGGATTTTATGGTTTCAGCTACAGAATGGTTCAGGTGGAAAGACCAAGGATTTTCAATTTTACTAGCCCACAAGTAATATAAGAAACATTATAAAAAATGTTAGTTAAACAGTAACATTTCTATGATAAATTTTGAAGTTTTGAGATTTACAAACAATGATATAATAGATAGTAGTACTATATAGGTAACCAAAGTAGATAATAGCTATTCGTTCTCTTAGTGATGGCAGAGACTATGAGCAGTTTTAAAGAGAAGAGCGTTTAGAGAGTTGTATTCATAATGTACGAGATAAACAAAATCAGAAATGGAAACAGTATGGTGTCGTCTTAAAGTGATGTACTGATCCTATCTGAGCAGTATTGTTTTGATTGTATAATTTTATGTGTACCAATGTCACTAAGTGGTAGTAGTACAAAGTTATTAATATATTGGCCAAGCAACTTTTTATAGGCCTGTATAGTGCTAGAATGATAGTTACCTGTTTATAGGCATAGGTGTGGCCCCTTTATTAGTAACAATAGACCAGTGTTGCTGAGTAGGTCTCACGGTTCAGCATACATTTAAGATCCTATATAATGACAATCTAGCAATGTAGTCGTGTTTTTCATAGGGTATTATAAAAAGATCTAGAGCTATAACCTTATGTTATGATAGAGAAACAGTAAAATTATAATACTCATATAGCATTATAAGTACAATATCAATATAGTTATATTAGAGCATTTCTCAAGATGATTTCTTTTTTTGTGTTTAAGGAGCACAAGAAGAGACGGGAATCATGCATAATATGTCCATATATCTAAATTCTGTACACTTTTTAACAGATATAGTAGAGTCCCAAATTGGATACTTGGTAGTTTGCAGTTCAGTATTATTTTCCCTTTGTTTTTTTCCTTCTTTTCTGTTCCCTTTCCCTTACTTTTACCCAAAGACTTGTCATAGAAAATGTTAGCAGCCAGACCTTGGGGTATTGACCTAGGTAAGAAGGTTTTTTCTCTTTTTTTTTTTCTCTTTAAAGGGTACAGAGCCAGTACAGTTCAAACAGAAGCATTAATGACAGTTTGCTTGTAATATACAGTTAACATGTAGAGAGGTTGTGTTTGGAAAAAAAAAAGCAGGAGTAAGAGGACACAGGTGTAAGTCAATTAGATACTTTACCGGCCCCTGGCCATAGATATGGGGTGTCCATGGAGATTTCCTTAAGAGACCAGTCTCCCCCTACACGCAGCACCGGTGGGAGGGGGAGTACTAGGTAGGCAGAGGTAGCTGAGGAAGTCCTGGAGATTACTGCATACTAGAACAAATCCAGAGAGACTGCAAGAAGGGTCGCCGCGACTCAGGACAGGACCAGCAGCGCAACAGATGGACGTGACCCGGGCCCCTCACGCAGCACCGGTGGGAGGGGACGTCCGGGCCAATGGGGAGCAGCGCCCTGGAGATCCCTGCGCCTCCTCACTGCCCTGTCATCAGGGATGCTGCGGCTCGATGTATCCGGTGTGCGGCACTCACCCGCAGTCCTCCAGGCGGCCAGGGACTCCCACCTCAGAGCCAGGTAAGAGTGCAGGGGCAAAAGGGAGAGCTGCACCACAGACCAGTGCCCGGATAAGCTGTTAAGTTCAGCTCCACTGCCACAGATTGTTTAGAGGGATAAGAGTGAGTTGAAGTCCCAGATGGCTGAGGTTCCCGGCGTTATACACGTCTTGTTTTATATCTAGGCAGGTGGGGGCATTCTACACCTAGAGCTGGTAGAGCTTTCTACGTGTACAGCTGTCAGGAAAAAGGTGTTTGGGGCAGTAGCAGCATTAAGTATGGACAGCGGGCAGAGAGTCGTCCTCTTTTTTTTTTATCCTCCTTCCCAGCTTTCTGCCAAGGTATAGCGGTTTTGATTAAATCTCTACTAGGAAATGATAGGAGAGATTAGGTCCTTATAAGGCTGCTACGTGCAGCTTAGTGCAATGGAGTGGCACCACAAAGGATTCCGGTAGCGATAATTCTGGCTATGCAAGCCGCCCAGGGTCCAAGGGCTTAGGCGCAGAGTTCCCGCCACTGAGCTTGCAGGAGAGGTGAGCCAGAACAGGTGTCTCACGTGACCACACACCTGAGCTCCTCCTCCGGAGTAGAGCAAGCAATTTTAAGCAACTTTCTAATTTACTACTATTGTCAACTTTTCTTTGTTCTCTTGCTTTCTTTATTTGAAAAAGAAGACATCTAAGCTAAGGAGCCAGCCAATTTGTGGTTCAGAACCATGGACAGCACTTGTTTATTGGTGCTGTCCAATCAGCAAGGACAACCCAGGTTGTTCACCAAAAATGGGCCGGCATCTAAACTTAAATTCTTGCTTTTCAAATAAAGATACCAAGAGAATAAAGAACATTTGACAATAGGAGTAAATTAGAAAGATGCTTAAAATTGCATGCTTTATCTGAATCATGAAAGAAAAAATTTGGGTACAGTGTCCCTTTAAACATAGCTTTTCTTTGCCGCAGCCTCCGTGCTCAATTAAGCTCTTTTTTTCAATGAGGCGAAGTTTTCACCTCTTAGCCAATAGCCATGTTAGCATCCGGTGCAGTGCCATACAGCTAACATAGCTATTGGCTAAGAGGTGGAAATGTAGGATTTACCATCACTTTAAGCTTGACTGTGTGAACAAAGATGATTTGTAAGAAGAATTTGGTTGCACCAAACTCTGTATCAAATTGTAAACTAAAGTGGATTTTGTTTTCAGTACCTATTGTATAATTTTTAGATTCCGTAGTCTCCCTTATTTTTGTCAAAAAAAAAGATAGCAACCCTATTCTGCAATTTTATTTTTAAGTAACGTTTTGTTTCTACTTCCTGGAATCCTATAAAACTATACAAAAAAAGTGTTACACCAATAGGAATGCACATTAGTTTGCTTGATTTGAATAGAAAACGTGTTAGTTATTCACAAAATTACACTACTTGTAATTACAGAACAAAAATTGGAGTATAGATACAGGGTCCGGATTATCAAGCTAGAAATGGAGCTTGATCCCCCGGTTTCCGCGTGAGTTGCTCCATAACTCGTCCGCCTGCTCTGAGGCTGCTGACATCAATACGCTTGGCCAATACAATCAATACGATTGGCCGCTAGCAGGGGTATCAATCAGCCCAATCGTATAGGAATGGGCGTATTGATGTCAGCAGCCTCAGAGCAGAGCGTATGCTGTCTGCATTTATCGATGTGTGGCGGACATGATACAGTACATCTTATCATGTCCGTCCACATTTTAATAAATCGGCCCCTTAGAGCGACTGATATTAATGCTCATTAGACATGTGCATTTGGGCTACGAACAAATGCAAATTAGTTTGAATTTTGTGGATTAATACAAACAGCCAAATACATTATTGGACTAATATCAATTTGTTAATTTGTTCATGCCGTTTGCCACCTAAAATGGTGCAGGGATAGGAGTGTTATTCTTGAAGCGGGTACATGAAATATTTTGCAAGTAATGGAAAAGTGGGCATTTTGTGTTGGACTGCAATTCTGTTTGACAGTTTTGCCTGGCTCTTCTTCTTTTGATATTATTATTATTATTTTTAATTACAGTAGGTTTCTTTACATTTTCCTTCCACATGCGCTAGAGCTTGCTAACTATAGGCTTCTATTGAGTCTTCAAAAATTGAGCAGTAATCTATCGAAGTTGCTGACAACTAAAATTAGTTTATAGCTCCATTTTAGCAGTCGCTCTTTTCGTGTATGTGTAAATTAACATTGTGTTAACACTTCCATCCAACGTCAGATTTCTCGACAATTGTGTCATTGCAAGTTAGTTGCTATAGTAATTCGACTTTACTCTTTTACTTTTAATGCCTGCACTCCTTACCTGTGATTGCTTCTAGAGAGAAAGACATGGGCAGCTGGCACCCGGGAGATTCATGACTGTTACAGTAATTCATTTTGGAGTATAACAACCACCAGTACCCTCTGAAACCTCCACTCTTACATTAACGGTTGTGCCGTCTTTAATTTTACTGTCACAAAGATTGTTTATTAAAAGGATATGGAACAGCTGAGTACACCTACAGTAACATGGTTACTATTTACCATGCTGTTTTTCCTCCTGTACTTGAAGCTCTCTTTAAAGTGCCATAAAACAGGTTGAGATCTGTGCATATCCTAAAAGGGCTAAATAATTTAAAAAGGTTTAAAAATTGCTGGCAAGTATTTTAAAATAATTTAAATAAATAAGCAAAATGAATTACATAGCTAAACTGCCTGGAGCAGCTAACTCCACCCCTCTTATCAGTGTTTAGACACAGGCATTGTATTTCAACTGAGTTCAAAGCTTCTAGGCATGCTCCAGCAGATAATCCCTATTCACTTTTGCATTTTAACTAAAGAACAATAAACCTAGATACAGCCATAAAAGGAATTGTGTGGGGGGAGTTAGAGCTTTACAATTCAGAAACTAAAAAGAAAGGGTTAATGGCGAGGCACTGCAGTATAAATTTGCAGCTAAAGTAATTAAAGTACATATTATATTATTTTGGCTCTATCCCAACTTTTTATGTCCCTTTAAAGCCATTCTCCTATTATAAACCATTACAGCAGATAGTTGGTAAAGCTCTGCATCTTTATACTGGGTGGGCCCCGGAGGTGTAAGGCATGTAGGAGGAGGGGCCCGTTGACCGGATGGGAGGAGAAGGCCCCGGTCGCTGGGCGGAGCTCAGACAGGAAGTGACGTGCGAAGACCAGGGCGAGGCTAGGCAGTTCCTGAATTTACCTGGTCGCGGAAGCAGCTCCCGAAGATTGTCCAGCAGAAGAATCGGGAATTGAAGATGGAGATCGAAGATTTGCTGGCGAGGATCCGGTCAGCAGCAGCGGAGAAAGGCTCTTCTTGGATACAGGACCGGATCGTCAGGCTCCTGGGCGAAGAAGAAGGCAGAGTGGAGGAAGGTGAAGTGGCTCCAAGATCCAGACCGGTGCGACAGACACGGCCTCCCAATCGGCTCAGCCCAGAGCACAGGCCACAAGGGACGCGGCGCAGACGGAGTCCAAGCAGAGAGGCGAGGCCGGGTAAGAAGTCGGGGAGTGTGGCGGTCGAACAGGCAAGGGCAGTGGGGGACACTCGGCGGCTCATGGTAGAGGCAGAGGTGGAGGCACAGAAAAAAAGGCCATCAGCAGGTATGAGCAGGGTTAATGCCAACGGCCCAGGGGGGCCTCTTTGTACAGGGGGGGAAGGGACAGTGGCGAGGGGGGGGGAACGGAGCATAATAGTTATGGCACTGGGGGTAATGAAGCAGGCAGCCGGGGAGCAGGAGACACGGAGAGCATGCAGGACAGAAGGCGGGAAATGGATCCGGAGTATAGCACAGCGGGGCTTCCTTTGCAAGCGGGAGATAGGCAGCCGGAAGAATTAAGGGCGGGGCCGCAGCGGGAACCCATAGTAGCTAATAAAGCAGGCACCCAGCTGGGAGAGCATAGGGAGGGGCAACACAGGGTCGTTCCGGCGGCGCGCGAGGGGAGTGTAAACATAAGGGGGCAACATGTGGCTTTGAGGGGCACGGCGGCCCGTGCCGTTTCACTTGCAGAGACAGTTTTGGAAGAGGTAGGTAGGGAAAAGAGCCCAATATTATTCAATGATGATGGGGAGGGGGGAGAAATGTTTAATGACGGTAATGGTCATTCCGAAAGGGAGAGGTCCAGTGGGGGAAGCAGGGTGGCGAGTGGGACAAGTCAACACTGGCACAGGGCATCCCGCCCCCTTAAGGGCCGTGGGAGTGGGAGGGGCAGCAATAAAAAATACAACCCGAGTGTATATAGCGAACCGGTGTGCATTGAGGAATTCCCTAGCTCTTCAGACGGGGAAGACATGATTCCCCCGTCCCCTGACCATAGGGGGGATAGTTACCATACAAGCAGGCGGGAGCAGGGTAAAGAAATTAATTTACATGGAAGATCAGATGTCGAAAAAAATGTGGGGCAAGCTTTGGAAAAAAGGTTGGATATGAGTAACAATCAGGTTATATATTTAACAGATGCAATGGTGTCCAGGTTACAAGATAGAGAATTCAGGGACGGCGGCGAGGACGAGCCTTTCCGCCTAGCAGAATCTTGGACGGACACTATACAGCTGGACACGGGTGAAGAGACATACAGTGAGCAGCCCTCTCGGGTCGGAATGGTAAGTGGCTACGCAAACAGGGGTAGTGGGGTAAGGGACAGGGGGGGTTATGTTCTACACCGGGTGGGGGAGGCGGTTAGGAGTAGAGTTTTGGGGAGGAGCCCTCTGGGGCAGAGGGGAGGTACGGCCAGGACGGCCAGCAAAGGGAGGGGGAGTGGGACACAGAATAGGAGAGGTATAGCACAAAACAGAATTATGGCAAAAAGTGTTGTCAGGGAGCGGGTGGTAAACACACTAAGTCGGGCAAGCGACGCAATACCAAAAATCAATACGGGACCATTTGCCGGGGGTCATGCAGTTGATATATTACAGGTTCACCATCAGGACAAAGGGCCAGCAGAAAATGATCAAGGGGAGAGACGATCACAGTGTGGGGGTCCGCCGCAGACGGAAGTGCCGGCGGTGACGGCTTTGGCAGGTGAGAGTTTTTCTTCGTCACAGCGAAAGGGGGAAGGGGCAAGTAGTGATACAGTATCCAGGCAGTTGGTTGAAGGGTTGAGGGCGCTGTTGCGGTCAGTTGAGGCTTCAGCTGTACCCGCGAGTACACAGTTGCCGCTGGAGAGGGCATGGGCCCCGAATGGGGCTGAAGGGACGATGGTGACGGTGGCTAGGCAAAATGTGGGGCCACAAACGGACGCAGCAGTAGTCAGCAATGGGGAGGTAGTAGCGATGGCACCTTCGGTAGGGCAACAAGGGGGGGGCCGAACCCTCGGAGCTCCGAGTGGCGGATACAGCCATGGCTAGGTCATGCTTATGCTCGATTGGTCCGTTAGGGCTGCATTTAACAAAGGAGGTTAGGGGCAGGGTATGGTCCAGGGAATATATAGAGTTGTTCTCTTTGCTTCCTTTGGAACAGTCTTTTGAAGTAACAGATGATCCCAAAAAAGACAGCGTTAAAAAAGAGGAAGACGAGAGAAAGAGGCGATATAGGAAGCTACCTAAAACCTTTTCCAATTGGCTTCAATCTTTCGTGATTTACGCTAGTGTTATGTCAGAGAGGTTTCCAGAACAGGGAGCTTCCATGTACTGTTATCTAGACGAGATCGCAGCAGCCCAGCGCACATACGGGGGTATGGCGTGGTGGACATACGACGAACAGTTTCGTCAGAGGATGGCAGTAAGGCCTGCGATGAGGTGGGATGACCGGGACATGGGGCTTTGGTTAAAAATCATGACGCCACTGAGATCGGTGCAGTCCTTTCGGTCGGGGGCCGGCAGTCCGGCCACAGCTACTTCCACATCGCAGTCCGCGAGCAGAAAAGGTTTCTGCTTTGCATACAATGAAGGGCAGTGTAAATGGGGAACTTCGTGTAAGTTTCGACACGAATGCTCAGGTTGTGGCGGGGCCCACGCCTCTGCCAAGTGTTTCAGGAAAGGAAAAGTTGGTTGGAAAGCCGAGTCCCCTAAAGAAGGGGGTGTCCCCAATCAGGGTGGAAAAGATGGAGCCCTGGCTAGGTCATTACGCCAGTAGATGGGGCTGCAGGGAGGAAGCGGCAAGGTTATTACATGGATTTAGGTTTGGTTTTATCATTCCATCGGTTGGAGGTTCTGACCATTTTGTGGGCAATTTGAAATCGGCTAGGGAATGGTCGCAGGTGGTGAGAGAAAAATTGGGGAAGGAAGTGGAACTGGGTAGGATGGCGGGTCCTTTTGACGCCCCGCCTTTTCCAGGATTAAGGCTATCTCCGTTAGGAGTGGTCCCTAAGAAGGATCCTGGAAAATTTAGGCTGATACATCACCTATCCTTCCCGAAGGGTAATTCAGTGAATGAGGGGATCCCACCTGAACTGGCATCAGTAAAATATGCCTCATTTGACTCGGCGGTGGCTATGGTTAGGGCGGCAGGAAATGGAGCGCAGTTGGCAAAAGTTGACATCGAATCGGCTTTTCGGTTACTCCCAGTGCACCCAATCTCACACAAGTTGCTGGGGTCTGTTTTGAGGAGAAAGTGTTCGTGGACCTATGCCTGCCCATGGGATGTTCCATAGCATGTGCATTATTTGAGAGTTTTAGCACTTTTTTGGAATGGGTGGTCAAGGTGCAGGCTGGATTTTCGTCGGTGGTACATTACCTGGACGATTTTCTATTTGTGGGTCCCGAGGGGACCACAGTTTTGCGAAAGGTTGAGAGATGTTTTTTACAGAGTAGCGGAAGATTTTGGAGTACCCATTGCAATGGAAAAATCTTGAGGGTCCCGGTGGACAAAGCTGAATTTCCTAGGCATTACGATTGATTCTAGATTGATGGAGTGCAGCTCCCGGAGGATAAGGTGCAGGACCTAGCAAGCATCATCTTACGATTCTTGTCAGTTTCAAAAGTGCAACTAGTGCAAATGCAGTCCTTGATCGGCAAGCTAAACTTTGCATGCCGGATCATTCCAGTGGGTAGGGGTGTTCTGTCGGCAGGCTATCATTGGCGACAGCGGGCATTCAACAGCCGCATCATTTCATACGGCTGACGTCGCCCCTTAAGAAAGATCTCAAGGTATGGAAAGTATTTCTGGAGAATTTCAATGGGGTCGCGTTGATTCAGCCACCCAGAATATCGGGTGAGGAGCCTGGGCTAGTGACTGATGCTGCAGGGAGTAAAGGCTTTGGGGCAGTTTTTGGTAACGAATGGTGCGCGGCAGCGTGGCCAACAGAATGGTTTGCGAGTGAATTGATAACAAACTTGGTATTCCTAGAATTCTTTCCGATTTTCGTAGCATTGTTTGTTTGGAGCAGTGAACTTCGGGACAAGTCGCTCCTGTTGTTCACGGACAACATGGGTGTCGTGGCTGCAATTAATAGTTTGTCATCATCCTCGCAGGCGGTGATACGGCTGTTGAGGGTTTTTGTGCTGCAGTGTATGAAATTGAACATCTTGGTCAGGGCAAAACACATACCTGGGGTGCAGAACTCAGTAGCTGACGCACTCTCTCGTTTTCAGTGGCAGCGCTTTCGGGAGCTGGCTCCGGGGGCAGACAAGTTGGGGAAGGAAGTTCCAGAACATCTATGGAGCCTTGGCTCGGGGGATTGGCAGATGTGGTAAAATCTTCACTGGCCCCGAGTTCGTGGAGAGCATACGAAAAGATTTGGAGAGAGTGGGAATTTTTGCTAGTTCAGCAGGGAGTCACAGAGGGCGGACAAGGGTGTCAGAACCTCTTGTTGAAATGGATATGGCAGTGGAAGGGGTGTGGTTTATCCCCCTCCGCTATTGAAAAAAGGCTGACGGCGTTAGCCTTCAGATTTAAGTTGATGGGGATGGTCGATATCACCAAGATGTTTTGCGTCAGGCAAATTGTGAGAGGTTTGAAGAAAAAAAAGAAGTGGGGCGGATAGTAGAAGGCCGATTTCCTTTTCCTTACTGGCACATCTTTGGAGAGTACTGAAGGTTGTGTGTAAATCCGAGTATGAAACAATACTTTTCCAAACGGCCTTTGCGTTGGCCTTCTTCGGAGCATTCCGGATATCAGAATTGATAAGTTGCTCTAAGAGTGCGCAAGGTGGAGTGGGTATTTGTGATATCGAGGTGACGGACTCACATGTGTCCATATTCTTGAAACGGTCAAAAAACTGATCAAGGAGGAAAGGGCAAAACGGTGAGGTTGTATCCCACGGGAGTGGAGTTGTGTCCGTGTAGGGCATTGCAAGAATTTTTGGCAATTAGACCAAGAATGGGATGGTCATTGCTGTTGCCATAAGGATAGCGAGGCTTATCACAATTTCAATTCCGGAGGGTGTTTAGGTAGGGCATTAGACACGGCAGGATTCAATCCGGGGGGAATTTGGTTCACATTCCTTTAGGATAGGCGCAGGCAACCGAGGCAGCCGCTCTGGGAATTGGGGGAGGGAGTGGTAAAAGGGGTGGGGAGATGGTCATCTAAGTGTTATCGGACTTACGTCCGTCCTCATCTGTTGCTATAATCATGTGTTCCCCCCCCCCCCTCCTCCTCTTGTCTCACAGAGCCGCTGCAGGTCTGGTTAGTGGGCCATTCTTTCATTTATTGGGCTCGAAAGGCGGCAGGGTACAAGGAAGACGGCCTGCAGCTAGGTATTCCGAAAGAAAAAGCGGTTCTCCGGTGGTTCGGGATTCGGGGCCTGCGATGGGACCAAGTCGTTTTTTCTGTCGTCGGGTATACCAAACAATTTACACGTCCTGACGTATTGGTCATTCATGCCGGTGGAAACGATCTGGGGTCTCTGCCACAAAAAGAGCTGGTCAGGAGGATTAAGAGAGATATGTCAAGATTACGAGAATTATTTCCCGGGATAAGGATCGTTTGGTCCACAATGGTCCCGCGCTTACATTGGAGAACAGCATGGGACCAGGCTAGGTTGGATAATAGTAGGCGAAAAGTGAACAAATTGGTCACAGCATTTATGAAGAAGATTAATGGGGCAGTGGTCCATCATGGAGACCTAGAGGACGTGGGAAAAGGTGAATTTTACCTACAGGATGGTGTTCACCTGAACGAATTTGGTTTACGGCTTTTCATCCTAGCCATTCGGGAAAGACTCCAATTGCTGATGTGATTGGTGGGGGAACTGGGGAAGAGGTGTCTTCCCAGTTGGTGGCGGTGTGCTAGCATCATCAATTGGCAGACCAAGGCAAGAAGTGGTTGGTGGTTAGCCTCCCAATGGGTGGGGAGAGCTAGGTAATTGGCTCCTTGGGCACGGGGTCCCTTGGAGCTGGTATTTGGTGGTTGGAACGGACTTAGCGCCTTGCGAAGTCCTGAGAAAAAGACGGCCTGGTCTAGTAGTGGTGATGATGAATTTTAACCCCTTGGGGTGGGGGGTTAAGAAAAAGGGAGTACAGTGATGCTAGCGCATTGAGAGTTGGGTTATTGTTATTATTGTTATTTTGTTTTGTTATTGCACTTCGTTTATTTATTGATTTGGTTATTTAAATTATGTTAAATTAATAAACAGGCTGTGGCCAGAATTTTATACCACGATATACGAGTATGTTTCTTTATTCTTAAAGTAATAAGTTATTAATGATGTGGTTTGGTAAAGGGGCCGGTAATGGACGACTCAATAGGTCATGGGTGGGCCCCGGAGGCGTAAGGCATGTAGGAGGAGGGGCCCGTTGACCGGATGGGAGGAGAAGGCCCCGGTCGCTGGGCGGAGCTCAGACAGGAAGTGACGTGCGAAGACCAGGGCGAGGCTAGGCAGTTCCTGAATTTACCTGGTCGCGGAAGCAGCTCCCAAAGATTGTCCCTCCCTCCCTCCCCAAAGAAAAGTAATGTTAAGTTAATAGGATTGTGAGGGTGCAATGGCCTAGGGGCCAGGGCGGTGTGCTAGCATCATCAATTGGCAGACCAAGGCAAGAAGTGGTTGGTGGTTAGCCTCCCAATGGGTGGGGAGAGCTAGGTAATTGGCTCCTTGGGCACGGGGTCCTTGGAGCTGGTATTTGGTGGTTGGAACGGACTTAGCGCCTTGCGAATTCCTGAGAAAAAGACGGCCTGGTCTAGTAGTGGTGATGATGAATTTTAACCCCTTGGGGTGGGGGGTTAAGAAAAAGGGTAGTACAGTGATGCTAGCGCATTGAGAGTTGGGTTTTGTTATATTGTTATTTTGTTTTGTTATTGCACTTCGTTTATTTATTGATTTGGTTATTTAAATTATGTTTAAATTAATAAACAGGCTGTGGCCAGAATTTTATACCACGATATACGAGTATGTTTCTTTATTCTTAAAGTAATAAGTTATTAATGATGTGGTTTGGTAAAGGGGCCGGTAATGGACGACTCAATAGGTCATGGGTTCTGCCATCTTGGTACGCACATATCGTTGCATCCTGTGACAAAAGCAGTGCCCTTTCACTGATCAGTAATGACACTGCTTGGCAATTGGACAGCTGTACCTTTTTGTTTTTTTCACAGTCTAAAAGTAACATAACAAATATAAAAAAGCTCATCAGGAATAATATAGAGAGAATGCAGCCAAATGCAAAAATGTACAGCTCCTGCTCTGTAATGTACAAATTAAGTAATTGTCATGAAATTGCTTGTAAAGAAGATAACAATGTCACTGATCTGTGTTTGTCCACTGCTTCTGTCACAGGGTACAAGAATAATTTATTTCCAAAGATGGTAGTGCACAGTGTGATAATTTAGAGCTTCTTTAACCAGAACTTTTGAAGGGTTAAACAGCTTTGAAGACAGCTGCAGAAACAGTAAGAAAAGCAATAGCATGGTGCAACTATAGTTATACCCCAGCAGTTTAAAGGGACAATATACTGTACACCAATTGTCATGTAACTGCATGTCATAGGACCCCACTATAAAGAAGAATATGGACCAATACTGATCCAAAAATCTAGTATAAACCTTTTAAAAAACTTACTTAGAAGATCCCAGTTTAACACTGTTGATGAAGTTAGGCTGAGACACTCATTGAAAAGGTCTGGGAAAGCAGTAGGAGCAGACCCTCCCCTGCATATGAAAAGACAGATTATACAAACAGGAGCAAGCAGGAGTCTAAAGACTTGGGTCAATATTTGATACTTTGGGGCTTGGTTAGGAGTTTGAAAATCAGCACAATTTTATTAAAAAATTAGCAAAACTATACATTGTTACAAAAACACTCCCAGATGGGCTGTATAAATGGATCATCTACAAAACATTTATGCAAAGAAAAATCTAGTGTACAATATCCCTTTAATTTCCGTTTAATATTTTTGACACACACACAGGTTGATCACAAGCGTTTAATTATTATCATCATGTTAACGGCTGCAGATGAACCCTTTTCGATCTCAATATGATCAAAGTCAGCCATTTTCATAAGTTACGAGAAGCACTTTTTTCCATTATCAGTTTGATTAAAAATAGCCCTATGCTTAAAGGGACAGTAAAGTAAAAATTAAACTTTCATGATTTAGATAGAGAATGCAATTTTAAAAACTTTCCAATTTACCTCTGTTATCAAATGTGCTTTGTTTTCTTGGTATCTTTTACTGAAGAGTAAAACTAGGTAGGCTCATAAGAAAAATAGCCCTATATTTAACCCCTTAATGACCAAAAAAAATACAGTTAACGCCTGAGGACATACCCTGCACGTCCTCGGTCTGGAAAGCAGCTGGAAGCGATCCTGCTCGCTTTCAGACGCTTTCCGGTTATTGCAGTGATGCCTTAATATCGAGGCATCCCGCAATAACCTTTTTTAGCCATCCGATGCAGAGAGAGCCACTCTGTGGCCCTCTCTGCACCGGACATCGATGGCAGGTATCGTTGGTGGGTGGGAGCCGGTGTGGGAGGCGGCCATCGATGGGCCTTGTGATGTGGAGGGGGCACGCTCGTGCACGGGGAGGCAGAGGGTGGGAACCGCTACACTACAGAAAACCCTGTGTTAAAAGTGGGAAAAAGGGGGGAATAAATTTTATAAAAAACGATCAGTCAGGGGGTGGGGGGTTGGTCTGTGGGTGGGAAAGCTACACTACAGAAAAAAATGATTTTTTTTTTTTTAAAAAACCTATTGTTTTTTGCAAACTGGGTAGTGGCAGACAGCTGCCAGTACCCAAGATGGCCCCCAATAAGGCAGAGGGGGAGGGTTAGAGAGTTGTTTGGGGGGGGGGGGATCAAGGAGGTTGGGGGCTAAGGGAGATCCTACACAGCAGCATATGTAAATATGCTAAAAAAATAAAAACAAATTCAAAGATACCTTTTATGTTAGTACTGGCAGACTTTCTGCCAGTACTTAAGATGGTGGGGACAATTGTGGGGTGGGGGAGTGAAGGGAGCTGTTTGGGAGGGATCAGGGGGGGTGTTGTGTCAGGTGGGAGGGTGATCTCTACACTAAAGCTAAAATTAACCCTGCAAGCTCCCTACAAACTACCTAATTAACCCCTTCACTGGTAGTCATAATACACGTGTGATGCGCAGCGGCATTTAGTGGCCTTCTAATTACCAAAAAGCAACGCCAAAGCCATATATGTCTGCTATTTCTGAACAAAGGTGATCCCAGAGAAGCATTTACAACCATTTGTGCCATAATTGCACAAGCTGTTAGTAAATAATTTCAGTGAGAAACCTAAAGTTTGTGAAAAAGTGAACAATTGTTTTCATTTGATCGCTTTTGGCGGTGAAATGGTGGCATGAAATATACCAAATGGGCCTAGATCAATCCTTTGGGTTGTCTACTACACTACACTAAAGCTAAAATTAACCCTACAAACTCCCTCACAGCAGCATATGTAAATATGCTAAAAAAATAAAAACAAATTCAAACATACCTTTTATTTTAGTACTGGCAGACTTTCTGCCAGTACTTAAGATGGTGGGGACAATTGTGGGGTGGGGGAGTGAAGGGAACTGTTTGGGAGGGATCAGGGGGTGTGATGTGTCAGGTGGGAGGGTGATCTCTACACTAAAGCTAAAATTAACCCTGCAAGCTCCCTACAAGCTCCCTAATTAACCCCTTCACTGCTGGGCATAATACACGTGTGGTGGGCAGTGGCATTTAGCGGCCTTCTAATTACCAAAAAGCAACGCCAAAGCCATATAAGTCTGCTATTTCTGAACAAAGGGGATCCCAGAGAAGCATTTACAACCATTTATGCCATAATTGCTTAAAGGGCCACTAAACCCAAAATCTTTCTTTCATGATTCAGATAGAGAATAGAAATGTAAACAACATTACAATTTACTTCTATTATTTATTTTGCTTAATTTTTTTGATATCCTTAGTTGAAGAAAAAGCAATGCACATGGTGAGCCAATCACACGAGGCTTCTATGTGCAGCAACCAATCAGCAACTACTGAGCATATCTAGATATGCTTTTCAGCAAAGAATATCAAGAGAATAAAACAAATTAGATAATATAAGTAAATTAGAAAGATGTTTAAAATTGCATTCGCTTTCTAAATCATGAAAGAAAAAATGTGGGTTTCATGTCCCTTTAAGTTGTTTGTAAATAATTTCAGTGAGAAACCTAAAGTTTGTGAAACAATTTGGGAAAAAGTGATTTTTTTTTTAAATTTGATAAAATTAATGACTTATTCAGCTGCAATAGTTACCAGGAAGCATTTACAACCATTTGTGCCATAATTGCACAAGCTGTTTGTAAATAATTTCAGTGAGAAACCTAAAATTTTGAAAAATTTAAAGTTTTTTTTAATTTGATCGCATTTGGAGGTGAAATGGTGGCATGAAATATACCAGAATGGGCCTAGATCAATACTTGGCGTTGTCTACTACACTACACTAAAGCTAAAATTAACCCTAGAAGCTCCCTACATGCTCCCTAATTAACCCCTTCACTGCTGGCCATAATACACGTGTGATGCGCAGCGGCAGCCTTCTAATTACCAAAAAGCAACGCCAAAGCCATATAAGTCTGCTATTTCTGAACAAAGGGGATCCCAGAGAAGCATTTACAACCATTTGTGCCATAATTACACAAGCTGTTTGTAAATAATTTCAGTGAGAAACCTAAAGTTTGTGAAACAATTTGGGAAAAAGTGAATTTTTTTTTAAATTTGATCGCATTTGGCGGTGAAATGGTGGCATGAAATATACCAAAATGGGCCTAGATCAATACTTTGGGATGTCTTATAAAAAAATATACACATGTCAAGGGATATTCAGGGATTCCTGACAGATATCAGTGTTCCAATGTAACTAATTTTGAAAAAAAGTGGTTTGGAAATAGCAAAGTGCTACTTGTATTTATTGCCCTATAACTTGCAAACAATTCAAAGAACATGTAAACATTGCGTATTTCTAAACTCAGGACAAAATTTAGAAACTATTTAGCATGAGTGTGTTTTGGAGGTTGTAGATGTGTAACAGATTTTGGGGGTGAAAGTTAGAAAAAGTGTGTTTTTTTCCATTTTTTCCTCATATTTTGTATTTTTTTATAGCAAATTATAAGATATGATGAAAATAAGGGTATCTTTAGAAAGTCCATTTAATGGCGAGAAAAACGGTATATAATATGTGTGGGTACAGTAAATGAGTAAGAGGAAAATTACAGCTAAACACAAACACTGCAAAAATGTAAAAATAGCCTTGGTCCCAAACGGACAGAAAATGGAAAAGTGCTGTGGTCATTAAGGGGTTAAAGGGACAGTATAGTCAAAATTAAACTTTTATGATTCAGATAGAGAATGCAGTTTTAAAAACCTTTCCAATTTACCTTGTTCTCTTGGTATCTTTTATTGAAGAGTAAAACTAGGTAGACTCATTAGAGCTCAGGAGTGTGCACCTGCCCTTAGTACTCTATGGTAACAGTGTTTTGCAACATTGTATAACAAAGCTACAAATAATGTTACAAAACACTGCTGCCATAGAGTACTAAAGACACATGCACACTCCTGAGCTCTAATGAGCCTACCTAGTTTTACAGAAGTAAATTGGAAAGTTTATTTATAATTGCATGCTCCATCTGAATCGTGTAAGTTTAAAGGGCCATAATACCCAAATGTTTAAACACTTGAAAGTGATGCAGTATAGCTGTAAAAAGCTGACTAGAAAATATCTCCTGAACATCTCTATGTAAAAAAGAAAGATATTTTACCTCAAAAGTTCCACAGTAGCCACATCCCATTGTAAAGGACTTCTAAGCAGCATGTTAGTATGTCTGTCCTGGGACAGCTGAAAGGATGAGCCTCGTGCACTCTCATATTACTTCCCTATTCAGGTTAAAGGAAGTTTGCTATGAAATCTCATGAGAGTTAAATCAAATCTCATGAGATCACAGTAAAAGAGTTCATGACCTCAGCCCTGCTGATGCTGATTGGCTGCAGTTCATTTCTTCATTTTTTTAAAAAAATTTTTACCTGCAGCTGGGAGCTGCTGAGTATAACTTTTTACACAGAACTTACTCTGCTGAGCTGAGGAGATTGTGAGATAAAATATCTTCATTTTTTATATAGAGATGCTCAGGTGATATTTTCCTGTCAGCTTTTTACAGTTATACTGCATCAGTTTCAAGTGATTTAGCATATGAGTATTATGTCCCATTAATTTTGACTTTACTGTCCCTTTAACATGTGCCAGTCCTGTTTTACTGACTCAATCCAAGTTCTCTACATATTTATGAATACCATAAATAAAAGGACTTTATAAACCTCAAGAAAACACTTTTTAAAATTAATTTTGAGTTCCTCAATAATAAGACGACATTAGAGAGCAACATTACCAAACAGAAACAAACACTAGCTGATCAATAAAGGTAAAAAAAATAATAATAAGCACGTTTACACTCAAAACCAATAACCCCACAAACACATATTCCCACTATTCTGTTAATGCCCTAGTTCAAGGACATATACACATACCTGTATGGTTTTGGCGCACAAGAGGTTAATTGCTCACAGGTCACCTTTTAACATCACTACGCAATATTAAAAAGGATCAATAAACATACAGGCACTTCAACCTGTGGTGTAATCGCTAAACCTACAAAATCAACATTTTGTTTGTCATTAATACTGCACTTTGGATTTTTGGATTATTAAATTAGGAGATTAACAACAAAGATAACCATTGCATGTTATTTTTGGGAGGTGCAAAATTTTGAGCTTCAGAGATATTAATGGCAAAATCTTTTTAGGATTATGGTCACTGAAAAAACACACAGACAATACCGACTAACGTTCAGGCAACTCATTATTGACAAAAAAAACAAAACAAGTACCAAGATTTAGGTCAACAGGTTCTTTACATATAACAGTAAATTATTTGCTTGGATATCCATATATATATATATATATGAAGGTGCAAGTAGAATGTGTCCACTCAGAAAACTGGGTGGATACAAGCGTTACTCTATAAGTAGGCGGCTAGTCAGTTGGGTGTAGGGTATACAGGCAGCTATATAAGGCAAATACTGGATGAGGTATATACCCCAGGCAGTAAGATAAATGTGGGTACAAGGTTATAACAGCGCCTTATATATCCACTAAAGCTTAGAGTATGTACAGCAAAGTGGTAAAAAATCAAAACCATAAAGAATATATATATGAAAAATAAAGTAAAATATATATATAAAATAAGGAACTTGGTAGTTCAATTTGAGTCTTTAGGATATATATAGTCCTTAGTATGTGTCCAAACATATGGATGATATGTAGTATTAGATGGTATATAATACCCTTACCAGATATTACCCCAATCTAATGAGGTAAGTATGCCCGCACTGGGGTATGTGGTTGGTAGTCCCACTCTTCTCCTTGTATCCAGTGAGATAGCTGTATCAGTTTTCGTCTCGCCTCCTGGAGTATGCAGGGATGTGTTTCTGATGGTAGATGTATCCCTTGAGCTTCCTGTGGATTGGTCCTTGGCTCTTGGAGTACTTTTTCTGTCTTGGTATGAAAAGGCTCTGGTGGCACACCTATGTGCTTGTAGGACAGGCTGCAGATTTTTATCAGGTGTGACCAGCTCACCCACAGAGGATATCAGTCATTAAATATCTGGATGAGCACACCTAGTGCTAGTAGGAGCAAGCTGGCATATTTAGGTATGGTGTGTCAGATCACCCACCAAGGAACTTTTCTTTAGGTTGCAATATCCAAATGTGGCAAACTGCTGTGTTGTTAGGCTCACTCCAAGCAGGGTGCAGGCAGGTAAATCACTCACAGAGCTATTTTTACAAATTAAAAGTACTATTTATTAAAAAAAACTTAAAATGCATATACAAAAGAGTGAACAGGGGGGGATACAATCAAGCCCTCTGTCAATACAACACGGTTTCTCAGCTCATACGCCGTTTCCTCAGGCAATATATATATTTTTTTACTTTATTTTTCATATATATATTCTTTATGGTTTTGATTTTTTACCCACTTTGCTGTACATACTCTAAGCTTTAGTGGATATATAGGCGCTGTTATAACCCTTGTACCCACATATATATATATATAAATATATATATATACATACACAAATACAATATATATATATATATATATATATATCTATATCTATCTATGTGTGTGTGTGTGTGTTGTGTATGTTTATACTATGTGCCTATCTTTGTGTGTGTGTATTGTATATATATATATATATATATAATATATATATATATATTATACAGTATATATGTGTGTGTTTATAGATGTAATACTGTATATACAAAACCCCATTCCAAAAAAGTTGGCAAAATGCAAAAAAACAAACAAAAATAGTCATTTGAATATTCAATCTCACCCTCTGTACTATATTGAAAACACATTATAAAACATTATTTGATGTTTTTCTTTGTGAATTTAATGTATTTTTGAAAATATACACCTCATTTCAAATCTGTAACTGCAGCACACTCAAAAGAACGTTGGGACAGTCCACTGTTTACTACTGTGTAACATCACCTTTTCTTTTAATAACACTTATTAAGCATTTGGGCACTGAAGACACAAGTTACGTTAAGTTTAAAAAGCAGAATTTCCCCCCATTCCCCATCATGATGTCTTCAGCTGCACAACCAGTATGTTGCCTTATTTTGCGCTTTATTTGCACCACACAATTCTCAATGGGAGACAGGTCAGGACTGCTGGAAGGCTACTGCTAGCACCCGCATACACTGCTTATGCAACCATGCACTTGTAATCAGGGCAGAATGTGGTTTGGTGTATTCCTGCTGGAAAATGCAGGGACGTCCTTGGAAACGACGACATCTGGATGGCAGCGTATGTTGCTCCAAAATGTATACATATGTTTCTGTATTAATGGTGCCCTCACAGATGTGCAAGTTACTCATACCATGATCACTGACACAGCCCATACCATGACAGATGCTGGCTTATGGATGTGATGCTGATAACAGCTTGGATCGCCCTTTTCCTCTTTTGCTCGGAGAACACGACGGCTGTTTTTTCCAAAAACTATTTGAAATGTTGACTCGTCGGACCACAAAACACCGATTCCACTGTACTACTGTCCATCTCAGATGAGGACCAAGCCTAGAGATGTCAGCGGTGCTTCTGGACACTGTTGATGTATAACTTCTGCTCTGGTATATTAAAGCCTTTAACTTGCATCTGTTGAATGGTTGTTGACTGACAAAGGTTTACCAAGGTATTCCCAAGCCCATGTCAGGATATTCACTTACAGACGTATGGACTGTTTTTGAGACAGTGACATCTGAGGGATAGGAGATCACGCCTTATTTAGAAGTAGTTTTCGGCCTTGCCCCTTTAAGCACCGAGATTTGACTGGATTTATTTAATTTTTTAATTATGTTGTGCACTGTAGAAGGTGAACTACCCAAAAATCCTACCGATTTATCTTTGGGGAATGTTGTTCTCAAAGTTTTGGATTATTCGCTGACGCATCTGTTGGCCGATTGCTCTTGAAGGCCCTAGGCCTTTTTTGGAGGCTCTTATGTACTATGATTACACGATTTCCTTACCTGTTTCACATCACCTTCATATTTCACTTGTCAAATCCCTATTAGTCCTAAATTACCCATGCCCCAACTTTTTTGGTACGGTGTTGCAGTCATCAGATTTTATATGAGTGTATATTTTCAAAAAATACATTAAATTCACAAAGTAAAACATCACATAACGTGTTAATAATGTGTTTTTCATATAATACAGGGTAAATTGAATTTCAATATGACCTATTTTTGTTATTTTTTTTTTGTATTTTCCCAACTGTCACAAACTTTTTTGGATTGGGTTTGTGTGTGTATACAGTGAGGGAAAAAAATATTTGATACCCCAGCTAATTTTGTACGTTTGCCCCACTGACAAAGAATGATCAGTCTATAATTTTAATGGTAGGTTTATTTGAAACTGTAAGAGACAGAATAACAACAACAAAATCCATAAAAAACGGCCTTTCAAAAAAGTTATAAATTGATTCTGCTTTTTAATGAGTGAAATAAGTATTCTTGTAGTTGGCACCACGTTTTGCACCATCTCAGAAGGGATTTTGTCCCCACTCCTCTTTGCAGATCCTCTCCCATAATTAAGGTTTTCGAGGCTGACGTTTGGCAACTCAAACCTTCAGCTCCCTCCACAGAGGGTGACTGGCTAGGCAACTCCAGGACCTTAATGTGCTTCTTTTTGAGCCATCCTTTGTTGCCTTGGCTGTTTGTTTTGGGTCATTGTCATGCTGGAATACCTATCCACGACCCATTTTCAATGCCCTGGCTGAGAGGGAAGGAGGTTCGCACCCAAGATTTGACGGTACATGGTCCCGTCCATCTTCCCTTTGATGCAGTGAAGTTGTCCTGTCTCCCTAGCAGAAAAACACCCCAAAAGCATAATGTTTCCAGCTCCATGTTTGACAGTGGGGATTGTGTTCTTGCTCAACTTTCACCCAGTTCTCCTCTGAATCATTCAGATGTTCATTTTACAAACTTCAGACGGGCCTGTACATGTGCTTTCTTGAGTAGGGGGGACATTGCGGGCGCTGCAGGATTTCAGTCCTTCACGGCATTCCACTAGTGTGTTACCAATTGTTTTCTTTGTGACTATGGTCCCAGCTGCCTTGAGATCATTGACAAGATCCTCCCCGTGTAGTTCTTAGCTGATTCCTTGCCGTTCTCATGATCATTAAAACTCCACGAGGTGAGATCTTGCATGGAGACCCCAGACCGAGGGAGATTGACAGTTATTTTGTGTATCTTCCATTTGTGAATAATCGCACCAACTGTTGTCACCTTCTCACCAAGCTGCTTGGCGATGGTCTTGTAGCCCACTTGAACAGCTTTTTGCTCTTGGTCATGGTGGAAAGTTTGGAATCTGATTGATTGCTTCTGTGGACAGGTGTCTTTTATACAAGCTGAGATTAGGAGCACTGATAGACTGATCATTTCTTTGTCAGTGGGCAAACGTACAAAATCAGCTGGGGATCAAATATTTTTTTCCTCCACTGTGTGTGTGTATATATATATATATATATATATATATATGTGTGTGTATGTAGATATATAAATATATAATATACAGTATGTGATATGTGTTTGTGTGTATATATGTATATATATATATATATATATATATATATATCTATATATATATATAGATATATATATATATACAGTGAGGGGATAAAAATTGATCCCTGCTGATTTTGTGTGTCTATTTTGTATCCCAAATAAATTTTGTTATATAATTTTTGTTAAGTTGCTTCTGAATCCTTTTTTGATATTAAGCTTGGTCCTTATCAGAAAACCAATAAATATGTGATATAATGGTACTCTGTGCCCTCTTAAAAACAATCAATAACACCATAAAATTGAAAGACAAACAATGTTTGTGCTGAAGACAAAAGCCCATCATATAAATAAATCAATAATACACTATCCTTATAGATACCAAATAAAATTAATTACTTATTCAGCTGCAATAGTTACCAGGAAATGATAACATTATCATTTAAAGATTTATAAGCAAAAGTACCTGGAACAATATTTCTGATATCTATGTTGTGCAAGGCTACATTGCCCTAATGGGATATTAAATGCAATGTTAAAAGTATATTAAACATTAAATAAATGCTAGATAGAATGAAGCCTTCAGAGCAAAGATTAGCTTGAGAATAATATGCAGCTGTATTTTTAAGATTAAGGGGTCAATCAAAATCTATCAGCTATTTCCTCACAAAATGGCTTTTTGCTTTCTGGCTGAATTGGTGACAATGCAAAATGGGTCAGTGCATTAAAACCCCCCAGCTGCAATACATGTTCTCACTAGAAAAGTTCCCTGAAAAGGCCTTTTCGTTTGTTAAAGTGAAAATCAATCCTAGCGTTTGTGAAATGCTAGGATTGACCATTGGAACAAATAAAGGGGACTTTCATTCATGAAGTATAAAATACTTCATGCTGAAAGCTCCTTTATTTGTTTCAAGCGTTGCTGCACTGAGCTGCTCAGGTAGCCCACGGCAGAACGCTATTTTGCTAAGCTGTGACGTTTCCACCTCTTAGCAAATAGTGTGCTGGAAATCCGGCCCCACAGGGTGACAAGCCAGAATTCCTACACGGCAATTGGCTAAGAGGTAAAAAACGTCACCTCTCACGCAAAAACAGCATTCTGCCGAGGGCTGCCTGAGCAACTAAGTTTAGCAACTCTTGAAACAAATAAAGGCGCTTTCTGCATGAAGTATTTTATACGCTATTTGTTCCAATGGTCAATCCTAGCGTTTCACAAATGCTAGGATTATTATTAAGATTATTATCAGGTATTTTTAGAGCACCAACAGATTCTGCAGCGCTATAAGCATAGGCGGTATACATGATAAAATTTACAGGGATCAAATGGGTAGAGGGCCCTGCCCAGAGTTGCACTGTTGAAGTCGGATCTTATGAAGGTGATCTACAAACAGCTGGGCTCATAGGCTTACATTCTAAGGGGTTCAAGGGGAAAGCAATAAAGTTAGGAAAGGTTAGTGTAGGTTGTATGCATCCCTGAATAGTAGAGCCTTTAGGGAGCGCTTGAAGCTGTTAAAACTAGGGGAGAGTCTTGTAGAGCGAGGCAGGGAGTTCCACAAGATGGGAGCCAGTCTAGAGAAGTCATGTAAACGGGAATGTGAGGAAGTAACAAGAGAGGAGGAGAGTAGGAGATCATTAGTAGAGCGAAGGGGATGGGAGGGAGAGTATCTGGAGACAAGGTCTTAAATGTACGGGGAGAAGTGCAGCTGAGGGCTTTGTGTGTCAGAGTGAGAATTTGTGTTTAATCCTGGAGGCAAGAGGAGCCTTTGAACGGATTGGCACAAGAGGTGCAGCAGATGAAGAGCGACGTGTAAGGAAGATGAGTCTGACAGAGGCATTCATTATGGATTGTAAAGGAGCTAGGCGGCAGCTAGGGAGACCAGAGAGAATGGAGTTGCAATAGTCGAGGCGGGAAAGAATGAGAGAGTGGATTAAAATCTTAGTTGTGTCTTGTGTAAGGAAAGGTGGAAGCGGCAGGCTTTAGCAAAGGACTGAAGGTGAGGAGTGAAAGAAAGGTCTGAGTCAAGTGTGACCCCAAGACATCAGGCATGTGGGGTAGGGGTAATGATGGAATTATCAACAGTTATAGAAAATTGTGGGGAGGAGATTTTGGAGGAAGGGGGAAAAATGAGTTCAGTTTTGGAGAGATTTAGCTTAAGGTAGTGAGAGGACACCCACGATGAGATATGAGGAAAGACAGTTAGTGACACAAGTTAGTAAGGAAGGAGGTAGGTAGTAAGGAAGGAGTTAGGTCTGGTGCGGAGAGATAGATTTGGGTGTCAATGGCATACATCGGTATTGAAACCTGTGGGACTTTATTAAGGAACCTAATGATGACGTGTAGATTGAAAAGAGAAGGGGACCAAGGATAGAGCCTTGAGGTACCCCAGCAGAAAGTGGTAATGTGACAGAGGATGCTCCAGAGAAGGCTACACTAAAGGTACGGTTAGATAGATAGGAAGAGAACCACGAGAGAGCAGTGTCACAGATGCCGAAGGATTGGAGGGTCTGGAGCAAAAGAGGGTTATCAACAGTATCAAAGGCTGCAGACAGATCAAGGAGGATAAGCAGAGAGAAGTGGCCTTTGGATTTTGCTGTAAGTATGTTATTGGTAACCTTGACAGTTGCTGTCTCTGTGGAGTGATGGGGACGAAATCCAGATTACAGTGGATCAAGAAGAGAGTTTAGTGTAAGGAAATGGGATAGACGTGCATAATACTAGCTTTTCAAGGAGCTTTGAGGCAAGAGGGAGTAGGGAAATAGGACGGTAGTTGGATGGGGAGGTTTGATCAAGAGAAAGTTTTATACCAGTGCTGAGGGAGAGGTTGACGATGTGTGTGAGTATACGAGTAAGGGTAGAAGAGAGGGAGGGGAGTAGCTGTGAGGGGATGGGGTCGAGGGGACAAGTAGTGAGGTGGGAGGACAGTATAAGGGCAGAAACTTCTTCCTTGGTAACAGGGGCAAAAGAGCTAAATTTATGGCTATTTGGGTTTTGGATGATTGTGAGCTTTTGAAGGGATGGGAGATTGGTAGTATGTTGAGAACTGTTTTCATATCTGATGGAGTCAATTTTGTTATTGAAGTGGCTGGCAAAATCTTGAGCTGAGAGAGAAGTTGTATTAAGAGGTGGGGGTGGGCGGAGAAGAGAATTAAATGTGGAAAACAGACATTTTGGGTTAAGAGGAAAGAGTAGAGATGAGAGTAGAGAAGTATTGTTGCTTATAAAGATTAAGGGCAGAATAGTAGGAGTTCAATATGAACTCGTAGTGAAGAAAGTCAGCTGAACTCTCAGATTTTCTCCAGTGTCGCTCAGCAGTACGAAAACATCTGCGTAGGTACCGTGTCAGAGGAATATGCCAGGGCTGAGGATGAGAGCGTGGTTTCTGAACTATGGTAGGTGGGGCCAGATTGTCAATGACCAATGTAAGGGTGGAGTTATAGTGGCAGATAGATTGGCCAGGGCAGGAAAAGGAGGGGATGGAAGAGAGGAGAGGACCGAGAGAGCTAGCGAGCTGTTGCTGATCTAATGACTTAGTGCTTCTGTAAGGTTTGGTGTAAGGGGTAGAGGGAGGGGGAGTTGTAGGGAGGGATGTGATGTTGCAAGTGAGGAGATGATGGTCAGAAAGAGGAAAAGGGGAGTTTGTGAAATTTGAGATAGTGCATCGATAGCTGAAAATCAGATTGAGGGAGTGACCATCTTTGTGAGTGGGAGTGTCAGTCCATTGTGACAGGCTGAAAGAGGAAGTGAGTTGCAGAAGTTGTTTTGCAGAGGAGGCAGTGGGATTGTCAAGAGGGATGTTGAAGTCACCAAGAATGAGGACAGAGGTGTAAGAGGAAAGGAAATAAGGAAGCCAGGCAGCAAAGTGATCTAAAAATTGAGTTGAGGAGCCAGGGGGGTGGTATATGACTGCAACACATATAGAGGGGGGGGATAGAATAAACAAATCATGTGTGCTTCAAATGAAGAAAATGTAAGAGAAGACAAGGGCTGTATTTGTTGAAAGGTGCAACTAGAGGAAAGTAAAATACCAACACCACCTCCTTGACTATTGCCAGACCTAGGAGAGTGACTGAAGTGGAGACCCCCATGTCACAGTGCAGCAGTGGATGCTGTGTCTGAAGCAGAGAGGTTTCTGTAAAAGCCAGAAGGTTAAGAGAGTGGGAGATAAAGAGGTCATGGATTGAAGTGAGCTTGTTGCAAACAGAGCAAGAGTTCCAGACTGCACAAGTGAAGGGGGTGGCGGCTTTAGATGCAAGAGGAATGAGAATAAAGTTACCAGAGTTTTGTTTTTGAAGTCTATTGAAAGGCACACATGAATGTGCAAGGCTAGGAAGTTGTATGGGACCAGGATTAGGGGAGATTTCACCAGCAGCTTGTATGCGCAAGAGGGATAGTGACATGAGATGAGATGCAGATTTGCAGTAATGAGACTGTTTTTGGGATGAAGTGCAAGGGGGCGAGAGAGTCTTTAGGAATGTGTGAAGTTCATGAATACAAAAGTAAGGTGAGATTAAGAGAGATGGGCTAATGAACAGTTCAGGTGGTGAGGGGGAAGGAGTAATAGAATAAAGTAGTTTGTTATAGAGAGAAAGGGTAGCAAAAAGGAATGTGAAGATATTGAGCATTATTACAAACTAAGCAAACAGTGGATAAAACACTGATCGGGTTGATTTCTGGCGATGTCTGTCCACCTCCTCAGAGCAGGCGGACAGGTTATGGAGCAGCGGTTTTTTAGACCGCTGCATCATAACTTGTGTTTCCGGCGAGCCTGAAGGCTCGCCAGAAACACAGAGCATTCGGAGCTTGATAATTCGGCCCCTATATATCAACGCCATTAAAAGTACAGAGGAGCTGAAAATATGAGTGGTAAAAGGAAGTATGTATGTTTCACACAACTTAGAGTAGGTTTAAACTATCAAAACCAGTAGACACTACCATCCTGTAACAAGGCAGAACAGGGAATAGATATTGATGACTATGAATCTGAGAGGGGCCTAGAGAGAGAAAACATTTTTATAAGGGGAGGATAAAAAATCTGGTTCTCATATTGTGTCATTTTGGTAAAATTAAATTGCACTTGTTCATGGTCTGCTGCCAGAAGAGAAACTATTGCCTCTACCTGTAGTAATATTATTATATTTATTATTATTCTTTATTTATAAAGCGCCAACAGATTCCGCAGCGCTGTCCATGGATAACAAAGGTAAAAAGGACAGTACAATATGAGACACCAGACAAAATTTAACAAACAAATACAGGGGGAATTGGGAGCCCTGTTCCCGTTGGAACTAAATACCGCTGCTCCATAACCTGTCCCCCTGCTCAGAGGCGGCATAAAGACATTGCCGGAAATCGAATACGATAGGGTTGATTGACACCCCCTGCTAGCGGCCGATTGGCCGCGAATCTGCAGGGGGCGGTATTGCACCAGCAGTTCACAAGAACTGCTGGTGCAATGATAAATTCTGACAGCATATGCTAAAGGCATTTATCGATGTGCAGCGGACATGATCCGCAATATCGGATCATGTCCGCTCACATCATGATAAATAGGCCCCATAATTAGGTTCAATCTGAATATACATAACAGTAAAAAAAAGAAAATCTTTAAAATGAAAGAAGGACATAGTTAAATAGGAGACAATCACAGTTTACTTTGTTTTAAGATAAAGAGAAAAATCACCCTATTCCAGACAGAATTTCCCCCATTACATAGCCTTTGTAGACCATTGAATGATCAATAAGCTTAGACAGATTGTTATAATGGGACCTATACGCATCTATATTAAGTTCCCTCCAAGATCGCTTATTAATATTCTTAGAGTGTAGGCCTTCTTTGATATGAGTTATGAAAGGGACATGTTGCATATTAGGAACAGTCTTTTCCAATATAATAACTTTTCCAAGATGGCAGTGGTTAGACATTTGCTCCAATTTTTTTTTTTTTTTAAATATTTATTTATAACCAACAATGAATACAATATCCATATCGGCACAAAAAAAAAACAAGAGATATTTCAGTTTGTCATACATGTTATGATAACAGAGAAGAAAAGAAAACGAGAAACAATATCAACCAAACATGAAGTATATATTATAATTCATATATACAATAGATTAACCTGAATTATCCATCTATTTAGTCATTACTCATTGTTGGAATTTTTTTATTTTATTTAAATTAAAACAAAACAAAACAAAAACAATCCAAGAGGAAAAGAAAAAAAAAAAAAAAAAAAAAAAAAAAAAAGGGGAGGGAGGGGAAAGGGAAGGTGGCCATCTCTCATTCATCTCGCCCAGCTACCAGATGCCTAGTAAGATTAGTTCAGAATTTTGAAATGGGAAGATCATATATTCTTTTTCATTTTCAGGGAGTGATTTAATATATACTGCCCATTTATTGAAAAAATTCCTTATGTCCTCTTCATTGTCTATGTCTGTGTCTTTTTGTTCTAATAAGCATTGTTTTTTTAGACAGTTTTGGATTTCGCATACGCTGGGCGCTGAGCGCGTTTTCCATTTTTTACAAATTAAGTATCTAGTGGCTAATATCGAGACAGAGATCAGGTTATCATTAGGGTGGCGTTCAGTTAGATTATCGTTACATAATATAATTTGATATAGGGTAAGAGTTACAGGGGGAATTTTCAGCACCTTATTCAACCAATATTCAAGCTTGCACCAAGTATTTCTTACTTTTGGACAGAACCAAAGCATGTGTTCTAAGTTGGCTGCCGGGAATGAGCATTTGGGGCATTTATCGAAGCCTGAGTTGTGAACCCTGCGACCCGTTTCCGGAGTAAAATATGCCCTATGAAGAATTTTGATATGTGCTTCCCGCCAAGTAGCTGAAAGAGTTGTTTTTTTTCACTTTGCTTATGGAATGTTGCACTATTTTTGAGTCTACCCTATTTTGTTCTGACAGTGAAGTCCATGTTAGAGCAAGTCTTGCTAAATTCTGGTTGCCCCTGCTAATAGCCAAAAGATGATAGCATACAGAGATAGAGATCCGATCCACAGTCGTAAGTGTAAGCCAATTTTCAAGTTTACCTAATTTCCAAGACCATCCTACCTCTCTAGTTGTTTCCAGGAAAAAATGCCTTATCTGTAAATAAGCAAAGAAGTCTTTGTTGGGTAAGTTATATTCCCCTTTTAGTTTTTCAAATGTTTTAATGGTTTTTCCGTCCCCATCTATCAGTAAGATTAGTTTATTTAGTCATTATTGTGCCATCTATTGAAGACCTCAGACTGTAGACCGGGTTGAAACTTTGGGTTCCCTATCAAGGTGAGGTGTTTTGAAATTTTAGGGTTGAAAGATAAAAGCTTTGATATTTTCCACCAAGCCCTGATAGGGTTGGATATAGATTTCAGTCTTTTAATTTCTAGGGGTAGCTCTTTAGGAGGGGAGTGTAGGAGTGCTAGGGGAAGATAAGGATCGCAGACATTACTTTCAAGATGGTTATTTAGGATATAATCCTTAGATAAGATCCAGCTAGTAGCTATTCGTGCCAAGGAGCTGAGGTTGTATGCTCTGATATCTGGGAGTGCCATACCTCCAGAATCGCATGGGAGAGAGAGTTTTTTAAGGAAATTCGTGCCTTTTTCCCTTGCCAGAGAAATTGGCTAATCAAGCTATTGATTAATCTTACATCCTTTTCGTACAAGATTACTGGGACATTCAGAAGTATATAAAGGAGTTTCGGGAGAAGAACCATCTTAAATATTGCCACTCGACCCGAGACCGAGAGTGGAAGTGTGTGCCAGGTTCTCAGCTTTTCTTTAATTTGCCTAATAATAGGGGGTATGTTAAGTTCATATAGTTTGTCGGCATTCACCGGAACATTTATTCCCAAGTATTTAAATGAATCTGTTATTCTCTTGAAAGGATTTTCTGTACAAGAGTCTTTATCCCTGCGGATCCAAAGAATTTCTGACTTAGCTGTATTTATTTTATATCCTGAGAAGGTAGCAAAATGGTCTATTATTTGCATAAGTTTTGGGATGTTAATTTTAGTGTTAGATATATATAATAGTACATCGTCTGCATATAGGCCGATTTTCATTTCATGATTTGAGATCTTAATTCCTTCCAAGTTTTGTCTTACCATGATTGCCAAAGGTTCAATGGCCACATTGAACAGGAGAGGGGAGAGAGGACACCCCTGGCGGGTTCCTCTTTCCAGAGTTATTGATGGGGATACCATGCCATTAATGATTAGGCGTGTAGCTGAGCCTTTATAAAGGTTCTTAACAAATTCAAGAAATTTACCCTTAATTCCGAATTTTGTCAGGGAGGTGTTGAGATGCTTGAAAGTGACAGAGTCAAACGCTTTTTCTGCGTCAATGGACAGAATAGCCATGTCCGGTGCTCCGGGCATTTCCTCTCTCCCCCCTCCCGCCTGCCGGGCCTTTTCCAAATATTCAAGTGTAAGTAATAATTCCCTTATTTTTGCCGAGGAGTTCCGTCCATTCATGAAGCCCGCTTGGTCCGGATGGATTACCTGTGGGAGTATTTGCTGTAATCGAGCTGCTAAGATAGAGGTGAGAATCTTATAATCTGAATTAAGTAAGGCTATTGGCCTATAAGATTCTTTGAGCCTTGGGTCCTTCCCTTCCTTGAGGATCAGAGTTGTATGTGATGCCGAGAATGAAGGAGGGATTGGTTTACCTTTGATATAGAGATCATTATATAAATTTATTAAATATGGAGAGATTTCTGAAGAAAGAATTTTGTAAAATTCACCAGGTAATCCATCCGGACCTGCTGCCTTACCAGTGGGAAGACCAGAGATTGCCTCAGTTAGTTCTTGCGCTGATATGGGGGAGTTAAGGATACTGATATCTTCGTCCATTAGTGAAGGGCTTTTAATCATATTCCAGAACTCCGTGGCCTTGTCATGATCATAGCCTTTACAGGAATATAATTCCTGATAATAGTTCACCAATGTGGATGCGATTTTATCCGGATTTAGGATTTGCACACCCTTCTCTAGGAGTCCTTCGATATAGGGTTGCTTTTTTTCGTTATTGACCATTCTGGCAAGCATCTTTCCGGACTTGTTCCCGAATCTATAAAGTTTAGCCTGGGTTTTTAATTCCTTTTGTGTTTGTTGAGTCAAAGAGAATGTATCCCGGGCTTCCTTAGCCTGTACATACTTAGACCAGTTTAAGGCGTTCTTCTGTAATATGAATTTATTATATGCATTAGTTAATGCTTTTTGTATCTCTCTCTCCCTTACCTTCAATTTCTTGGTCAGGGCTATCTTGTAGGTTAGAATTTCTCCTCTAAGGACCGCCTTGGCGGCTTCCCAGAACAACTCTGGACGTTCGGTATATTCTGAATTAAACCGGAGATATTCCTCAAATTTAGATCTAATGTGGGTTTTGAATTTCATATCTGTCGCTAAATAATATGGAAAGAAGAAGCGTGAAGATTTGAATCTTGATTGTTCAGGCTTAATGTCTAAAGTAATAGGGGCGTGATCTGATAGCAATATAGAGGTAATTCCTGCTTGGGCTCTCAAGGAGCCCAAGCGCTCATCTACGAGAAAGAGATCTATGCGAGACATAGTTTTATGCGCTTTTGAGAGGCACGTGAATTCCTGAACATCTGGATTCTGACTTCTCCAGATATCGTATAATGCTAGGTTTTGTTTTAGTTTCTTAAACATTTTAGATTCTAAATTATCCTTTTTCTGTTTTTTTTGCTTCATAGATTCTCTAAGTCTATCTAATGGGGAGTGCGGTGCCATGTTGAAGTCGCCACCTATAATTGATAGCCCCTGATTGTACAGGAGAAATTTAGTTTGGATTCTATTCCAGAATTCTGGATCAAAGGTATTAGGGCCATATAGGTTGCAAATTGTATAAATTTCCTGGGCGATTTTTACTTTAATTAGGACATATCTCCCCTCCGGATCAGGCTCGCAGTGGATCACCTCAAGCTGAGCTCTTTTGCCAATTAAAATTGCCACTCCCCTTTTTTTTGCCTATGCTTGGCGAGAAGTATACGTCTCTTACCCATGAGGACTTAAGTTTGTTAGATTCTTCTGAATTGAGATGGGTTTCCTGGATTAATCCTATATCCGTCTGATATTTCCTTAATTGTGTTAATATGGTTTTCCGTTTAATGGGGGTGGAGATCCCTCCCACATTCCACGAAACTATTCTAAGTTTTTCTATTTTTCTGTATCTTTATAGCATGAAAGTAAGATGAGGGAGAGAGGTAGGGAAAAGGGAATGGAGAGAGAAAAAAAAAAAAAAAAAAAAAAAAAAACAAGAAAAAACCACCTGACACATATGGAACTTGACCCATTTAGCCCTATATGAGAGGTCTTCCCAGTTATCGAACCTACACTATTTAGGTGGGGGCTGCATCGTCTGTTGCTAGGGAGTCTAAGGACATGAAGAATTTCTCGGCTGCGTGTGCCTCCAGGAAAAGATGTGCCATTCCGTTCACAGTAACTTTTAATTTAGCTGGGTAAAGTATGGTCGCATTTATTCCGGAATTTATGAATTTAGTGCATATAGGTGCCAGATCTCTCCTTTTGGAAGCTGTCTCAGCCGAGAAATCCTGAAAAATAAGGATCTTAGCTCCATTAATAATGAGAGGTTGTGTTTTATGATAGTGCTGGAGAATAGAGATTTTGTCCTGGTAATTGAGTAGCTTTACAATAACAGGTCTAGGCCTATTAGATTTTTGAGCTAATTGTGGTGGGCCCAATCTGTGGGCCCTCTCTACCAAGATGTTGTTGTATAAGGGCGAGAGTTTGAGAGCTGTCTTTAGTGTGTCAGAGACAAAGAGGGCAAGGTCCTCATATTGTTTCTCCTCTGGAAGACCTATTATTCTGATGTTGTTTCTTCTGCTACGGTTTTCAAGGTCTTCTAGTCTCATAAGAGTTTTTTGATTACTGCAACTGATGCTGTCCAGCTTAGTGCCTTGTACTGCTACCGTATCTTCCAGATCCGATACTCTCTGCTCGACCTCCTGCATTCTTGAGGAGAATTGTCTGATTTCCTGAGATAGAGAGGAAATATCCTGCTTAATTTCCATCCTAAGAGCATCGAATTTGGGAGAGAGGGCATCAGAAATGCTGGCAACTAGATTTTGGACATTTAGTACTTCGGGTGTGGCTGCACTTAATAAAGTTGATTGAATCTCAGCTGTTGAGTCCTGTGTGTTTTTGGATTTCTTATCTCTTTGTCTACCTGCCATTCCTGGTGAGGATGCTTTAGAAGAGATACCAAGAAATTTATCCATGTACTTCTCTATAGAAGAGAGAGAAGCAGAGAGAAGGAAAGAAGGGGGGGAGAGGGAGAGGAAAAAAGAGAAAAAAAAAAAAAAAAAAAAAAGGAAAGAAGGAACGTAGAGGTGCAAGGGAGGTGGGGGAATGTGGGGAGATGGTACGTGACCTATGGGAGGTGATTGAGTCGGGCAGGAAGTTGTGAGTACGCCAGATCTAGGGTAGTGCCTTCGTGTGGAATTTTCCAATTGTGTTGTTTGTGATAAAAAAAAAAAAAAAAAAAAAAAAAAAAGAAAAGAAGAGGAAGAAGTGAGCTAAGGAAGAATATATCTCAAGATCCCTAAAAGGGAATCAGTGGGGTGGGCGTAGAGGAATGCGCCAATTCAGTGTCGGGCTGTGACTTGTGATGCCCTATTTAAATTACGTGCTATTTGGGTGATTGTGTAGATAAGTGGAAAAAGAGGAGAAAGAGGGAAAAGAGGGGGGGAAGGGAGGGGGAAAAAAAAAGGAAAAGACGTTTAGAGAAACGTTGTGTATTCGCGTTTACCCTATATGTTATTTATCTGCTCGCTTTTTCTAAAGTATGAGGGCTTTAGTATTTTTAATCACTGGGTTTAGGATATTTGACAGAATAGTAACGACAGTAAGTTAATGGGAAACCTCTTTAGCAATAAGAAGTCAATTAGTGATATGAGTAAGCAGATAATATTGATTCAGGAAGTTCTTTAGTATCTAAGGGATTGATTTGAGGTATTTTATTTCTAAGAGAAGGAGCTAGGGGAGATTACCCCTGTTTACTATTATTGTGATAAGGTATTGAATACTACAGATAGGTCAGGGGATTGCTGCCTGTATCCCTATTGTATGTTTTTTTTTTTTTTCTTTCTTCTTCCCAGACACAGGGCAGGGAGGAAACTCAGGTAGTACAGATAAATTTTGGTTTTCCAGCTATACTAGTTATCGTGTAGACCTTTCAAAGGGTCAGCGAGAGTGTTGATTAATAAGAAGATTCAGTTTGAGCCTTAGTGACCCAGCTTTAGTAAGATACCTGTATATATAGCGTAGTGACACCTTTAAAAAGCCATCAAACAAAAAACAATTCCTTTTTGCATATGCAGTATAAGTATGTACGCAATCTGGCAAAGCTAGACAGTATTATATACAAAACAAGAAGAAAAGTGCAACATCATCAGTTGGTAGTATCAGGTTTTAAAACTTTTGTATCAAAGAAAAAAAAAAAAAAAAAAAAATTGAAGGAGCTTATTCAAATTTGTTAAAGGCTGAGGCTACCAGATATTGCGCAGTGCTAGATATATGCTTATTTCATGTGGCACAGTAATTTTCAGTATACTAAGTATCAGGAGTTACCACGCTCTTATTAGTATTAGGTGATATGAATAAGCAGGTAATATTGATTCAGGGAGTTCTTTAAAATCTAAAGACTTGATTAGAAATATTTTATTTTTAAGGGAAGAAACTAGGGGAGATTACCCCTGTTTATTATTGTTGTAGTAAAGTATTAAATACCACAGTTAAGTCAGGAGATTGCTGCCTGTATCCCTATTGTATCTTTTTCGTAGACAGAGAGCAGGGAAAAAACTCAGGTAATACAGTTAATTTTTGCTTTTTGCAGCTACACTAACTATCATGTAAACCTTTCAAAGGGTCAGTAAGAATGTTGGTTAGTGATATGATTCAATTTAAACCTTAATGACCCATCTTTAGGAAGATATGTGTAGCGTAGTAACGCTTTTTAAAAAGCCATCAAACAAAGACAATTCCTTTTTGCATAAATAGTATCAGTATATACGCAATCTAATAAAGCTAGATAGTGTTATATCCCAAATAAAAAGAGAAGTGCAAGTTAATCAGTTAATAATATCAGGTTTTGAAACTTTTGTAACAGGTAGGGGGAAAGTGAGAGAGCATATTCAAGTTGTTAAAGATTGAGCAAATATTCTCATAGAAGAAGTCTTTTTATTCTCGGTCTCTTCTTAAGTTCAAATTGCCCCTTTATATATTTTTAGTCCACAGTTAGGATATCAAGATAGGGAGCAAGAGAGCTTGTTGAATAGAATTAAGTGCTCTAGACGATTTTAGCGTCTCAGGTTTATCCCCCTTGGTAAGCTTCCAGGCCATTCGCCATCAGCCTGATTCTTTCTCTTTCTCCCCCCTTCCTCCTCCTATTCACCTCTGCCTTTAGAAAATTGACTTTTAGCGGGTCTAACCTGAAACTTTTAGGAGCCTCTTCAGGTATCCAGGAGCAGTGTCTGACCCACAGTGGAGTAAGAAAAAGGTTCAGGTAAACTCACCCCTTGCCTCCGCCTGTCCACTCGCTGTGTTCGCCAGCGACGTCCAGGTCCCCGCAAGCCGACACGGGGCTGCTTCCAGTAGCCGTTTCCCCTCCGCCCCTATTGAGGGTCGCGCTCGGCTCTCCTCACGCAGCAACGGTGGGAGGAGAGCAAGAGGGCTGCATCAAACACCGGCGTCAGCCGGAGAGGGACGGCTCCAGCGTCAGAACCCCAATCCAAGATCGAGCCCAGCTCCCTCCCGCGCAGCACCGGTGGGGGAGGGAGAGGGCGGACACCAAGCTGCAACGCTGCAGGGGGGGCACTTCCAGCGGTACCGCAGGTGAGGTTCAGGTAATAACAGAGCGGTCAAAGATGCTGAAAATTTTCCTGGCGAGGGCTACAGGCGGAGTGGGGGAGATAAGGTTTGAAGTTTGAGCGGAGTGGCAGAGTTTAGTTTGAAGGAGGAGGGAGATACAGTCTAAAGCAGAGAGGGTAGGTAGCGTGATGAGAGATAGTTTTTAGGCTGGGTAAGTCAAAATAGAGACAAGTTGAGTCCAGACAATGAAAAGAGTTAGTATGAACCAGTGGGATGGTGGGCCACTGGTAAAGGGTTCCAGAGCTGCTTTTACCAAGCTGTCCTTACAAAGAGCCCCAGGACTTGGAGCAGGCGCGCAAAACAATCCACCGCCAGTATGTGTGTGGCTCGCTCCAATTTTTTTTAACTGACTTTAACTGCAGGGTTTTAAAATATCTGTCCTGTATTGAAGCGATCCCTCTTATTCAGTCAATTAGTCACTGGATGAAGTGATATGTTTGAGGGGTTGTACAAAGTGATGCGTTTTGCTTGTGTCATTGTACTATAACCCCGAACCCTCGCAGAAAGAGAATCACTGTACCTGTTGCAATCTGTGCTGCACAGAGATTGGTTCAACCTGCCATGCCCTGTGTGAGATCTGTGTCTTGTCCATCATTGTGCAGTCCACCCAGTGTACCAGTGTCCCACTCTGAAGATCATCTTCTCTCAACGTCTGCTGTTTCTCTGCCTGTGCTTCCACTAATTCAGTCCCCATGATGAAGGAAAAGGGAATGTGAGCTCCACTAACCTATGTGGTTAAAATTTGTTATTGCAAGTCATTAAAGATACAGGTGAATTACTCTGCATTGAATCTCATTCGTTTACCTGCTGTGTTTGCTGATCAGACTGATTACTGGCATTGACCCCTCACTTGGCTATCTGGACTGCTCTTTTGGCTTGCCCTTTCCTGCTGTGTTTATTCATCAGACTGATTACTGGTATTGACCCCTGGTTTAGCTATATGGGCTGCTCTATTGCCTTGCTCTAACCTGCTGTGTTTGCTGATCAAACTTATTACTAGTATTGACCCCTGGCTTGCCCTTACCTGCTGTATTTGCTGAACATACTGATTACTAGTTTTTACCCCTGGTTGTATATCTGGACTGCTATATTGCCTTTCCCTTACCTGCTATGTTTGCTGATCAGACTGATTACTGGTATTGACCCCTGGTTTAGCTATCTGGGCTGCTCTATTGCCTTGCTCTAACCTGCTGTGTTTGCTGATCAAACTTATTACTAGTATTGACCCCTGGCTTGCCCTTACCTGCTGTATTTGCTGAACATACTGATTGTTAGTTTTTACCCCTGACTTGTATATCTGGACTGCTATATTGCCTTTCCCTTACCTGCTATGTTTGCTGATCAGACTGATTACTGGTATTGACCCCTGGCTTGGCTATCTTGACTGCTCTATTGCCTTGCCCTTACCTGCTGTGTTTGCTAAACAAACTAATTACTGGTTTTGACTCCTGGCTTGCTATTTGGACCGGTCTGACTGGCTGACTCGTTATTTGTTAAATCCTCTTCTCTACCTCTGCACATCAGGTCCCAGCATAACCAGAACAAGAGGTACATTTAAATTTGACAGCTTGTAAAGGTTGCATATTATTTGTCTTGTCCAAGGGTTTTTTCTCATGAGTTGTCCCTCTGCCGCCAAACTTGAGCGTATCTGAATAAATAAAATCAATATTGTTGAAGTTTGCTCCAACACATATTTAGAAGGAGATCTTGCAAGTAATTACAGAAGCAGATTCTCTATTTTCATATAATGCTCATCGAGGCATACTAAGATGACCCCCTTCTGCATGGCTAAAATTGACGGTGCCATCGCAGGAGCTTTCAAGGATCAGGAAAATATGTGAAGATTAGTTGTGAGATAGGCAGTCTATAGTTATATTCCTTTGTAGTTCAGAAGTAGCAGGTAACCCCCGGAGTAGCTCCCTTACAAGTAGCCTCCTCTGAAGGTTCAGTTTGTCAGGTCAGTTACTACAGAATCATTAATAAAGCAAAAACTATATTTTCCAATTCCTCGCAAGATGAGGTAGAAAGAAAATAGTCATATGGGGTGTATGTGCTGTAGATATAAAACCAAGAATTTGAGGGTAATTGGATTTTCTTTTGGAACTTATGGGAATGCGTGTTTCTAGAGACGCTGCATAGACACACGCCCTGTATGATTTAATTTTTAAGACATTAAGATTAACTACTACAAAAAATAACTTTTAGGGACATATTAGCTAACTGAGCTGATTATAACATCAGTTAGTTGGTTAAGTCAGGTCTGGTTTCAGCTCCTGTCCACAAATCATACATTAAGGTCCTGGTGATATATCCTGAAAAAGTACACTGGACTTGTCAGATCTATTAAAAGGCATTTGATTTACTACATTTTAAATATAACAGTCTAAGCTTAAACTATATTTAAAATATTACATTAATAATCTTTACTACCCGGCATAAAACAAAGCTATTCATTATTCAAAAGACCCATTTCCCTTTCACTCATAAGAACTTTTTTTTTTAAATTATAATTTGTATGGAACAAATCAAACTTTTACATAAATATCTAAAAAAATGTTTTATTCATTTTTCCTTTTGTTTTACAAAACACATGTAGACAACTTTTGGCTCTAACATTAAAATTTCAGAAAAATTATTCTGCATTTGTTACACAAAAAGCGATAAGAAACAAAATAGATTGGATAAAATATAGATTAATTAACCCCTTAACAATGACGTACCTGTACGTTGCTGGTCCTTATGTTTTTTTTGGCCCGTAATAGCGCAGGTCTCAGCACCAGTGGCAAAACTGTACTATTACAACCTTCCTCCCTCCTGCTGGCATCCTGTGATAGCGTCGCGCACGGTCTCCCCGCTGGCAGTGGGAGACATGCTATCAAAGACACAATATACAGGATATGTGGCTGGTCATTAAAAGGTTAAAAAAATATATCTCAAAACCTACTCAATTTATTGATTAAAGGGATGTAGAAGCCAACAGAATATTATTGGAAGGCATTTTGAAAAAAAGCTGGTTTAGCCTTAAAGGGTCACTAAACCCAAGTTTTTTCTTTCATGATTCAGATAGAGCATGAAATTTTAAGCAACTTTCTAATTCACTCCTATTATAATTTTTTCTTTGTTCTCTTGCTATCTTTATTTTAAAAGCAGGAATGTAAATCTTAGCAGCCATCCCATTTTAGGTTCAGCACCATGGATTTTGCTTGCTTATTGGAGGCTTACATTTACTCACCAATAAGCAAGCATAACCCAGGATCTCAACAAAAAATGGACCGGCTCTTATGCATCACATTCCTGCTTTTTAAATAAAGATAGCAATCGAACGAAGAAAAATTGATAATAGTAGTAAATTAGAAAGTTGCTTACAATTGCATGATCTATCTGAATCATGAAAGAAAAAAAAATTGGGTTTAGTGTCCCTTTAAAGGGATTTTTTTCATTCAACATACAATTTTAAACAACTTTCCAATTTACTTCAGTTATCTAATTTGCTTCATTGTCTTGGTATGATTTGTTGAAGTAGCAGCAATGCACTACTGGGATTTAGCTGAAAGCCGATGACAAGAGGCATATATGTGCAGCCACCAATCATTACAAATAATCTTTTGCTCTGGCTATATTTGCGATAATCATGCACACAAGCGCTTGTGTTTAGACATAAATAATACTGCATCCATTACAATTACAGCTACAATACTGTTTTTTCTGGATTTCTGATTGGTTGCCTTCTGTCACGTGACCTGTTACATCTGTGAAGTTACACAGAACTGTGGGGAAGAACACGCTGTTCTGCAAAAGAGGTACTAGCTAAATAATACCTGTAGAGAGGGGAGTTTAAAGGAAAGCTTAAAAGTCCGGTAAGCTCTTCTTTTGCTGTGCATGATAGCAGTGAATTGATGAACTCATATAAAAAAAAACAGTGGAAACTCTTTTCCCTTGACGATTCTAAATTGTGCTGTAATCCATTTTGAATAAATTATTATTACATTAAGTTATTAGGCTCACTATAAAATCTAATAGATTTTTGAGACTTTTTGGAACTTTTACTAGAAACATTTTAATATACAATTAGGTTTTTTTATAACCACTGGTGGTTTTATAGGGTTTTCATAGAAATTTTAACATATTGATAAATTGTCTTTGTAAAATTATAATGCTATTGTTTATTTGCTTGATCCGAAGCGCACTCTTTTTTGTTTTTTTAAATGCCCAGTACAACCATCATGTCCATTTATAAATGGCTTCCAGATTGTTTAACACTTTTATAATAAACACTACTCTATTCAATTGCAAAACCCACACACTGACTCCATTAACCCTATTAACCCATTCTGGATTTCAATGATCAGAATACATTTTCGGTTGTTTAGGTTGCTGTTGTGGGAAAAGGGAGATCGAATATTGCTTGATATAAAATCGACTGTGATTGACCTTGTAAGATTGTGATCACTTTGATAACCAAAAAAAAAAGTCTTTTCCCATTTTTCTAATATCTGAAAAAAAAAATTTGGGGAAAGATTGGAATCCACTTTTATGTGGTTAATCCCAGAGCGAGCCTGCATCCGATAGTTAAGAAACAGAAGCTGCTTCTTAACCTACTACACCAACTCTAAAGTGGCGTTTCTCAATCCCCCCAGACTTCTCCAACCGGGGTGATTAACAGGGGTGGCATTGCACAAGCAGCGACTTGTGCAATGATAAATGTAGAAAACCGTTGGAAAGGGGCGGAGATGTCTGCCTTTGTCCATCCAGCCCTTTGTAAATGGAGTCCATAGTATTGACAGAGTCAAATAACGATCTGCAGAAGATTAACATGGTGACTGAAACTGATGATACTCAGATGGGATGACATTTTAGGGGCAGAATACCTTAAGTATCTCTGAATCTCCCAACCATGAGACAGCTGGCAATGAATTATACAATGAGTGTGAGGATGAAGTGGAGTTTTGTTGCATTACCGGCACTGAGCTGTTTACTATACCTTCTGATGCCTTTTTTATCGACGCCCCTGACAAAACAGATAAAGCAGCAGAGTCTGGGGATATAACTGTGTACTGTGTCCAGGAGCCCAGGATAAGAGTAAGATCTGTACCTCCCCTGGTACCCAGGGCCCCCCCTGCAAAGTGTCTGTTTAGTGCTCAAGTTTACTGGTGCAAGGTGCATCTGTCAACTCCCTGGGGAAAGACTCTATTGGCTTTTTCATATTGAGCTAACAGCCTTGTTTGCCTGATATGGCAGCCTCTCCATCTCATCTCACCTCCCAGAAGGGAGGGATGTTTTTTTCTTGCAGGAATAGATAGAGTGAGGGCAGGTGTGGGTTAATTTAACCGGGACAACGGCTGCAGAATCAGTGTTAATATCTTCTATTTGATCTCTTAACTTTCAGCATCTTGCATAAGTTTTTGTTTGACAATTTCTTCACTAAGCGTTGTTACACAGCAGAAATAACGACTGCTGAGTTGAAATAAATAGTAGCCAAAAAGTATTGGCTAGTAGCAACAGTCCATAGACTTAGACTGGAGTAAAACTTCAATGTGAAATGTTTAATACTGTACCCCAAGTATATAAAACATTAGGCAAACACTTCATGATCAAATATACTGACATAATCACGTTGTACCTGCTGGTATTCATCTCAATGCTGAATAACTGTGCTGGTGTGTTAAACTCTTTAATGGTATACAATAGATTCTACCTGTATCAAGAAGACGTCTCTGGCAACTGTGTAAGAAATCAGGAGAGCACTATGGGTAATGTGTGAAAGTGGAAAAATATTCCCAGTCCGGCTCAATCCTTAACAAATACAATCCATTTTTAATTATATTAGTTATATATTCACTTGTATGCTGTCTGAACTCACAAGTGTACTAACTAACATCTTATGCTTAAGCATTGCCACCATTAGGCTCCATGATTATGAATTTTTATATTTCTCCTCATAATATCAATTTTCAATTCATCATACCATTGTATCAAATTGTTTATAAGTTTTTCATAATGTTTGGTTATCATTCCAAAAACTGAACCTTTAGTGGCATATATAAGAATTATATATCTTCTTTACATATACAGGTAGCAAGTTACATAGGATTACAGAATATGATTGAACTTTGCTGCTTCTTAAGCAATAACATGTTAATATGCCCTTGGTGTTTTGCAGATGTGTATAATTATTGATTGACAGCCAATCACAGTGGACCATTAGATTGATAAACTAGCTACACGTCCATGGAGAATCTGTCTATGTTTATGGATTTCATACGAAACGCGTCAAGGGACCATGGGAATATCATAATCTGACTTGGACTTTTTGTTTGTTTGTTAGCTTTTTATCATCTTTACCCACATCTTTGTATTTTTAACAATGGATTAATAAAGTATTGTTTCTATTCAGGATTGTGTCAAACTGGGAATACTTTTCTCTTTTGTTGATTTGAAATGCCATTAGATTTTAGTTTTAGAGTTATTGGTTTCTCCAGTTTAATATATTTTGTATTATGATGAATATATTATGTCATACATTAACAAGAGGGATATAAAATACTGAACTAGCTCAGCTTTTAGTCAATTGGTGATGTGATAGGGAACAGTAATTCTAACAGTACTTTTCTTTTTGTTCCTACCACATCAAGACAGTATTTATATTTTTAGATATTGCAAAATTGAAAATGGGCCAATATGGTATATTGTTTGCATAGGCAGGTATAAAGGTTATAATTGCTTTAGACACACAGGGACAATGCTATTAGATGTAATTGTGTATAGTGAATATATATGAACTACTACTGATTGTGCTCAAGGGCAGGGCATTCCTCTCCTTTTGTATATCTCAATTATTGCACCTACAACTGTATTGTACCCCTACTGTACTTGTTTGTTTGTGTATGTAATGCATCCCTGTAATGATTTATTATTACTTGTATAGCGCTGCGTAATCTGCTGATGCTTTATAAATACCTGATAATAAAAATAATAACAATAATAATATAGTGTTTCTAACCAGTGTGCTATGCTGATAACTTCACATTAAATACCTACAGCACATAGAACAATTTTGATATGTTCGCTGCCTTAGGTTTGTACAGAATTTATTGTAGCAGAATTACCATCAGAGGATAAATAGGCAGGTAACATCAGGAACAGATCTAGATATCTAGATATGCTAGCCAACTTAATTTATGTTTCCTATTGCAGTGCTTTTCAACCAGTGTGCCGTGGCACACTAGTGTGCCGTGAGAGATCCTCAGGTGTGCCACGGCAGACTGACAACAGTGTGACATATTTTTTAAACTTTTCTTGTTTTTTACTCCCAGTGCAGGGGTAGTTTGTAGGAGACATGGCATAACAGCACAATGCATACAGTATGTGTGTGTGTGTGTGTATGTGTATATATATATGCTGTATTAGGCTACAATGTGTGATTTTTTTAAAATTTTGGGATGGTGGTGTGCCACAGGATTTTTTAATGTAAAAAAGTGTGCCACGGCAAAAAAAGGTTAAAAATCACTGTCCTATTGTATAAAAGTAAAATCTTAGCAATTGGTCTCACTAACTTCTGGGTAGTAAGTGGCATTCAATATGTGAGACAAAATACCTACGTTGCACATAGAACACACAATTGTTTCTGTAGATCATACATAATAAATGTGAGTTTGTACAATCCAATAGTACAGTTTTTTTTCTGTTGTATGAGTTTTGATGCATAATTGATGTCTCTATCTAGCTCATACCTTGTATGACTCACACACAATGGCCCAGATTGCAAGCGGCCGGATTAGTGCGGGTATTACAAGCTGAAAGTAAAAATTTAGTTTGTTAATAAAAGACTCAGTCGTGCTGACTTCAGGACTTAGAATAGTGCAACTCTGCTCTAGACTTCTCTGGGGTACACTACTGAAGGCCTCTTCAGTTATTGCTAGCATGCTAACCCGACACTAGATCAACTATGCTAAAGCTGAAACTGCGTTAGGGATACTTCACATTTCTATCTTTTTCACTTAGAAGAAAATATTATATTTATGTTTATATTGTTTCTGTAAATATCTGTATATTTTTATGTCAAATATATGTCTATATGAATATACACACACACACACACACATATATATATATATATACATATATATATATATATATTGTATATACATATATATATTTAAATATAAAAAGAGCAGAATTTCTATCCAAAACACATTAAAACATACTAAAAATTATATTGCATGTTTCAATTGGATTGGAAAGGGCTCAAAAGTGTATACATATGTGAATATATATATATAGTTGTGTATATATATATATATATATATATATATATATATATATATATATATATATATATATATACTGTATATATGCATATATAGACTAGCAAGAAAAAAGCACTCTCTAGTTTTGTAAAACAAATATTATATTTAACTAGCATGACGTTTCGAAGTATTCACCCTTTCCTCAGACAAATACAAAGTGAGCAGTGAAAATATTTATACAGATACAAAGTCCCCTCATTAGTTCAACAAATCACATACAAAGCCACCTGATGGATAAGGACACACCCTAAATCACATTCAGGGGCGCGATCACATATACGCCGCAGGTTTCGGCCCAAGCGTGGGAACCTGCGCCGCCAGTAATTTCACCTCGCACATCGGGGTATTACATATACTGCGCCGTTAGATGCTCAAGTGGCGTAAGTAGGACAAACTGGCGATCTTCCGAAATGTGTGAAAATACACATTTTAGTCGTCGCAAGTAACTTACGCCAGTATTTTGTCCACGGAAAGTCTCAATAAAGAGTAGTTTTATGCAAATTAGGCTAACACTCGTAAAAATTAACCGCGACTTCATATAAAAATGTGACACGTAATTACGCTATTCAAAATTCATATATAAACCCATGCGCAGCCGCTATTTTCTTCAGTGTGTTTGGATGGTTCGTTGAGCTACAGCACACTACACTGGAGTGGATGATTAGTCAGAGTAGAGAGAGAGGCGCAAACAGAGAAGTTAGTTAGGTCGCATTGTTGGTTGATTAAGCTTGTACACTTACACATAATTTTACATATTGCACACATTTTGCATACATACATATACAAATACACCACACACATTTTATTTCAATTTTACAGTGTGATAGGCTGAGTGTTTGGTTGTGATTGTGTGTGATTGAACTGGGAGTGAGTGTGAGTGTGTGAGTGTGTGTAGTGTGAGGATGGCAAGGAGAGGTAGGGCGGAGGGGAGGAGGGGAGCGGAGTGGCAGGGAGAGGAGTATTGTAGAGGACAGGAGGAGCAGTGGGGTCCCCGTCATGGAGTAAGTGGAGTGGGGAGAGGGAGAGCTAGAAGGGATGATGGGAGGGGAGATGCCCGAAAGCCCCAGAGACCAGGCACATCTAGGAGAGGGACAGAGGGTGCACATGGGGACAGAAGGGGGGAGGAGGGAGAGGATAGGGAGGAACCCACAACAGGGACATCACAGGGAGCAAGCCAGGTGTCCATGGAGGATGAGAGGATGAGATGCCCCAACTTCTCATTCAATGAAAATGTTGCCCTATTCCAGGCCATCATGGACAATTACAGTGCCCTCTTTGGGCAGGAGAACGGCAAAGGCAGTGCCAAAAGGCGAAAAACAGCATATTTGGCGTTAGAGGATGCCGTCAACAGTGTGGCCCCGCAGAGGAGGACTGTTGAGGGCCTTAAAAAGCGGTGGAATGACTGCAAGAGGCAGGTGAAAGAAAAGATGGGGCAGGAAGCAGTCCGTGGACTTCCAGGGGCTCGTGACTCAGGGGCTGCAACCACAGCACATCATGCTGGTGAGTAACATCACACACACTAGTATTTTCTGTATTTGAGATATAACATCCTTTAATATCACACATTCATGTAACACAATGAGGAGCATGGTATTTGGCCTACTAACAAAAACATCTACAATTATATTTGACATTAATGCTACTTAACACAATGCAATTCATGATATGAGGTGGAATAGTGCAATACTAACATGTCTCAGAGTAACACAGGCCACAAGCCACATGTAGAGTTTTCAGTAAATGGACACTATAGCCATCACAATACTTTTAGCTCAAGAAAGCAGGTTCTGTGCCTACATCAGGCTAAAGTAAATTGTGTGACCATAGTGTCACTTAAAGTGAAGGTAAAGTTTGCTCTATTCTAATCTATCAATGCATTCATTAATCATACTATAATCTAATCGCTAACTTTATTTTAAAATTTCTTATTTAATTTTTTATTTTTATACCACTATTATTCGTTACCGTTTAGAGGATAGCTCCTCCCGATCTCTATTTCCTGAAGTTTTGTCCTCTGACGTATAGAGCGGTCCCACTCGCTCTATACGTATATTCTCACAAGCGCATTCACGAAGTATAGTTTATATGCGCATGTGCGAGTTCACAACTGTGCAGGCGATAGTCGGGTATCCATTCTACTTTATAAAGTAGGCGGATGACGTGTGGTCACGTTCGCCTAACGGCCAGATTTTCAACTGGCTAATCCTAAAACGTGACCAAGTAAAAAATAAATAAATCAACAAATGGGTTGAATTTGCGATCGGAATATAATGTAATAAAAATGGATTATACTGCATTTAGGAGAAGATTTGAAAAAAAACATGAATGAAACTCCTATTGAATTTTACTAAAGAATTTGATTTGGGATCAGTGTAAAGGTAACTTTACCTTCACTTTAAAGAACACATTTTTTCCATCATTGACATGTACACATAACTATTGTATGAAACACATACCTGTATACTGCGCATATTAAAATCCCTCATATCACAAATCACAATGTGCACATGCATGTTATAGAGTTTGACATGAGAATCAGTATAGGCCCTAGCATGTATCAATGTACATTGTATGCCCACATGGACATATATGACTGTACTAATCCCTCTCATCATTTGACTCCTCCACAGGACCTCCTGTCACGAGGATACAAACAGGCATGCCGCCACCACCACCACCACCAGTCACAGGCATGCAGCCACCACCACCTGTCACAGGCATGCAGCCACCACCACCAGTCTTCAGGCAAACAAATGAACAGTATGCTCCCAGGCATGAGCATGGTTGGATGGCTTCAGTTGAGGACCCGGGAGTGATGCCACCACCATTGCCATATGACCCCTGGTAAGATTCCTGGCCAGAGGAATATTCTTCTTTTGGCTTTGAGGGGGAGCTAAGACAACCACAAAGGGTCCATGTATTTACCCCCCCCCAACACAATCTCAGGGCAGTCATGGCTTTTACACCCAGACTATGTCACAAGAAGTGCCAACTGGACAGGCTGAGTGGTCACACACTGGTCATCAGTGGGTCTATCAATCCACCCTGAGAGCGCCACCATCCTCATCACTTGGGAGAGCTCCACCATCCTCATCACTTGGGAGAGCTCCACCATCCTCATCACTTGGGAGAGCTCCACCATCTGCAGATGAAAATATAGCTGAAAGTACGCAAGCACCAGCAGATGCAGCTGAACCTCTCCCAACAGAACCAGCAGATGCAGCTGAACCTGTCCCAACAGAACCAGCAGATGCAGCTGAACCTGTCCCAACAGAACCAGCAGATGCAGCTGAACCTGCACCTCAGGCAACTAGAAGCCCTGCTGCTCAAGAGCCTGTGGATGCATTGTATTCTCCCATGGGTGAGGAATACATTGCACTCCAGAGAAGGCTCATAACAAGCTCTGAGAGCAGACAAAGAGCCCAAGAGAGGTTCTTCAGGAGCCAAGAGAAGAGACAACAACGTAGCATAGAGCTACAGAGGGACATGGCAGCATCGTTAAGTGCAAGTGTTCATAACCAATCACAGATGATGCAAATTCTGTCTGATATGCAGATGCATATGGACAATAGATGGCGAGAACAAAATCAACTCTTGGGTGTTTTGGTTGAGCACTTTACACACCAGCAGGACACTGCCTCCAGCCTATCATCTGTGGCCAGCACACCAGCAGAAACAGCAGAATCTTCTCAAACTAGGAGAACAAGGCAATCCACTACAATCACCTCAGCTCCCTCATCCAAGAAGCCAAAAATAAATAAATATTCTTATAGTTCACCATAAATCTTGTCCTCTGTTATTTACCATATAATTGTCATCCACATCCATGTGAGGTGTGTTTTAGTACACTAATATTGTTAAGACATATAATAAGACCTGTGTGGAAATGGCAAAAAAAAGGTAATATTATCCTGTTTATGACATATTCGTGTACTATAACTCACATCCACAATAGTTGTTTCTGAAGGGTACATATAGTAATATTCACTTCTAAGATGTAAATCAATGTATCTCACATCCAATATAAATTGACACATTGGTATATATAGTAGTGATGTTACTGATAGGGCAGGCATTATCAGGTGTTTTAAGTCTGCAGGTGAGAGGTTGTGGTGTCTGTGATTGGTTTGACACAATTGCAAAGAGGCAGCCTTCAAGAAGGTCTTAGATATCATATGAGCCATCCTAGGTTTGGCTTTTAACTAAGAATACCAAGAGAACAAAGCAAGTGTTATAATTAAATCTGAAAGTAGTTTGAAATAACATGCCCTATTTAAAAGAAGAAGGTTTTCTTTGGACTTGACTGTCCCTTTATATATTTTGGCATCAGTGCCAAGCTGTGTTAGCATTAGAATAAATTATACTTCAGTGGGTTCTAAAGAGATGAAGGTAATCCAATTTAAAGTAAATAAGCAAGTATATGTCCACAATGTTATAAAGTACCTACAAGCTTAATCCATTTGATTATGTTGTGGCTTCAAACTATTTCAAATACACAAATAAACCTTAAAAAACCAATATCATAGTATACTGTCCCTTTAACCTTGAGATGCTGCTTAAATGTATATGTTTGTTAAGGCTTCCAGGGAGTTACGTTGCTTTTTTATTCATTGTACAAGCAAGGGTTGCTGCGCCTGCAATTTGTGGCGAGATGAGAATGGAGTAGATTTTCTGAATTCGGCGCGCGTAAGTCCTTACGCTGTATATTGGATAGCAAATTGCGCGTCTGTTCTATGTTAGTCTATGGTTAAAAAAAATATGGCCGAAGGGTGAAATATACGCGCGTAACTTGTATGCTATGCCGTATATGTAATACCAAAATCGCGTAAAATCTGGGGTCGCCGGCTTTTGCGGGCGACCCTGCATGGGACTCTGTATTAAAGAAGAAACTTTTGTCCTTGACCTCTCCTGATTCTTCAAATTTCTTTATAACAGCTTGAATAAAACATCTTGAGTATCCAGTTTGTTTGCTGATTTCCCTTTGAGAGTGGTCTTGCTGATGCAAAAGTATGATTTTATGTCTGTCAAATTCTGTTATCTTTGGCATTTTGATTGGAATGATGTGATTGAAAGTTGGTCTAATTAGCAAGCTTCCAATGAATTAAACTCATACCACATGTGTATGTAATGCTCAAGCATGTCTTGCATAAAGCTGGTGTAATAGACCTTTTTCACAGCAGTCATTTTGAAATGAAATAGTCGGATGAATACAGGTGTTAGCAATAACATTAATTAGGGTTCAATTCCATTTAAGTTTACAAGAGCCTCGTTCCGGCTATTGCTCAAGTGTAAGGGGAGGTCACACTAAATACTTTCCCCTTAAGCCTATAGAAGCATTTTTTCTGTTTTTTTCCTTGTTTTTAAATACTGCATACAAATATCCTGTATTTTCTGGTTGTTTTCTAGTAAAGAGACTTGGGGCTGATTTATCAACTGTCGGACGGATATGATCCGCTCGATAAATGCCGACAGCGTACGATATCGGCATTTATCATTGTACAAGCATTTTGTGTGAAATGCTTGTGCAATACCGCCCTCTGCATATTCACGGCTAATCTCCCGCTAGCAGGGGGTGTCAATCATCCCGATCGTATCCGATTGTGATGATTGCTGTCCACTGTCTCAGAGGTGCCGGATGAGTTAAGGAGCAGCTATCTTATGACCGCTGCTTCTTAACTCCTGATTCCGGCGAGCCTGAAGGCTTGCATGGAATAAGCAGCTTCACTGCTTCATAAATAGGCCCCAGAGAAATAATTATATATGGTCATTATACCATTGCTTAACCAACAAATCTAATGGTGGCCTAAGACTTTTGTACAGTACTTTATATATATACACACACACCCTTTTAAAAAACTTTTTATCAATATTTAAATTATGTTTTTTAATTAAAAAGGCTATGTAAAAGTGCAATACATAGTAATTTTAATATATTTTTTATGTGTTTTGTGAAACTTTTTTTTTAACCCTTAAACTTTACTTCAGGTCTGAAATTGCCCTAAATATTCTAGCGCAGTTCTAGCTTGCACTCAAGTTCAACCTATAACTTTCACCTTCTAATATGAGTATTATTTAGAGTGGTCACGATATCCATTGAAAGTATAGCTTGCACTAGAGTGATGTTGGTCACGCTAACCTTGACCTTTAAAGTCGTCAATCCCCGGCCCAACATAATAACACCTTTATAAAACTACATTACTTATATAAATAAGACTTGTACACAAAACTTTTGGTATAAAATTGGCCGCAGCCATTTTATTAATAACAATAATTTAAATATTAAATATAATAAAACATTTTAAACAGAACATACCTAATGTTCTTAATTAACATTAACCATATTGCCAATTCCCCACAGCGGTGCTAGTTCCCAAACCCACAAAAAACAACATGGCCGTCATTCAAAAAACTGGACTCAACTATATACCCCTTGTCCCTATAATAAACCAGTTGCCCGCTCACCCCATGGAGAGGCAACTTCTTAAAATCCTCCAAATCACTTGGCCATATTGCTTAAAATATTTGTCTGGGAACTAGCACCCCCGCCACCGACTGGTCTGCTCAAGCAGCCCAGTCCCGCCAAACTCAAAATTTTTCCCAAAGCTTCTTTGATATCAAACAAAAATAGCTGCAGCCCAAATTGATTGAAATTAACCCCATCTTTTAGATAAAATTCATCAGCCCCTTCAACTTCAAAATCAGGGTGAAAAACAACACCCCCCCAACCTTCTTACAAAGGAACTAATTATTTTATTAATTTTTTTACGGCTCCTTTCAGTTTTTCATAATCCCAGGCTGATCTCCAAACCAGCTGTCGAGTGATCTGTGACCAAATTATTTTTATCTCAGGATAAATATCTTTAATATTGCTCAAATCTCTTTTAATTCTTCTGACTAGTTCTTTTTGAGGAATAATACCCAAATCATTCCCCCCCAAATGCAACACTAAAACATCAGGGTGATGGAAAACCTTACTGTATTCAACAAATACTGGAAACAAAAGCTCCCAACACATGCCCCTAATCCCAAACCATTTGACTTCCCATTGACCAACTGGACACCGAGCTGCAGGCCGCCCATTTTCTTACTGGCCTCAGCATTGGCCCAATAAATAAATGAATGCCCCATCACCCATACGATCCTAACACCTGAAAATACAAGAAAATAAAAGAAAAAACATTCAGGATGCTATTTGCTCAGACATTCCCTCAACATTCTCCCCCCCTTTTTTTTTTTTTTAAACTCTCAAATCAGGCCTAACATAAGATTTATAACGATTTGAACCCCATCTCCCAATCTGTTTCACTATATCCTCCCTCAAACCTAGTATAGAAGCCTCAGTAGCGGCCCCTATACGAAATGAATGAGACCCAAAATCCAATGGATTAAAGCCCAATAACCCAATTGATCCTTTCAAAATGGCCCTAAATTGATACTGTGACAAAAATGAACCATCAGAATGAATTAATAACGGGCCATCTTGCGAAGGCCGTATGGCCCCATAATGCAACAATACCTGACAAGGACATACTACTGACCCACTAGGGAATAGAACTATATTCTTGCCTTTTTTATAAATGTCAGTTTTACTACTCTTCAATAAAATTTCCACCCTATTTTCGTCCCATATCACATCTTCTTTCTGTAAACCCCCAGAAACCCTTCTGCTAGGGCTTACTAATTCCGATATCCGGAAGGCCCCGAAAAAGGCAAAAACAAAGGCCGTTCGAAACAATGTTATCTCAAATGCTGATGAACAAATATAAGACAGCACTACCCAAATCTTTTCCAGTAACGTAAATGTAATAGGCCTTCTCTTATCTATATTCTTCGCCTTCTTTTTTAAACCCTTAAGGACCTGACGGACCCAAAAAACTTTTGTAATATCACACATTCCCAATAAACGAAATCTAAAAGCTAATGCCGCCAATCTTTTATCCATATTGGATGCTGACAAACCCAAATCTCCCCAATGCCACATCCATTCCTATAAGCAACCCGTGACATCATTAGTCCCTTCCTTAAGTTCAGCCTGACCTAACCACGTTTTCCATTCTCTCCAGACTGATACGTAAGAAGACCAAGTACCTGGTGCCAAAGAATTTTTAACTAACTCAGCCAGTCCTCCTCCCCAAGCATCCATAATTGATCCGGGAAACTCACTCTGACTGCATCGGCCTGAGGCGCTAGCTCCCGAAAACGGCTCCACTGTGAACGAGATAAAGCATCTGCTATCAAATTACACTTACCAGGGATATGTTTTGCCCTGACAAAAACATTCATACTCAAACATTTTAAAACCAGCACTCTCAGTAATCGCAAAACTGGCAGGGAGGAAGCAGATAACGAGTTGATAGCAGAAACAACACCCATATTATCCGTGTGGAATAATATAGATTTATTAACCAAGTCACCCTCCCAAACAAATAAAGCTACCATTTTTGGGAACAGTTCAAGAAATACCAGGTTACGAGTTAAACCAAGGCCCACCCAATCCTGAGGCCACACATCCGCACACCAATGTCCCTGAAAATATGCCCCAAAACCGACACCACCAGCTGCATCAGTTACCAAATCCAAATCAACATTGGAAACCCGAGCTTCCATGAAGATCGCAGCTCCATTAAAATTTTTAAGGAACTCTAACCAAACCCTCAAATCATCTTTGTGTCCTTTTTTAACCCTCACAAAATGATGAGGCTTGCTTACACCAGATGTGGCCAATGACATTCTCCTGGAAAACACTCTTCCAATGGGAATGATTCTGCAAGCAAAATTCAATTTCCCCAACAGTGATTGCATTTCCCGCAAAGTCACCTTACGAACACCCAGAAACCGCTGAATCATTTACGACAAATCCACAATCTTTTCCCTCGGCAACCTACATTCCATCTTAGCCGAATCGATTGTTATCCCCAAAAAATTAAGGGCCGTAACTGGACCCTCAGATTTTTCCATTGCAATAGGAACCCCAAATTCAGATGCCATTAAATAAAAACAATCCGTCAACTTCAAACAAACATCCGACTCGTGAGGACCCACAAACAGAAAGTCATCGAGATAATGTACAATAGAAGAAAATCCTGACTTAACCTTAAAAACCCATTTAACAAATGAACTAAAAAACTCAAACAATGAACAGGAAATGGAACACCCCATTGGATAGCTAAGGTCCACATAAAAAACTCCATCAAAACAGCAACCCAAAAGGTAGTGAGAAGAAGGATGAACAGGACGCAACCGAAAAGCTGCTTCAATATCAACCTTAGCCAACCAGGCAAACTGACCCGCATCCCTAACCATCTTAACCGCCAGGTCGAAATATGCATAGGACACTGACGATAATTCCTCCGGAATGCCATCATTCACGGACCCACCTTTTGGGAAAGACAGATGGTGATTAAGTCAAAATTTACCCGGATCCTTCTTAGGTACCACACCCAAAGGTGAAATACGCAAATGAGGGATTGGGGGAACTTTAAAAGGCCCCGCCATTTGACCCAACGAAACCTCCTTCTCAAGTTTACTCTTTACAACATCTGGCCATTCCCTAGCTGACTTCAGATTGCCTCTATAATAAACAACACCCCCAGAAGATGGAATTTTAAAACCATATTCAAAACCGTGCCACAATAACAAAGCTTTCTCCCTAAAACCCTTTTGTTTAGCATAAAGGGCGAGCCACAGCTCCATCCCGCTTAACCTCACCGGAGTTACTCCCTTTTTCAGGCAACTCCTGGGCTCCACCCAATTTGTTCTTTTTGAAACACTTGGAGAATGGGTGAGCACCCCCGCATCCCAAACACTCATGCCTGAATTTACAAGCTGATCC